>NC_136798.1:6014757-6412257 GCF_951216825.1 Electrona antarctica | reverse complement strand
TGCTTGTAAGAGTACAATGGAGTTCAGAGGACAGGCAGGTGGCATTGTCTTGACTACTTGAGGCAGAAACATAGTACTGTACTGCTCCCTTGTGGCCAGACCAGGACACAACAGCACTGTTGCTGATACATTCAGGAGCTACAGAGATGTTGGTAGGAATACATGGCACTACAAAGAGAAGAAAATTCCAAAGTTAAGCATGATTAAAGCAATAATGTGATGAGCTAAGGAGGAAAAATCTAACTGGGCTTCAAGATATAATGAAGCAAAATGTAAATAACCATGATTTGAATCTCAAAATTAATAAAGAGAAAAGGAATAACGTATTTCTTGGTGCCTCCCTTTACTCAATTGTGCATACCATATCCCGGTCTTAAGTCATTTGATTGAATTAAGTTGAGTCCCACAGAGAAAATGACCTAACACTTCAAAATCAGAATTACGGTGCCTTTGGTGAACATCTTCTCACCTGTTTTCAGATCCACAGCTGAACTTGGTTGACTGTGACAACCTCTGTCCACAGCTACAACAGTGATAGAGTAGTTTTCACCACAGTCTAGATCAGTGAAAGAGCAGGAGTTTGCATTGCCTGAGTCACAGGTGTAGATGTCTCCATCATGTGTTGTTGCTGTTGCTATGTACATGTCTGCTCCTCTGTCAGGGGACCAGGACACTGTGCTAACTCCGCATAATGTAGAAACAGAAACATTACTAGGCGGGCAGGGACCTGGAGACATAAGAGGTAAGAAGTGGAGAAAAATAAATGTTTATTCTCTTTCATGTTTCCTTTAACTGAACCCAAAGTATAGGGAGAATATTTGAAATAGTCTAATAGTAAATAGTTTTTAGATTTTAGGTCTTGTTCCCGCTCTGTACCTGCCATCAACTGATAAGGAATGCTGGGATTCCCAGCACATGAGTCAGCAAATGGTGTCACTGTGATTGTGAAGTTCTGGCCACAGTGCATGTTGGGTATCTGACAGCTGGTACTGTTGGTGTTGCAGTCATGTATTTGTCCATCCTGGCCCACCGCTGTCACATTGTAAGCTGTGGCACTGGGGCTTCCTACCCAGGTCAGTGAGGTCACATGGGTTGAGTTGGGACACACCAGACTGGCAGTAACATTATATGGAGCACATGGGGCTGGGAAGAGAAAGAAAAAGAGTGAGAAAGTTAATCAGAATCATCGTTTTTGTCACATCACAGGTTTACAAGAAGTGTGTGCGTGCGCACGTGTGTGTGGGTGTGGGCGCGTGTGTGTGCGTGTGCGTGTGTGTGTGTGCGAGCATGCATGTAATGTTCTCCATCTCATACCTGAGCTGAATGTCAAGGCCGGACTCGGGTCACTGGAGCAGTTGTCATTGATAGCCTTAACGCGTACAGTGTAGGTGGTGCCACACATGATGCTTGTAAGAGTACAATGGAGTTCAGAGGACAGGCAGGTGGCATTGTCTTGACTACTTGAGGCAGAAACATAGTACTGTACTGCTCCCTTGTGGCCAGACCAGGACACAACAGCACTGTTGCTGATACATTCAGGAGCTACAGAGATGTTGGTAGGAATACATGGCACTACAAAGAGAAGACAATTCCAAAGTTAAGCATGATTAAAGCAATAATGTGATGAGCTAAGAAGAAAAAATCTAACTGGGCTTCAAGATATAATGAAGCAAAATGTAAATAACCATGATTTGAATCTCAAAATTAATAAAGAGAAAAGGAACAACGTATTTCTTGGTTCCTCCCTTTACTCAATTGTGCATTCCATATCCCGGTTTTAAGTCATTTGATTGAATTAAGTTGAGTCCCACAGAGAAAATGACCTAACACTTCAAAATCAGAATTACGGTGCCTTTGGTGAACATCTTCTCACCTGTTTTCAGATCCACAGCTGAACTTGGTTGACTGTGACAACCTCTGTCCATAGCTACAACAGTGATAGAGTAGTTTTCACCACAGTTTAGATCAGTGAAAGAGCAGGAGTTTGCATTGCCTGAGTCACAGGTGTAGATGTCTCCATCATGTGTTGTTGCTGTTGCTATGTACATGTCTGCTCCTGTGTCAGGGGACCAGGACACTGTGCTAACTCCGCATAATGTAGAAACAGAAACATTACTAGGTGGGCAGGGACCTGGAGACATAAGAGGTAAGAAGTGGAAGTTTATTCTCTTTCATGTTTCCTTGAACTGAACCCAAAGTATGGGGAGAATATTTGAAATAGTCTAATAGTAAATCGTTTTTAGATTTGAGGTCTTGTTCCCGCTCTGTACCTGCCATCAACTGATAAGGAATGCTGGGATTCCCAGCACATGAGTCAGCATATGGTGTCACTGTGATGGTGAAGTTCTGGCCACAGTGCATGTTGGGTATCTGACAGCTGGTACTGTTGGTGTTGCAGTCATGTATTTGTCCATCCTGGCCCACCGCTGTCACATTGTAAGCTGTGGCACTGGGGCTTCCTACCCAGGTCGGTGAGGTCACATGGGTTGAGTTGGGACACACCAGACTGGCAGTAACATTATATGGAGCACATGGGGCTGGGAAGAGAAAGAAAAAGAGTGAGAAAGTTAATCAGAATCATCGTTTTTGTCACATCACAGGTTTACAAGAAGTGTGTGCGTGCGCACGTGTGTGTGTGTGGGTGTGGGCGCGTGTGTGTGCGTGTGTGTGTGCGCGAGCATGCGTGTAATGTTCTCCATCTCATACCTGAGCTGAATGTCAAGGCCGGACTCGGGTGACTGGAGCAGTTGTCATTGATAGCCTTAACGCGTACAGTGTAGGTGGTGCCACACATGATGCTTGTAAGAGTACAATGGAGTTCAGAGGACAGGCATGTGGCATTGTCTTGACTACTTGAGGCAGAAACATAGTACTGTACTGCTCCTTTGTGGCCAGACCAGGACACAACAGCACTGTTGCTGATACATTCAGGAGCTACAGAGATGTTGGTAGGAACACATGGCACTACAAAGAGAAGACAATTCCAAAGTTAAGCATGATTAAAGCAATAATGTGATGAGCTAAGAAGAAAAAATCTAACTGGGCTTCAAGATATAATGAAGCAAAATGTAAACAACCATGATTTGAATCTCAAAATGAATAAAGAGAAATGGAACAACGTATGTCTTGGTTCCTCCCTTTACTCAATTGTGCATTCTATATCCCGGTTTTAAGTCATTCGATTGAATTAAGTTGAGTCCCACAGAGAAAATGACCTAACACTTCAAAATCAGAATTACGGTGCCTTTGGTGAACATCTTCTCACCTGTTTTCAGATCCACAGCTGAACTTGGTTGACTGTGACAACCTCTGTCCACAGCTACAACAGTGACAGAGTAGTTTTCACCACAGTCTAGATCAGTGAAAGAGCAGGAGTTTGCATTGCCTGAGTCACAGGTGTATATGTCTCCATCATGTGTTGTTGCTGTTGCTATGTACATGTCTGCTCCTCTGTCAGGGGACCAGGACACTGTGCTAACTCCGCATAATGTAGAAACAGAAACATTACTAGGCGGGCAGGGACCTGGAGACATAAGAGGTAAGAAGTGGAGAAAAATAAATGTTTATTCTCTTTCATGTTCCTTGAACTGAACCCAAAGTATGGGGAGAATATTTGAAATAGTCTAAAAGTAAATCGTTTTTAGATTTGAAGTCTTGTTCCCGCTCTGTACCTGCCATCAACTGATAAGGAATGCTGGGATTCCCAGCACATGAGTCTGCATATGGTGTCACTGTGATGGTGAAGTTCTGACCACAGTGCATGTTGGGTATCTGACAGCTGGTACTGTTGGTGTTGCAGTCATGTATTTGTCCATCCTGGCCCACCGCTGTCACATTGTAATCTGTGGCACTGGGGCTTCCTACCCAGGTCAGTGAGGTCACATGGGTTGAGTTGGGACACACCAGACTGGCAGTAACATTAAATGGAGCACATGGGGCTGGGAAGAGAAAGAAAAAGAGTGAGAAAGTTAATCAGAATCATCGTTTTTGTCACATCACAGGTTTACAAGAAGTGTGTGCGTGCGCACGTGTGTGTGGGTGTGTGTGCGGGCATGCGTGTAATGTTCTCCATCTCATACCTGAGCTGAATGGCAAGGCCGGACTCGGGTCACTGGAGCAGTTGCCATTGATAGCCTTAACGCGTACAGTGTAGGTGGTGCCACACATGATGCTTGTAAGAGTACAATAGAGTTCAGAGGACAGGCAGGTGGCATTGTCTTGACTACTTGAGACAGAAACATAGTACTGTACTGCTCCCTTGTGGCCAGACCAGGACACAACAGCACTGTTGCTGATACATTCAGGAGCTACAGAGATGTTGGTAGCAACACATGGCACTACAAAGAGAAGACAAATTCCAAAGTTAAGCATGATTAAAGCAATAATGTGATGAGCTAAGAAGAAAATATCTAACTGGGCTTCAAGATATAATGAAGAAAAATGTAAATAACCATGATTTGAATCTCAAAATTAATAAAGAGAAATGGAACAACGTATTTCTTGGTTCCTCCCTTTACTCAATTGTGCATTCCATATCCCGGTTTTAAGTCATTCGATTGAATTCAGTTGAGTCCCACAGATAAAATGACCTAACACTTCAAAATCAGAATTACGTTGCCTTTGGTGAACATCTTCTCACCTGTTTTCAGATCCAAAGCTAAACTTGGTTGACTGTGACAACCTCTGTCCACAGCTACAACAGTGACAGAGTAGTTTTCACCACAGTCTAGATCAGTGAAAGAGCAGGAGTTTGCATTGCCTGAGTCACAGGTGTAGCTGTCTCCATCATGTGTTGTTGCTGTTGCTATGTACATGTCTGCTCCTGTGTCAGGGGACCAGGACACTCTGCTAACTCCGCATAATGTAGAAACAGAAACATTACTAGGCGGGCAGGGACCTGGAGACACAAGAGGTAAGAAGTGGAGAAAAATAAATGTTTATTCTCTTTCATGTTCCTTGAACTGAACCCAAAGTATGGGGAGAATATTTGAAATAGTCTAATAGTAAATCGTTTTTAGATTTGAGGTCTTGTTCCCGCTCTGTACCTGCCATCAACTGATAAGGAATGCTGGGATTCCCAGCACATGAGGCAGCATATGGTGTCACTGTGATGGTGAAGTTCTGGCCACAGTGCATGTTGGGTATCTGACAGCTGGTACTGTTGGTGTTGCAGTCATGTATTTGTCCATCCTGGCCCACCGCTGTCACATTGTAGGCTTTGGCACTGGGGCTTCCTACCCAGGTCAGTGAGGTCACATGGGTTGAGTTGGGACACACCAGACTGGCAGTAACATTATATGGAGCACACGGGGCTGGGAAGAGAAAGAAAAAGAGTAAGAAAGTTAATCAGAATCATCTTTTTAGACATCAAAGATTTACAAGAAGTATGTGTGCGTGCGTCCGTCCGTGCGTGTGTGCGTGCATGCGTGCGTGCGTGTGCGTGCAATGTTCTCCATCTCATACCTGAGCTGAATGTCAAGGCCAGACTCGGGTCACTGGAGCAGTTGCCATTGATAGCCTTAACGTCTACAGTGTAGGTGGTGCCACACATGATGCTTGTAAGAGTACAATGGCGTTCAGAGGACAGGCAGGTGGCATTGTCTCGACTACTTGAGGCAGAAACATAGTACTGCAATGATCCCTTGTGGCCAGACCAGGACACAACAGCACTGTTGCTGATACATTCAGGAGCTACAGAGATGTTGGTAGGAACACATGGCACTACAAAGAGAAGACAATTCCAAAGTTAAGCATGCTTTTGATTAAAGCAATAATGTGATGAGCAAAGAAGAAAATATCTAACTGGGCTTCAAGATATAATGAAACAAAATGTAAATTAACATGATTTGAATCTCAAAATTAATAAAGAGAAATGGAGCAACGTATTTCTTCCTTCCTCCCTTTACTCAATTGTGCATTCCATATCTATGACCTATAACACATCAAAATCAGAATTACGGTGCCTTTGGTGAACATCTTCTCACCTGTTCTCAGATCCAAAGCTAAACTTGGTTGACTGTGACAACCTCTGTCCACAGCTACAACAGTGACAGAGTAGTTTTCACCACAGTCTAGATCAGTGAAAGAGCAGGAGTTTGCATTGCCTGAGTCACAGGTGTAGCTGTCTCCATCATGTGTTGTTGCTGTTGCTATGTACATGTCTGCTCCTGTGTCAGGGGACCAGGACACTCTGCTAACTCCGCATAATGTAGAAACAGAAACATTACTAGGCGGGCAGGGACCTGGAGACACAAGAGGTAAGAAGTGGAGAAAAATAAATGTTTATTCTCTTTCATGTTCCTTGAACTGAACCCAAAGTATGGGGAGAATATTTGAAATAGTCTAATAGTAAATCGTTTTTAGATTTGAGGTCTTGTTCCCGCTCTGTACCTGCCATCAACTGATAAGGAATGCTGGGATTCCCAGCACATGAGTCAGCATATGGTGTCACTGTGATGGTGAAGTTCTGGCCACAGTGCATGTTGGGTATCTGACAGCTGGTACTGTTGGTGTTGCAGTCATGTATTTGTCCATCCTGGCCCACCGCTGTCACATTGTAGGCTTTGGCACTGGGGCTTCCTACCCAGGTCAGTGAGGTCACATGGGTTGAGTTGGGACACACCAGACTGGCAGTAACATTATATGGAGCACACGGGGCTGGGAAGAGAAAGAAAAAGAGTAAGAAAGTTAATCAGAATCATCTTTTTAGACATCAAAGATTTACAAGAAGTATGTGTGCGTGCGTCCGTCCGTGCGTGTGTGCGTGCGTGCGTGCAATGTTCTCCATCTCATACCTGAGCTGAATGTCAAGGCCAGACTCGGGTCACTGGAGCAGTTGCCATTGATAGCCTTAACGTCTACAGTGTAGGTGGTGCCACACATGATGCTTGTAAGAGTACAATGGCGTTCAGAGGACAGGCAGGTGGCATTGTCTCGACTACTTGAGGCAGAAACATAGTACTGCAATGATCCCTTGTGGCCAGACCAGGACACAACAGCACTGTTGCTGATACATTCAGGAGCTACAGAGATGTTGGTAGGAACACATGGCACTACAAAGAGAAGACAATTCCAAAGTTAAGCATGCTTTTGATTAAAGCAATAATGTGATGAGCAAAGAAGAAAAAATCTAACTGGGCTTCAAGATATAATGAAACAAAATGTAAATTAACATGATTTGAATCTCAAAATTAATAAAGAGAAATGGAGCAACGTATTTCTTCCTTCCTCCCTTTACTCAATTGTGCATTCCATATCTATGACCTATAACACATCAAAATCAGAATTACGGTGCCTTTGGTGAACATCTTCTCACCTGTTCTCAGATCCAAAGCTGAACTTGGTTGACTGTGACAACCTCTGTCCACAGCTACAACAGTGACAGAGTAGTTTTCACCACAGTCTAGATCAGTGAAAGAGCAGGAGTTTGCATTGCCTGAGTCACAGGTGTAGCTGTCTCCATCATGTGTTGTTGCTGTTGCTATGTACATGTCTGCTCCTGTGTCAGGGGACCAGGACACTCTGCTAACTCCGCATAATGTAGAAACAGAAACATTACTAGGCGGGCAGGGACCTGGAGACACAAGAGGTAAGAAGTGGAGAAAAATAAATGTTTATTCTCTTTCATGTTCCTTGAACTGAACCCAAAGTATGGGGAGAATATTTGAAATAGTCTAATAGTAAATCGTTTTTAGATTTGAGGTCTTGTTCCCGCTCTGTACCTGCCATCAACTGATAAGGAATGCTGGGATTCCCAGCACATGAGTCAGCATATGGTGTCACTGTGATGGTGAAGTTCTGGCCACAGTGCATGTTGGGTATCTGACAGCTGGTACTGTTGGTGTTGCAGTCATGTATTTGTCCATCCTGGCCCACCGCTGTCACATTGTAGGCTTTGGCACTGGGGCTTCCTACCCAGGTCAGTGAGGTCACATGGGTTGAGTTGGGACACACCAGACTGGCAGTAACATTATATGGAGCACACGGGGCTGGGAAGAGAAAGAAAAAGAGTAAGAAAGTTAATCAGAATCATCTTTTTAGACATCAAAGATTTACAAGAAGTATGTGTGCGTGCGCGTGTGCGTGTGTGTGTGTGTGCGCGTGTAACGTTCTCCATCTCATACCTGAGCTGAATGTCAAGGCCAGACTCGGGTCACTGGAGCAGTTGCCATTGATAGCCTTAACGCGTACAGTGTAGGTGGTGCCACACATGATGCTTGTAAGAGTACAATGGAGTTCAGAGGACAGGCAGGTGGCATTGTTTCGACTACTTGAGGCAGAAACATAGTACTGTAATGATCCCTTGTGGCCAGACCAGGACACAACAGAACTGTTGCTGATACATTCAGCAGCTACAGAGATGTTGGTAGGAACACATGGCACTACAAAGAGAAGACAATTCCAAAGTTAAGCATACTTTTGATTAAAGCAAAAATGCGATGAACAAAGAAGAAAAAATCTAACTGGGCTAATGGGCTTCAAGATATAATGAAGCAAAATGTAAATTAACATGATTTGAATCTCAAAATTAATAAAGAGAAATGGAGCAACATATTTCTTCCTTCCTCCCTTTACTCAATTGTGCATTCCATATCTATGACCTATAACACATCAAAATCAGAATTACGGTGCCTTTGGTGAACATCTTCTCACCTGTTCTCAGATCCAAAGCTGAACTTGGTTGACTGTGACAACCTCTGTCCACAGCTACAACAGTGACAGAGTAGTTTTCACCACAGTCTAGATCAGTGAAAGAGCATGAGTTTGCATTGCCTGAGTCACAGGTGTAGAAGTGTCCATCATGTGTGGTTGCTGTTGCTATGTACATGTCTGCTCCTGTGTCAGGGGACCAGGACACTGTGCTAACTCCGCATAATGTAGAAACAGAAACATTACTAGGCGGGCAGGGACCTGGAGACATAAGAGGTAAGAAGTGGAGAAAAATAAAACTTTATTCTCTTTCATGTTTCTTTGAACTGAACCCAAAGTACGAGGAGAATATTTGAATTAGTCTAATAGTACATCGTTTTTAGATTGTAGGTCTTGTTCCCGCTCTGTACCTGTCATCAACTGATAAGGAATGCTGGGATTCCCAGCACATGAGTCAGCATATGGTGTCACTGTGATGGTATAGTTCTGGCCACAGTGCATGTTGGGTATCTGACAGCTGGTACTGTTGGTGTTGCAGTCATGTATTTGTCCATCCAGGCCCTCCGCTGTCACATTGTAAGCTGTGGCACTGGGGCTTCCTACCCAGGTCACATGGGTTGAGTTGGGACACACAAGACTGGCAGTAACATTATATGGAGCACACAGGGCTGGGAAGAGAAAGAAAAAGAGTAAGAAAGTTAATCAGAATCATCTTTTTAGACATCACAGATTTACAAAAAGTATGTATGCGTGCGTGCGTGCGTGCGTGCGTGCGTGCGTGCGTGCGTGCGTGCGTGCGTGCGTGTGTGCGTGCGTGCGTGCGTGCAATGCTCTCCATCTCATACCTGAGCTGAATGTCAAGGCCAGACTCGGGACACTGGAGCAGTTGCCATTGATAGCCTTAACGTCTACAGTGTAGGTGGTGCCACACATGATGCTTGTAAGAGTACAATGGAGTTCAGAGGACAGGCAGGTGGCATTGTCTCGACTACTTGAGGCAGAAACATAGTACTGCGATGATCCCTTGTGGCCAGACCAGGACACAACAGCACTGTTGCTGATACATTCAGGAGCTACAGAGATGTTGGTAGGAACACATGGCACTACAAAGAGAAAACAATTCCAAAGTTAAGCATGCTTTTGATTAAAGCAATAATGTGATGAGCAAAGAAGAAAAAATCTAACTGGGCTTCAAGATATAATGAAACAAAATGTAAATGAACATGATTTGAATCTCAAAATTAATAAAGAGAAATGGAGCAACGCATTTCTTCCTTCCTCCCTTTACTCAATTGTGCATTCCATAACTATGACCTATAACACATCAAAATCAGAATTACGGTGCCTTTGGTGAACATCCTCTCACCTGTTCTCAGATCCAAAGCTGAACTTGGTTGACTGTGACAACCTCTGTCCACAGCTACAACAGTGACAGAGTAGTTTTCACCACAGTCTAGATCAGTGAAAGAGCAGGAGTTTGCATTGCCTGAGTCACAGGTGTAGATGTCTCCATCATGTGTAGTTGCTGTTGCTATGTACATGTCTGCTCCTGTGTCAGGGGACCAGGACACTGTGCTAACTCCGCATAGTGTAGAAACAGAAACATTACTAGGCGGGCAGGGACCTGGAGACATAAGAGGTAAGAAGTGGAGAAAAATAAAAGTTTATTCCTTGAATTGAACCCAAAGTATGGGGAGAATATTTTAATTTGAATAAGTCTAATAGTACATCGATTTTAGATTTTAGATTTTAGGACTTGTTCCTGCTCTGTACCTGCAATTAACTGATAAGGAATGCTGGGATTCCCAGCACATGAGTCAGCATATGGTGTCACTGTGATGGTGAAGTTCTGGCCACAGTGCATGTTGGGTATCTGACAGCTGGTACTGTTGGTGTTGCAGTCATGTATTTGTCCATCCAGGCCCTCCGCTGTCACATTGTAAGCTGTGGCACTGGGGCTTCCTACCCAGGTCACATGGGTTGAGTTGGGACACACCAGACTGGCAGTAACATTATATGGAACACACAGGGCTGGGAAGAGAAAGAAAAAGAGTAAGAAAGTTAATCAGAATCATCTTTTTAGACATCACAGATTTACAAGAAGTATGTGTGCGTGCGTGCGTGCGTGCGTGCGTGCGTGCGTGCAATGCTCTCCATCTCATACCTGAGCTGAATGTCAAGGCCAGACTCGGGTCACTGGAGCAGTTGCCATTGATAGCCTTAACGTCTACAGTGTAGGTGGTGCCACACATGATGCTTGTAAGAGTACAATGGAGTTCAGAGGACAGGCAGGTGGCATTGTCTCGACTACTTGAGGCAGAAACATAGTACTGCGATGATCCCTTGTGGCCAGACCAGGACACAACAGCACTGTTGCTGATACATTCAGGAGCTACAGAGATGTTGGTAGGAACACATGGCACTACAAAGAGAAGACAATTCCAAAGTTAAGCATGCTTTTGATTAAAGCAATAATGTGATGAGCAAAGAAGAAAAAATCTAACTGGGCTTCAAGATATAATGAAACAAAATGTAAATTAACATGATTTGAATCTCAAAATTAATAAAGAGAAATGGAGCAACGCATTTCTTCCTTCCTCCCTTTACTCAATTGTGCATTCCATATCTATGACCTATAACACATCAAAATTAGAATTACAGTGCCTTTGGTGAACATCCTCTCACCTGTTCTCAGATCCAAAGCTGAACTTGGTTGACTGTGACAACCTCTGTCCACAGCTACAACAGTGACAGCGTAGTTTTCACCACAGTCTAGATCAGTGAAAGAGCAGGAGTTTGCATTGCCTGGGTCACAGGTGTAGATGTCTCCATCATGTGTAGTTGCTGTTGCTATGTACATGTCTGCTCCTGTGTCAGGGGACCAGGACACTGTGCTAACTCCGCATAGTGTAGAAACAGAAACATTACTAGGCGGGCAGGGACCTGGAGACATAAGAGTTAAGAAGTGGAGAAAAATAAAAGTTTATTCCTTGAACTGAACCCAAAGTGTGGGGAGAATATTTGAATATTTGAATAAGTCTAATAGTACATCGATTTTAGATTTTAGGACTTGTTCCTGCTCTGTACCTGCAATGAACTGATAAAGAATGCTGGGATTCCCAGCACATGAGTCAGCATATGGTGTCACTGTGATGGTGAAGTTCTGGCCACAGTGCATGTTGGGTATCTGACAGCTGGTACTGTTGGTGTTGCAATAATGTATTTGTCCATCCTGGCCCACCGCTGTCACATTGTAAGCTGTGGCACTGGGGCTTCCTACCCAGGTCACATGGGCTGAGTTGGGACACACCAGACTGGCAGTAACATTGTCTGGGGGGCTGGCACATGGGACTTGGAAGACAAAAATTTAGGTGTTGATATTGAGGATAAATGTTTGCTGCATGATACTGTATGAGGAAAATATGCAATGTGTGATAAGTTTGTTGGGTATTGTTATGGCAATAAGATAGAATAAAATAAATATTTTTACAATTTCAATGTGTCTCTGTATTGTACATGCTTCTCTGTTGAAATTGATTCGATGCAATGCTTCACATAGAATATTTAGTAACAGACTGAACAGTACTTGAGACTCAAATTTCAACAAGATACAATGTAATAATAACAAAAGGGACACAGACAGACAGGAACAAGGTTACTCTAACACAGGTACAACGGGTGTTGCATAACTGGGTGGGCATGTGTTTTAAACTTGCATTGTTCCTGACTAGCATCGTTCCCAAGTAGGGTGGTGCCCAATGGTTACCTGTTAAAATTCCTTTTACTTTTCATTATTGTAAAGTTTAATAGAATATTCTTACCTATGAAGGTTATATTTACTTCTGTGATGTTTATTGAGTCACTGACTCTTATAGGAAGACTAGTGTTGTCCAAGATGTCCTGCAGTTGCAGTAACACTTCAACATCAACAGTGCTGATCTCAACTTCAACTATATATCCATAGAGTTGTGGAGGTTCTGTGGGCAAATAGTACAAGATGAAATACTGGATTAACACATATTTTCCTGATTCAATATGCAATGCTTCACATAGAATATTTAGGAACAGTACTTGAGACTGAAATTTCAATCAAGATACAACTTAATAATAACAAAAGAGACACAGACAGACAGACAGACAGACAGACAGACAGACAGACAGACAGACAGACAGACAGACAGGAACCACTCTATTGTAAATACAACGGGTATTGCATAACTGGGGGGGCACGCATTTCCGACTTGCATTGTTCCCGACTAGCATCGTTCGCATGTATGGTATTTCCCAAAGGTCACGATTTTAATTTCCTTTAACTTCTAAATGAATTATAAAGTTTAATAGAATATTCTTACCTATGAAGGTTATATTGACTTCTGTGATGTTTATTGAGTCACTGACTCTTATAGGAAGACTAGCATTGTCCACGATGTCCTTCAGTTGCTTTAACACTTCAACATCAACAGTGCTGATCTCAACTTCAACTATGTATTCATAGAGTTGTGGTAGTTCTGTGGTCCGCAGAATAGTACACAAAAAGTCATTTGATTACACAACTACAGTAAGTGTAAGCTGTTAATTATCCATTAGGCATACTGTGGTAATCAAGTTTGTCAGTATAAATGACCAACTCTTGTAATATAAACCACAATCTTCTTGATGATGTTCTTAAGTGTTTAATTAGTCTAATAGTACATCGTTTTTAGAAATTAAGTCTAGTTTCCGCACTTTACCTGCAATGAACTGATAAGGAATGCTGGGATTCCCAGCACATGAGTCAGCATATGGTGTCACTGTGATGGTATAGTTCTGCCCACAGTGCATGTTTGGTATCTGACAGCTGGTACTGGTGGTATTGCAGTTATGTATTTGTCCATCCTGGCCCACCGCTGTCACATTGTAAGCTGTGGCACTGGGGCTTCCTACCCAGGTCACATGGGTTGAGTTGGGACACACCAGACTGGCAGTAACATTATATGGAGCACACGGGGCTGGGAAGAGAAAGAAAAAGAGTAAGAAAGTTAATCAGAATCATCTTTTTTGTCACATCACAAGTTTACAAGATGTGTGTGTGTGTGTGTGTGTGTGTGTGTGTGTGTGTGTGTGTGTGTGTGTGTGTGTGTGTGTGTGTGTGTGTGTGTGTGTGTGTGTGTGTGTGTGTGTGTGTGTGTGTGTGTGTGTGCGCGCGTGTAACGTTCTCCATCTCATACCTGAGCTGAATGTCAAGGCCAGACTCGGGTCACTGGAGCAGTTGCCATTGATAGCCTTAACACGTACAGTGTAGGTGGTGCCACACATGATGCTTGTAAGAGTACAATGGAGTTCAGAGGACAGGCAGGTGGCATTGTTTCGACTACTTGAGGTAGAAACATAGTACTGTAATGATCCCTTGTGGCCAGACCAGGACACAACAGAACTGTTGCTGATACATTCAGGAGCTACAGAGATGTTGGTAGGAACACATGGCACTACAAAGAGAAGACAATTCCAAAGTTAAGCATGCTTTTGATTAAAGCAATAATGTGATGAGCAAAGAAGAAAAAATCTAATTGGGCTTCAAGATATAATGAAACAAAATGTAAATTAACATGATTTGAATCTCAAAATTAATAAAGAGAAATGGAGCAACGCATTTCTTCCTTCCTCCCTTTACTCAATTGTGCATTCCATATCTATGACCTATAACACATCAAAATTAGAATTACGGTGCCTTTGGTGAACATCCTCTCACCTGTTCTCAGATCCAAAGCTGAACTTGGTTGACTGTGACAACCTCTGTCCACAGCTACAACAGTGACAGAGTAGTTTTCACCACAGTCTAGATCAGTGAAAGAGCAGGAGTTTGCATTGCCTGGGTCACAGGTGTAGATGTCTCCATCATGTGTAGTTGCTGTTGCTATGTACATGTCTGCTCCTGTGTCAGGGGACCAGGACACTGTGCTAACTCCGCATAGTGTAGAAACAGAAACATTACTAGGCGGGCAGGGACCTGGAGACATAAGAGTTAAGAAGTGGAGAAAAATAAAAGTTTATTCCTTGAACTGAACCCAAAGTGTGGGGAGAATATTTGAATATTTGAATAAGTCTAATAGTACATCGATTTTAGATTTTAGGACTTGTTCCTGCTCTGTACCTGCAATGAACTGATAAGGAATGCTGGGATTCCCAGCACATGAGTCAGCATATGGTGTCACTGTGATGGTGAAGTTCTGGCCACAGTGCATGTTGGGTATCTGACAGCTGGTACTGTTGGTGTTGCAATAATGTATTTGTCCATCCTGGCCCACCGCTGTCACATTGTAAGCTGTGGCACTGGGGCTTCCTACCCAGGTCACATGGGCTGAGTTGGGACACACCAGACTGGCAGTAACATTGTCTGGGGGGCTGGCACATGGGACTTGGAAGACAAAAATGTAGGTGTTGATATTGAGGATAAATGTTTGCTGCATGATACTGTATGAGGAAAATATGCAATGTGTGATAAGTTTGTTGGGTATTGTTATGGCAATAAGATAGAATAAAATAAATATTTTTACAATTTCAATGTGTCTCTGTATTGTACATGCTTCTCTGTTGAAATTGATTCGATGCAATGCTTCACATAGAATATTTAGTAACAGACTGAACAGTACTTGAGACTCAAATTTCAACAAGATACAATGTAATAATAACAAAAGGGACACAGACAGACAGGAACAAGGTTACTCTAACACAGGTACAACGGGTGTTGCATAACTGGGTGGGCATGTATTTGAAACTTGCATTGTTCCTGACTATCATCGTTCCCAAGTAGGGTGGTGCCCAATGGTTACCTGTTAAAATTCCTTTTACTTTTCATTAATTGTAAAGTTTAATAGAATATTCTTACCTATGAAGGTTATATTGACTTCTGTGATGTTTATTGAGTCACTGACTCTTATAGGAAGACTAGTGTTGTCCAAGATGTCCTGCAGTTGCAGTAACACTTCAACATCAACAGTGCTGATCTCAACTTCAACTATATATCCATAGAGTTGTGGAGGTTCTGTGGGCAAATAGTACAAGATGAAATACTGGATTAACACATATTTTCCTGATTCAATATGCAATGCTTCACATAGAATATTTAGGAACAGTACTTGAGACTGAAATTTCAATCAAGATACAACTTAATAATAACAAAAGGGACACAGACAGACAGACAGACAGACAGACAGACAGACAGACAGACAGACAGGAACCACTCTATTGTAAATACAACGGGTATTGCATAACTGGGGGGGCACGCATTTCCGACTTGCATTGTTCCCGACTAGCATCGTTCGCATGTATGGTATTTCCCAAAGGTCACGATTTTAATTTCCTTTAACTTCTAAATGAATTATAAAGTTTAATAGAATATTCTTACCTATGAAGGTTATATTGACTTCTGTGATGTTTATTGAGTCACTGACTCTTATAGGAAGACTAGCATTGTCCACGATGTCCTTCAGTTGCTTTAACACTTCAACATCAACAGTGCTGATCTCAACTTCAACTATGTATTCATAGAGTTGTGGTAGTTCTGTGGTCCGCAGAATAGTACACAAAAAGTCATTTGATTACACAACTACAGTAAGTGTAAGCTGTTAATTATCCATTAGGCATACTGTGGTAATCAAGTTTGTCAGTATAAATGACCAACTCTTGTAATATAAACCACAATCTTCTTGATGATGTTCTTAAGTGTTTAATTAGTCTAATAGTACATTGTTTTTAGAAATTAAGTCTAGTTTCCGCACTTTACCTGCAATGAACTGATAAGGAATGCTGGGATTCCCAGCACATGAGTCAGCATATGGTGTCACTGTGATGGTATAGTTCTGCCCACAGTGCATGTTTGGTATCTGACAGCTGGTACTGGTGGTATTGCAGTTATGTATTTGTCCATCCTGGCCCACCGCTGTCACATTGTAAGCTGTGGCACTGGGGCTTCCTACCCAGGTCACATGAGTTGAGTTGGGACACACCAGACTGGCAGTAACATTATATGGAGCACACGGGGCTGGGAAGAGAAAGAAAAAGAGTAAGAAAGTTAATCAGAATCATCTTTTTTGTCACATCACAAGTTTACAAGATGTGTGTGTGTGTGTGTGTGTGTGTGTGTGTGTGTGTGTGTGTGTGTGTGTGTGTGTGTGTGTGTGTGTGTGTGTGAGTGTGTTTTTGTGTGTGTGTGTGTGTGTGTGTGTGTGTGTGCGCGCGTGTAACGTTCTCCATCTCATACCTGAGCTGAATGTCAAGGCCAGACTCGGGTCACTGGAGCAGTTGCCATTGATAGCCTTAACACGTACAGTGTAGGTGGTGCCACACATGATGCTTGTAAGAGTACAATGGAGTTCAGAGGACAGGCAGGTGGCATTGTTTCGACTACTTGAGGTAGAAACATAGTACTGTAATGATCCCTTGTGGCCAGACCAGGACACAACAGAACTGTTGCTGATACATTCAGGAGCTACAGAGATGTTGGTAGGAACACATGGCACTACAAAGAGAAGACAATTCCAAAGTTAAGCATGCTTTTGATTAAAGCAATAATGTGATGAGCAAAGAAGAAAAAATCTAATTGGGCTTCAAGATATAATGAAACAAAATGTAAATTAACATGATTTGAATCTCAAAATTAATAAAGAGAAATGGAGCAACGCATTTCTTCCTTCCTCCCTTTACTCAATTGTGCATTCCATATCTATGACCTATAACACATCAAAATTAGAATTACGGTGCCTTTGGTGAACATCCTCTCACCTGTTCTCAGATCCAAAGCTGAACTTGGTTGACTGTGACAACCTCTGTCCACAGCTACAACAGTGACAGAGTAGTTTTCACCACAGTCTAGATCAGTGAAAGAGCAGGAGTTTGCATTGCCTGGGTCACAGGTGTAGATGTCTCCATCATGTGTAGTTGCTGTTGCTATGTACATGTCTGCTCCTGTGTCAGGGGACCAGGACACTGTGCTAACTCCGCATAGTGTAGAAACAGAAACATTACTAGGCGGGCAGGGACCTGGAGACATAAGAGTTAAGAAGTGGAGAAAAATAAAAGTTTATTCCTTGAACTGAACCCAAAGTGTGGGGAGAATATTTGAATATTTGAATAAGTCTAATAGTACATCGATTTTAGATTTTAGATTTTAGGACTTGTTCCTGCTCTGTACCTGCAATGAACTGATAAGGAATGCTGGGATTCCCAGCACATGAGTCAGCATATGGTGTCACTGTGATGGTGAAGTTCTGGCCACAGTGCATGTTGGGTATCTGACAGCTGGTACTGTTGGTGTTCCAATAATGTATTTGTCCATCCTGGCCCACCGCTGTCACATTGTAAGCTGTGGCACTGGGGCTTCCTACCCAGGTCACATGGGCTGAGTTGGGACACACCAGACTGGCAGTAACATTGTCTGGGGGGCTGGCACATGGGACTTGGAAGACAAAAATGTAGGTGTTGATATTGAGGATAAATGTTTGCTGCATGATACTGTATGAGGAAAATATGGAATGTGTGATAAGTTTGTTGGGTATTGTTATGGCAATAAGATAGAATAAAATAAATATTTTTACAATTTCAATGTGTCTCTGTATTGTACATGCTTCTCTGTTGAAATTGATTCGATGCAATGCTTCACATAGAATATTTAGTAACAGACTGAACAGTACTTGAGACTCAAATTTCAACAAGATACAATGTAATAATAACAAAAGGGACACAGACAGACAGGAACAAGGTTACTCTAACACAGGTACAACGGGTGTTGCATAACTGGGTGGGCATGTATTTTAAACTTGCATTGTTCCTGACTAGCATCGTTCCCAAGTAGGGTGGTGCCCAATGGTTACCTGTTCAAATTCCTTTTACTTTTCATTAATTGTAAAGTTTAATAGAATATTCTTACCTATGAAGGTTATATTGACTTCTGTGATGTTTATTGAGTCACTGACTCTTATAGGAAGACTAGTGTTGTCCAAGATGTCCTGCAGTTGCAGTAACACTTCAACATCAACAGTGCTGATCTCAACTTCAACTATATATCCATAGAGTTGTGGAGGTTCTGTGGGCAAATAGTACAAGATGAAATACTGGATTAACACATATTTTCCTGATTCAATATGCAATGCTTCACATAGAATATTTAGGAACAGTACTTGAGACTGAAATTTCAATCAAGATACAACTTAATAATAACAAAAGGGACACAGACAGACAGACAGACAGACAGACACACAGGAACAACTCTATTGTAAATACAACGGGTATTGCATAACTGGGGGGGCACGCATTTCCGACTTGCATTGTTCCCGACTAGCATCGTTCGCATGTATGGTATTTCCCAAAGGTCACGATTTTAATTTCCTTTAACTTCTAAATGAATTATAAAGTTTAATAGAATATTCTTACCTATGAAGGTTATATTGACTTCTGTGATGTTTATTGAGTCACTGACTCTTATAGGAAGACTAGCATTGTCCACGATGTCCTTCAGTTGCTTTAACACTTCAACATCAACAGTGCTGATCTCAACTTCAACTATGTATTCATAGAGTTGTGGTAGTTCTGTGGTCCGCAGAATAGTACACAAAAAGTCATTTGATTACACAACTACAGTAAGTGTAAGCTGTTAATTGTCCATTAGGCATACTGTGGTAATCAAGTTTGTCAGTATAAATGACCAACTCTTGTAATATAAACCACAATCTTCTTGATGATGTTCTTAAGTGTTTAATTAGTCTAATAGTACATCGTTTTTAGAAATTAAGTCTAGTTTCCGCACTTTACCTGCAATGAACTGATAAGGAATGCTGGGATTCCCAGCACATGAGTCAGCATATGGTGTCACTGTGATGGTATAGTTCTGCCCACAGTGCATGTTTGGTATCTGACAGCTGGTACTGGTGGTATTGCAGTTATGTATTTGTCCATCCTGGCCCACCGCTGTCACATTGTAAGCTGTGGCACTGGGGCTTCCTACCCAGGTCACATGGGTTGAGTTGGGACACACCAGACTGGCAGTAACATTATATGGAGCACACGGGGCTGGGAAGAGAAAGAAAAAGAGTAAGAAAGTTAATCAGAATCATCTTTTTTGTCACATCACAAGTTTACAAGATGTGTGTGTGTGTGTGTGTGTGTGTGTGTGTGTGTGTGTGTGTGTGTGTGTGTGTGTGTGTGTGTGTGTGTGTGTGTGTGTGTGTGTTGTGTGTGTGTGTGTGTGTGTGTGTGTGTGTGTGTGTGTGTGTGTGTGTGTGTGTGTGTGTGTGTGTGTGTGTGTGTGTGTGCGCGCGTGTAACGTTCTCCATCTCATACCTGAGCTGAATGTCAAGGCCAGACTCGGGTCACTGGAGCAGTTGCCATTGATAGCCTTAACACGTACAGTGTAGGTGGTGCCACACATGATGCTTGTAAGAGTACAATGGCGTTCAGAGGACAGGCAGGTGGCATTGTTTCGACTACTTGAGGCAGAAACATAGTACTGTAATGATCCCTTGTGGCCAGACCAGGACACAACAGAAGTGTTGCTGATACATTCAGGAGCTACAGAGATGTTGGTAGGAACACATGGCACTACAAAGAGAAGACAATTCCAAAGTTAAGCATGCTTTTGATTAAAGCAATAATGTGATGAGCAAAGAAGAAAAAAATCTAACTGGGCTTCAAGATATAATGAAACAAAATGTAAATTAACATGATTTGAATCTCAAAATTAATAAAGAGAAATGGAGCAACGCATTTCTTCCTTCCTCCCTTTACTCAATTGTGCATTCCATATCTATGACCTATAACACATCAAAATTAGAATTACGGTGCCTTTGGTGAACATCCTCTCACCTGTTCTCAGATCCAAAGCTGAACTTGGTTGACTGTGACAACCTCTGTCCACAGCTACAACAGTGACAGAGTAGTTTTCACCACAGTCTAGATCAGTGAAAGAGCAGGAGTTTGCATTGCCTGGGTCACAGGTGTAGATGTCTCCATCATGTGTAGTTGCTGTTGCTATGTACATGTCTGCTCCTGTGTCAGGGGACCAGGACACTGTGCTAACTCCGCATAGTGTAGAAACAGAAACATTACTAGGCGGGCAGGGACCTGGAGACATAAGAGTTAAGAAGTGGAGAAAAATAAAAGTTTATTCCTTGAACTGAACCCAAAGTGTGGGGAGAATATTTGAATATTTGAATAAGTCTAATAGTACATCGATTTTAGATTTTAGGACTTGTTCCTGCTCTGTACCTGCAATGAACTGATAAGGAATGCTGGGATTCCCAGCACATGAGTCAGCATATGGTGTCACTGTGATGGTGAAGTTCTGGCCACAGTGCATGTTGGGTATCTGACAGCTGGTACTGTTGGTGTTCCAATAATGTATTTGTCCATCCTGGCCCACCGCTGTCACATTGTAAGCTGTGGCACTGGGGCTTCCTACCCAGGTCACATGGGCTGAGTTGGGACACACCAGACTGGCAGTAACATTGTCTGGGGGGCTGGCACATGGGACTTGGAAGACAAAAATGTAGGTGTTGATATTGAGGATAAATGTTTGCTGCATGATACTGTATGAGGAAAATATGGAATGTGTGATAAGTTTGTTGGGTATTGTTATGGCAATAAGATAGAATAAAATAAATATTTTTACAATTTCAATGTGTCTCTGTATTGTACATGCTTCTCTGTTGAAATTGATTCGATGCAATGCTTCACATAGAATATTTAGTAACAGACTGAACAGTACTTGAGACTCAAATTTCAACAAGATACAATGTAATAATAACAAAAGGGACACAGACAGACAGGAACAAGGTTACTCTAACACAGGTACAACGGGTGTTGCATAACTGGGTGGGCATGTATTTTAAACTTGCATTGTTCCTGACTAGCATCGTTCCCAAGTAGGGTGGTGCCCAATGGTTACCTGTTAAAATTCCTTTTACTTTTCATTAATTGTAAAGTTTAATAGAATATTCTTACCTATGAAGGTTATATTGACTTCTGTGATGTTTATTGAGTCACTGACTCTTATAGGAAGACTAGTGTTGTCCAAGATGTCCTGCAGTTGCAGTAACACTTCAACATCAACAGTGCTGATCTCAACTTCAACTATATATCCATAGAGTTGTGGAGGTTCTGTGGGCAAATAGTACAAGATGAAATACTGGATTAACACATATTTTCCTGATTCAATATGCAATGCTTCACATAGAATATTTAGGAACAGTACTTGAGACTGAAATTTCAATCAAGATACAACTTAATAATAACAAAAGGGACACAGACAGACAGACAGACAGACAGACAGACAGACAGACAGACAGACAGACAGGAACCACACTATTGTAAATACAACGGGTATTGCATAACTGGGGGGGCACGCATTTCCGACTTGCATTGTTCCCGACTAGCATCGTTCGCATGTATGGTATTTCCCAAAGGTCACGATTTTAATTTCCTTTAACTTCTAAATGAATTATAAAGTTTAATAGAATATTCTTACCTATGAAGGTTATATTGACTTCTGTGATGTTTATTGAGTCACTGACTCTTATAGGAAGACTAGCATTGTCCACGATGTCCTTCAGTTGCTTTAACACTTCAACATCAACAGTGCTGATCTCAACTTCAACTATGTATTCATAGAGTTGTGGTAGTTCTGTGGTCCGCAGAATAGTACACAAAAAGTAATTTGATTACACAACTACAGTAAGTGTAAGCTGTTAATTATCCATTAGGCATACTGTGGTAATCAAGTTTGTCAGTATAAATGACCAACTCTTGTAATATAATTATAAACCACAATCTTCTTGATGATGTTCTTAAGTGTTTAATTAGTCTAATAGTACATCGTTTTTAGAAATTAAGTCTAGTTTCCGCACTTTACCTGCAATGAACTGATAAGGAATGCTGGGATTCCCAGCACATGAGTCAGCATATGGTGTCACTGTGATGGTATAGTTCTGCCCACAGTGCATGTTTGGTATCTGACAGCTGGTACTGGTGGTATTGCAGTTATGTATTTGTCCATCCTGGCCCACCGCTGTCACATTGTAAGCTGTGGCACTGGGGCTTCCTACCCAGGTCACATGGGTTGAGTTGGGACACACCAGACTGGCAGTAACATTATATGGAGCACACGGGGCTGGGAAGAGAAAGAAAAAGAGTAAGAAAGTTAATCAGAATCATCTTTTTTGTCACATCACAAGTTTACAAGATGTGTGTGTGTGTGTGTGTGTGTTTGTGTGTGTTGTGTGTGTGTGTGTGTGTGTGTGTGTGTGTGTGTGTGTGTGTGTGTGTGTGTGTGTGTGTGTGTGTGTGTGTGTGTGTGTGTGTGCGCGCGCGTGTAACGTTCTCCATCTCATACCTGAGCTGAATGTCAAGGCCAGACTCGGGTCACTGGAGCAGTTGCCATTGATAGCCTTAACACGTACAGTGTAGGTGGTGCCACACATGATGCTTGTAAGAGTACAATGGAGTTCAGAGGACAGGCAGGTGGCATTGTTTCGACTACTTGAGGCAGAAACATAGTACTGTAATGATCCCTTGTGGCCAGACAAGGACACAACAGCACTGTTGCTGATACATTCAGGAGCTACAGAGATGTTGGTAGGAACACATGGCACTACAAAGAGAAGACAATTCCAAAGTTAAGCATGCTTTTGATTAAAGCAATAATGTGATGAGCAAAGAAGAAAAAATCTAACTGGGCTTCAAGATATAATGAAACAAAATGTAAATTAACATGATTTTAATCTCAAAATTAATAAAGAGAAATGGAGCAACGCATTTCTTCCTTCCTCCCTTTACTCAATTGTGCATTCCATATCTATGACCTATAACACATCAAAATTAGAATTACGGTGCCTTTGGTGAACATCCTCTCACCTGTTCTCAGATCCAAAGCTGAACTTGGTTGACTGTGACAACCTCTGTCCACAGCTACAACAGTGACAGAGTAGTTTTCACCACAGTCTAGATCAGTGAAAGAGCAGGAGTTTGCATTGCCTGGGTCACAGGTGTAGATGTCTCCATCATGTGTAGTTGCTGTTGCTATGTACATGTCTGCTCCTGTGTCAGGGGACCAGGACACTGTGCTAACTCCGCATAGTGTAGAAACAGAAACATTACTAGGCGGGCAGGGACCTGGAGACATAAGAGTTAAGAAGTGGAGAAAAATAAAACTTTATTCCTTGAACTGAACCCAAAGTGTGGGGAGAATATTTGAATATTTGAATAAGTCTAATAGTACATCGATTTTAGATTTTAGGACTTGTTCCTGCTCTGTACCTGCAATGAACTGATAAGGAATGCTGGGATTCCCAGCACATGAGTCAGCATATGGTGTCACTGTGATGGTGAAGTTCTGGCCACAGTGCATGTTGGGTATCTGACAGCTGGTACTGTTGGTGTTGCAATAATGTATTTGTCCATCCTGGCCCACCGCTGTCACATTGTAAGCTGTGGCACTGGGGCTTCCTACCCAGGTCACATGGGCTGAGTTGGGACACACCAGACTGGCAGTAACATTGTCTGGGGGGCTGGCACATGGGACTTGGAAGACAAAAATGTAGGTGTTGATATTGAGGATAAATGTTTGCTGCATGATACTGTATGAGGAAAATATGCAATGTGTGATAAGTTTGTTGGGTATTGTTATGGCAATAAGATAGAATAAAATAAATATTTTTACAATTTCAATGTGTCTCTGTATTGTACATGCTTCTCTGTTGAAATTGATTCGATGCAATGCTTCACATAGAATATTTAGTAACAGACTGAACAGTACTTGAGACTCAAATTTCAACAAGATACAATGTAATAATAACAAAAGGGACACAGACAGACAGGAACAAGGTTACTCTAACACAGGTACAACGGGTGTTGCATAACTGGGTGGGCATGTATTTTAAACTTGCATTGTTCCTGACTAGCATCGTTCCCAAGTAGGGTGGTGCCCAATGGTTACCTGTTAAAATTCCTTTTACTTTTCATTAATTGTAAAGTTTAATAGAATATTCTTACCTATGAAGGTTATATTGACTTCTGTGATGTTTATTGAGTCACTGACTCTTATAGGAAGACTAGTGTTGTCCAAGATGTCCTGCAGTTGCAGTAACACTTCAACATCAACAGTGCTGATCTCAACTTCAACTATATATCCATAGAGTTGTGGAGGTTCTGTGGGCAAATAGTACAAGATGAAATACTGGATTAACACATATTTTCCTGATTCAATATGCAATGCTTCACATAGAATATTTAGGAACAGTACTTGAGACTGAAATTTCAATCAAGATACAACTTAATAATAACAAAAGGGACACAGACAGACAGACAGACAGACAGACAGACAGACAGACAGACAGACAGACAGACAGACAGACAGACAGACAGACAGACAGACAGACAGACAGACAGACAGGAACCACTCTATTGTAAATACAACGGGTATTGCATAACTGGGGGGGCACGCATTTCCGACTTGCATTGTTCCCGACTAGCATCGTTCGCATGTATGGTATTTCCCAAAGGTCACGATTTTAATTTCCTTTAACTTCTAAATGAATTATAAAGTTTAATAGAATATTCTTACCTATGAAGGTTATATTGACTTCTGTGATGTTTATTGAGTCACTGACTCTTATAGGAAGACTAGCATTGTCCACGATGTCCTTCAGTTGCTTTAACACTTCAACATCAACAGTGCTGATCTCAACTTCAACTATGTATTCATAGAGTTGTGGTAGTTCTGTGGTCCGCAGAATAGTACACAAAAAGTCATTTGATTACACAACTACAGTAAGTGTAAGCTGTTAATTATCCATTAGGCATACTGTGGTAATCAAGTTTGTCAGTATAAATGACCAACTCTTGTAATATAAACCACAATCTTCTTGATGATGTTCTTAAGTGTTTAATTAGTCTAATAGTACATCGTTTTTAGAAATTAAGTCTAGTTTCCGCACTTTACCTGCAATGAACTGATAAGGAATGCTGGGATTCCCAGCACATGAGTCAGCATATGGTGTCACTGTGATGGTATAGTTCTGCCCACAGTGCATGTTTGGTATCTGACAGCTGGTACTGGTGGTATTGCAGTTATGTATTTGTCCATCCTGGCCCACCGCTGTCACATTGTAAGCTGTGGCACTGGGGCTTCCTACCCAGGTCACATGGGTTGAGTTGGGACACACCAGACTGGCAGTAACATTATATGGAGCACACGGGGCTGGGAAGAGAAAGAAAAAGAGTAAGAAAGTTAATCAGAATCATCTTTTTTGTCACATCACAAGTTTACAAGATGTGTGTGTGTGTGTGTGTGTGTGTGTTTGTGTGTGTTTGTGTGTGTATGTGTGTGTGTGTGTGTGTGTGTGTGTGTGTGTGTGTGTGTGTGTGTATGTGTGTGTGTGTGTGCGCGCGTGTAACGTTCTCCATCTCATACCTGAGCTGAATGTCAAGGCCAGACTCGGGTCACTGGAGCAGTTGCCATTGATAGCCTTAACACGTACAGTGTAGGTGGTGCCACACATGATGCTTGTAAGAGTACAATGGAGTTCAGAGGACAGGCAGGTGGCATTGTTTCGACTACTTGAGGCAGAAACATAGTACTGTAATGATCCCTTGTGGCCAGACCAGGACACAACAGCACTGTTGCTGATACATTCAGGAGCTACAGAGATGTTGGTAGGAACACATGGCACTACAAAGAGAAGACAATTCCAAAGTTAAGCATGCTTTTGATTAAAGCAATAATGTGATGAGCAAAGAAGAAAAAATCTAACTGGGCATCAAGATATAATGAAACAAAATGTAAATTAACATGATTTTAATCTCAAAATTAATAAAGAGAAATGGAGCAACGCATTTCTTCCTTCCTCCCTTTACTCAATTGTGCATTCCATATCTATGACCTATAACACATCAAAATTAGAATTACGGTGCCTTTGGTGAACATCCTCTCACCTGTTCTCAGATCCAAAGCTGAACTTGGTTGACTGTGACAACCTCTGTCCACAGCTACAACAGTGACAGAGTAGTTTTCACCACAGTCTAGATCAGTGAAAGAGCAGGAGTTTGCATTGCCTGGGTCACAGGTGTAGATGTCTCCATCATGTGTAGTTGCTGTTGCTATGTACATGTCTGCTCCTGTGTCAGGGGACCAGGACACTGTGCTAACTCCGCATAGTGTAGAAACAGAAACATTACTAGGCGGGCAGGGACCTGGAGACATAAGAGTTAAGAAGTGGAGAAAAATAAAAGTTTATTCCTTGAACTGAACCCAAAGTGTGGGGAGAATATTTGAATATTTGAATAAGTCTAATAGTACATCGATTTTAGATTTTAGGACTTGTTCCTGCTCTGTACCTGCAATGAACTGATAAGGAATGCTGGGATTCCCAGCACATGAGTCAGCATATGGTGTCACTGTGATGGTGAAGTTCTGGCCACAGTGCATGTTGGGTATCTGACAGCTGGTACTGTTGGTGTTGCAATAATGTATTTGTCCATCCTGGCCCACCGCTGTCACATTGTAAGCTGTGGCACTGGGGCTTCCTACCCAGGTCACATGGGTTGAGTTGGGACACACCAGACTGGCAGTAACATTGTCTGGGGGGCTGGCACATGGGACTTGGAAGACAAAAATGTAGGTGTTGATATTGAGGATAAATGTTTGCTGCATGATACTTTATGAGGAAAATATGCAATGTGTGATAAGTTTGTTGGGTATTGTTATGGCAATAAGATAGAATAAAATAAATATTTTTACAATTTCAATGTGTCTCTGTATTGTACATGCTTCTCTGTTGAAATTGATTCGATGCAATGCTTCACATAGAATATTTAGTAACAGACTGAACAGTACTTGAGACTCAAATTTCAACAAGATACAATGTAATAATAACAAAAGGGACACAGACAGACAGGAACAAGGTTACTCTAACACAGGTACAACGGGTGTTGCATAACTGGGTGGGCATGTATTTTAAACTTGCATTGTTCCTGACTAGCATCGTTCCCAAGTAGGGTGGTGCCCAATGGTTACCTGTTAAAATTCCTTTTACTTTTCATTAATTGTAAAGTTTAATAGAATATTCTTACCTATGAAGGTTATATTGACTTCTGTGATGTTTATTGAGTCACTGACTCTTATAGGAAGACTAGTGTTGTCCAAGATGTCCTGCAGTTGCAGTAACACTTCAACATCAACAGTGCTGATCTCAACTTCAACTATATATCCATAGAGTTGTGGACGTTCTGTGGGCAAATAGTACAAGATGAAATACTGGATTAACACATATTTTCCTGATTCAATATGCAATGCTTCACATAGAATATTTAGGAACAGTACTTGAGACTGAAATTTCAATCAAGATACAACTTAATAATAACAAAAGGGACACAGACAGACAGACAGACAGACAGACAGACAGACAGACAGACAGACAGACAGACAGACAGACAGGAACCACTCTATTGTAAATACAACGGGTATTGCATAACTGGGGGGGCACGCATTTCCGACTTGCATTGTTCCCGACTAGCATCGTTCGCATGTATGGTATTTCCCAAAGGTCACGATTTTAATTTCCTTTAACTTCTAAATGAATTATAAAGTTTAATAGAATATTCTTACCTATGAAGGTTATATTGACTTCTGTGATGTTTATTGAGTCACTGACTCTTATAGGAAGACTAGCATTGTCCACGATGTCCTTCAGTTGCTTTAACACTTCAACATCAACAGTGCTGATCTCAACTTCAACTATGTATTCATAGAGTTGTGGTAGTTCTGTGGTCCGCAGAATAGTACACAAAAAGTCATTTGATTACACAACTACAGTAAGTGTAAGCTGTTAATTATCCATTAGGCATACTGTGGTAATCAAGTTTGTCAGTATAAATGACCAACTCTTGTAATATAAACCACAATCTTCTTGATGATGTTCTTAAGTGTTTAATTAGTCTAATAGTACATCGTTTTTAGAAATTAAGTCTAGTTTCCGCACTTTACCTGCAATGAACTGATAAGGAATGCTGGGATTCCCAGCACATGAGTCAGCATATGGTGTCACTGTGATGGTATAGTTCTGCCCACAGTGCATGTTTGGTATCTGACAGCTGGTACTGGTGGTATTGCAGTTATGTATTTGTCCATCCTGGCCCACCGCTGTCACATTGTAAGCTGTGGCACTGGGGCTTCCTACCCAGGTCACATGGGTTGAGTTGGGACACACCAGACTGGCAGTAACATTATATGGAGCACACGGGGCTGGGAAGAGAAAGAAAAAGAGTAAGAAAGTTAATCAGAATCATCTTTTTTGTCACATCACAAGGTTACAAGATGTGTGTGTGTGTGTGTGTGTGTGTGTGTGTGTGTGTTTGTGTGTGTGTGTGTATGTGTGTGTGTGTGTGTGTGTGTGTGTGTGTGTGTGTGTGTGTGTGTGTGTGTGTGTGTGTGTGTGTGTGTGTGTGTGTGTGTGTGTGTGTGTGTGTGTGTGCGCGTGTAACGTTCTCCATCTCATACCTGAGCTGAATGTCAAGGCCAGACTCGGGTCACTGGAGCAGTTGCCATTGATAGCCTTAACACGTACAGTGTAGGTGGTGCCACACATGATGCTTGTAAGAGTACAATGGCGTTCAGAGGACAGGCAGGTGGCATTGTTTCGACTACTTGAGGCAGAAACATAGTACTGTAATGATCCCTTGTGGCCAGACCAGGACACAACAGAACTGTTGCTGATACATTCAGGAGCTACAGAGATGTTGGTAGGAACACATGGCACTACAAAGAGAAGACAATTCCAAAGTTAAGCATGCTTTTGATTAAAGCAATAATGTGATGAGCAAAGAAGAAAAAATCTAACTGGGCTTCAAGATATAATGAAACAAAATGTAAATGAACATGATTTGAATCTCAAATCAATTAATAAAGAGAAATGGAGCAACGTATTTCTTCCTTCCTCCCTTTACTCAATTGTGCATTCCATATCTATGACTTATAACACATCAAAATCAGAATTACGGTGCCTTTGGTGAACATCCTCTCACCTGTTCTCAGATCCAAAGCTGAACTTGGTTGACTGTGACAACCTCTGTCCACAGCTACAACAGTGACAGAGTAGTTTTCACCACAGTCTAGATCAGTGAAAGAGCAAGAGTTTGCATTGCCTGAGTCACAGGTGTAGATGTCTCCATCATGTGTAGTTGCTGTTGCTATGTACATGTCTGCTCCTGTGTCAGGGGACCAGGACACTGTGCTAACTCCGCATAGTGTAGAAACAGAAACATTACTAGGCGGGCAGGGACCTGGAGACATAAGAGGTAAGAAGTGGAGAAAAATAAAAGTTTATTCCTTGAACTGAACCCAAAGTATTGGGAGAATATTTGAATAAGTCTAATAGTACATCGATTTTAGATTTTAGATTTTAGGACTTGTTCCTGCTCTGTACCTGCAATGAACTGATAAGGAATGCTGGGATTCCCAGCACATGAGTCAGCATATGGTGTCACTGTGATGGTGAATTTCTGGCCACAGTGCATGTTGGGTATCTGACAGCTGGTACTGTTGGTGTTGCAATAATGTATTTGTCCATCCTGGCCCACCGCTGTCACATTGTAAGCTGTGGCACTGGGGCTTCCTACCCAGGTCACATGGGCAGAGTTGGGACACACCAGACTGGCAGTAACATTGTCTGGGGGGCTGGCACATGGGACTTGGAAGACAAAAATGTAGGTGTTGATATTGAGGATAAATGTTTGCTGCATGATACTGTATGAGGAATATATGCAATGTGTGATAAGTTTGTTGGGTATTGTTATGGCAATAAGATAGAATAAAATACATATTTTTACAATTTCAATGTGTCTCTGTATTGTACATGCTTCTCTGTTGAAATTAATTTGATGCCATGCTTCACATATTTAGTAACAGACTGAACAGTACTTGAGACTGAAATTTAAACAGGATACAATTTAATAATAACATAGACAGGAACAAGGTTACTCTAACACAGGTACAACGGGTGTTGCATAACTGGGTGGGCATGTATTTTAAACTTGCATTGTTCCCGACTAGCATCGTTCCCAAGTAGGGTGGTGCCCAATGGTTACCTGTTAAAATTCCTTTTACTTCTCATTAATTGTAAAGTTTAATAGAATATTCTTACCTATGAAGGTTATATTGACTTCTGTGATGTGTATTGAGTCACTGACTATTATAGGAAGACTAGTGTTGTCCAAGATGTCCTTCAGTTGCAGTAACACTTCAACATCAACAGTGCTGATCTCAACTTCAACTATGTATTCATACAGCTGTGGAAGTTCTGTGGGCAAATAGTACAAGATGAAATACTGGATTAACACACATTTTCCTGATTCGATATGCAATGCTTCCCATAGAATATTTAGGAACAGTACTTGAGACTGAAATTTCAATCAAGATACAACTTAATAATAACAAAAGGGACACAGACAGACAGACAGACAGACGGACGGACGGACGGACGGACGGACGGACGGACGGACGGACGGACGGACGGACGGACAGACAGACAGACAGACAGACAGACAGACAGACAGACAGACAGGAACAACTCTATTGTAAATACAACAGGTATTGCATAACTGGGGGGGCATGCATTTCCAACTTGCATTGTTCCCGACTCGCATCGTTCGCATGTATGGTATTTCCCAAAGGGCACCATTTTAATTTCCTTTAACTTCTAAATGAATTGTAAAGTGTAATAGAATATTCTTACCTATGAAGGTTATATTGACTTCTGTGATGTTTATTGAGTCACTGACTCTTATAGGAAGACTAGTGTTGTCCACGATGTCCTTCAGTTGCTTTAACACTTCAACATCAACAGTGCTGATCTCAACTTCAACTATGTATTCATAGAGTTGTGGTAGTTCTGTGGTCCGCAGAATAGCACACAATAAGTCATTTGATTACATAAGTTTGTCAGTATAAATAACCAACTCTTGTCATATAAACCACAATCTTCTTGATGATGTTCTTAAATGTGATTATGTGTACTTTGCTTTTGCTTACAACAGTCAACTGATATGCAGTAATATAAACTCCAAAACATACTATATTCTTACCTAAGGTTATATTGACTTCTGTGATGTTTATTGTGTCACTGACTCTTATAGGAAGACTAGTGTTGTCCACAATGTCTTTGAGTTGCTCTATGACTTTAACATCAGCACTAGTTATCTCAACTTCAACTATATATTCATAAAGTTGTACAAGTTCTGTGGGGTAAATAGTACAAAATAAGTCATTACGCATTACAAAAAAATGTCCTGTTTGAATATGCAATGCATCAATCACATGTTTTGGGGAATAATATTGCACTGTATACTGTACTTCAAAGTGAAATCTAAATAAAGACATTAGCTGTCACCCCGGCGTCAGCTAATGTGGATCTTTAGTTTGGCAGTATTGTATATGTAGATGCCACCGTAATTATGAATTATTGGGAAAATGTTCCTTTAACCACCCTCCTATTAGTTAATGAACCTGTTTTGTAATTTATCATAGATTGTACAGTTCCACAAAATATTCTTACTTGTTACGGACCGGTTATAATGACTTCTGTGATGTTTATTGAGTCACTGACTCCTATAGGAAGGCCAGTGTTGTCCACAATGCCCTTCAACTCTCATTTTATCTATTGGACCCCAATATACAGTAGGCCTACCCTGTAACATCCTCAGTGTGAATTTAACTCTCAGGCCCCTTTCCACCGGTTGGTTCCCAATGGGAACCGGTTCAGTTCTTTTTGGTTCTTAGCCCATGAGCCAGAGCTCCAACATTGGAACATTAATAATGAATTGAGTGGGCAAAACCACACATATATTTAAGCAATAAGCCACGAGAGGTCTCAGGTTACCAGGTATTTTACAATGGCTGGGAGGCGTAGGTAGACCCTCCTAGCCATTGTAAAATACCTGGTAAGCTGGGGCCTCGAGTGGCTTATTGCTTTTCTAAAACGGTTACAAACAGCAATATTAACCTCATAAAACTATTAAATTCACAAAAGTAGCTACGCTTTGCGCCACCAGAGCGAGCCACACACTTCCTTGTTTTGCTTGGCAAGTAGACTATGTGACGGGAGAATAGCGCTTGATGTCTTTACGGGGCTGCCTGGAGCCACACATTGACATATGACGGTCACGTGACGGTAACCAGCTGGCTGGTTACCGTCACGTGACGGTAACCAGCCAATCAGAATCAAGTATTGGGACTAACCGTTTTAGAATAGATAGTTATCACTATGAAACTTCCCCAATTGAGTACTTACAGGAAGACGATGATTTATTGTATCACACATTTTACATTTTTAAATATGCAAATGAGGCATTATGTAGGAAAATATGCAAAATAATAGAAAATATGAAAAAGCTACTACTGTGGATGGAAGGGTTATCATGTATTAATTTACTTGTATTGATCCTATAAACAATATAAGCCCATATGTCTAGTTTTCCCACCAATTTTGGAGCTCTGGCTCATGGACTAAGAACCAAAAAGAACTGTACCGGTTCCCATTGGGAACCAACCAGTGGAAAGGGGGTCTGAGTATAAAAATGGAACAAAAGCCCCCTTTTCCACCAAAATAACTTTGGTTCTAGAACTGGTTACGTTCTTTATGATGGTTTAGATGATTAGATCATATCTGCTCTGTACCTTCCAACCTGAATAGAGAAGTGACACGCCCACTTTGGTTCCCACTTCTGGGGAAGAACAAGTGTTTTTTGGTTCGGGATCTGAACAAATTAATTTGGTTCGAAATTAGGCGGGTAAAAAGAACGCAACCGATTCAACCATGGTGGAAAAGGGGCCTCAAGTTGCAGTCCTGTAAGTGACAAGTGTCCATACCCAATGTTGAGATCCAGCGCTTTAGCAGACGCATAAACAATATGATGCCAATGTAGTATATGATAAACAAATTATCATCTGGTATTTGTTGTTACCTGAGCTTATCCATTCGAAGGTAGGCTGGTTTTTGTGAAGGACATTGACTAGATAAGATAACCCTGCCATTGATTGGATAAGCTTGGGCAATGATAAATTGTGGATTCACTGGGCATTAAACTGCATACAAGTGTAACCAATATACAGTACAGTAAGGGACGTAGCTGACCATTTGGTTGCCCTACTTGCATATATATTTGTGCTGTCCCCTCCTCCAAACGAGAGTGCTGCTATTCCTCATGCAGATCGGCTACTTTCGCCGTTTGCGAGGATGCATACACGGCCGCGCGTTATTACGCGGCAGAGCCGCAGAGAAAATTGCTATTATGAGGTCCCGCTTGGCACTTTTTGGCACATTTTGTTGCCCCCCTTGGCGTGTTGCCTTACTTGCAGTGCGTATTGCGCGTAGGTAGCGACGGCACTATTAAGTTTAATTTATAAATGATGAATAGTTCAAACCTGGCTTTGGCTGGCAGTACTGTCCATCTGAAGGAATGCCATTGATACATCCACATGTGTCACCAGTGATAATGTCACAGGCTCCATATGTGATACAGTTGTTGTATGACCAGACAAACTGCTCCTCACACCTGCACTGGAAACTGGAGCCATTTGGGTAACACACTGATAAAGAAATCACATAACAAAATAAAATAATGTAATTGTTGTAAAATGTAAGTAGTAGTAGTAGTAGTAGTAGTAGTAGTAGATGATGATTTTACCTGTGGTTATATTAATGTCTGAGACATTCACAGCTGGACCAAGAAATAAGGAAAAGTTGGAATTTTCCAGAAGGGTCTTGAGGATTTCCACTGTCTCCACAGCAGTCACATTTAATTCTACATCCACCTCATAGTCAGCCTCATCTAGTAATGCTACAGGGAATAGAAGTGAAATGGTGATCAATATTATACACTGTATATTATAACAATAATTGTTATTATTGTTGCTGCCATGTTACAAAGAATACTGGTATAAAACAGTAAAACACACAGTTTTAAGGCTGGCATGAATACTAGCTAACCCTAACCAGCTCATTGGCCTTGTGGTTAGAGTGTCCGCCCTGAGACTGGGAGGTCGGGGTTCAATCCCCGGCCGGGTCATACCAAAGACTCTAAAAATGGGACCCAGTGCCTCCCTGCTTGACACTCAGCATCAAGGGTTGGATTGGGGGTAAGTCCCTGCGACATACTAGCGTCATGTCCAGGGGGTGTCCTTGTACATCAAGCTGCCTCACGCTACAGAAACAGGAGATAGGCTCCTGCCCTATGGGCCTCATGGCTCGGCAAGTCTACTTACTATGAATACTAGCTAGGCAGAGTCTATATGACGGCATTTCTTGTATAGGAAATGTTTTATAGGCAATATTTCAAAATGTTTTTTACTTTTGAGCATGACTAAATATGACCAGTAAAACCGCCCTGAGCGAGAAGCGAGCTCGTCCTAAAGAGCGAGCGTCTTAATACGGCACAGTTGAGAAGCAGGACTTAAACTATTAGTTGTCAGTGAGGTCAGATGTAGAGTTGCTGGCCCGCGGCGTCCTCCGTGAGACACAGACGTTCCCTGGCCAGACGGCGGCGCCGCTTGTCGGCAGTCTCCTCCGTGAGAGTGTGGAGGTCGCACTGCTGAGGCAGATCAGCGCGTGCACGCCTGGGTGCAGACGGTCACCCAGGGTGACAGCAGACTGCTGGGCGAGCGCTGGCGCTTTGGCATGGGATCAACTTTGACCAGAAAATGCACAATGAAAAATACTACTATCTGGTAGCTGGGGCAGTGTCTTGAGTGTACAGGGTTTGATGAGTCTGGCCATATATGGAGCGTGTCTTGAGTGTACGAGGTGTATGAGGTCAGATCGACATATGGAATGTCAGAACAGGTCAGCTCCATATATGGAGATCTAAGGGTGGCACCGTCTTGAGTGTACAGAGTTTGATGAGGTCAGATGAGGTCAGATCAACATTAATTCTGTATTAGCCCGGTATATGGAACGTGTCACGAGGCGTAACTGACGGACTGACTGACAGGTTTTAGCATTACTGACTGACAGGTTTAGCAGGTTTTCATATAAATTACAGGCCTACATACACACTCAGTGACTCATAGGAATAGACTATGTGACAACCAGGAATAGTCTGGTGACCACCGGAGAGACGGGTGACAGCCGGAATGTAGACGGAACCCTGGGAGCAGTATGGGTTAGCGCCCCTTCGATGAGGCCTGTAGGAGGGCCATTCGAGCCGCAAGTGGAGCCTGCAGTGCTACCGTTGCCCAGGTGGAGCCTGCGGAACCATTGCGGCTCAAGAATCCACCACTCCTGAATGAAGTGTCTGGTGCTCGGATTAGAAGACCCTCCGCTGCGCGTCGGATCTGCCTACGCCGCCAGCCATTGTAAACCTGAGACCTCTCATGGCTTTTTGCTTAATTCTAAAACGGTTAGTCCCAATACTTGATTCTGATTGGCTGGTTACCGTCACGTGACCGCTGTAAATTTCACCGATAACCCACACCTTCAATCACTTTATATCATTCCCAGCGGATCTCTGTAGCTGTACTGGGGAAGGGGAGCGCTTGATTGCCTTACAAACCCATGCCGTGCGGGCGTCTAAGCACCGCCCGGCTCATATGACTGTGAATGTGTGGCTCCAGGCAGCCCCGTAAAGACATCAAGTGCTATTCTCTCGTCACATAGCCCAGGGGTTCTCAACCCGTGGGTCGCGACCCCTCGGGGGGTCGCAAAATTATTTTGGGGGGTCCCCAAAATCGCAGCTCATATAGTACACATAGTACATGCATACACCTTCCCTAATGATTATATCTGGTTTCAGTATTTATTTATGGTGTATTGTCTCTATTATTAAGGTTATTGTAGCAGTCAATTTATATTGGGGGTCGAGAGGGGGCGGGGCGGGGGTCTATGCTATATGTTTGTAACCGTTTTAGAAAAGCAATAAGCCGCTGCGCGTCGGGTCTGCCTACGCCCCCAGCCATTGTAAAATACCCGGTAACCTGAGACCTCTCGTGGCTTATTGCTTAATTCTAGCTTGTCTATTATTTTGAAGATATCAGAATATATAAATTAAGCAAAGAGCAAAGAGCTATTTGCATCCATTAATCAACAACGAAATCTTCATAACCTAAATATCTGTCTCTCACGTTTCAGGAAACAGGATTCCAAGACGTTATTAGTCTGGAGACACCCAACAACATTCCACAAGCAAGCTCTAATATGTCTTATATAAACTTGGAAACAAAATGCCTTGCTGCAGACAATAATTTGATGTAGATTAAAGGTATATTCAGTGATTTCACTAATTCACACATGTGAATATGTGATATGCCTTCTTTTATATTCCTGAAACGATTATATGACAAAGGTCTCAATTGTTCTTAAATAATGTTTGTTATGAGCTGGTCCAGCCGGCTCCATTCACTGCCATGTATTCATTGAACTTGGCTCCCATGAAAGTGTCATGGGAGCGTCGTGTAGCCTGAAACATGCTCAACTTGTTGGTTTATTCTCTGTAATATTACAGCACAGCGCACACGGCGCACACAATGCGGTGTATCCTGTTGATCTAGGCTACATTCCCCATCTAAGCTCAGGCAGGGCACGTACGGCAACCCAAAATTGACCTACATTTCTCGTAGCGCGTATCCAGCTTAATAGTCTCACTTACTCCACCTACTGACACATCTGGTGATATAAATTCAGTCAATGGGCTAAAACTGGATGGAATCAACATGTGTAAAATTAAAGAAATAACAGCAGAAGGCCGTTTGGGCCGGTCCTTCATACGGGTTGTTATCAACTTATCATGATCATGGTGTTCAAAGCAGTGGACGTATGTTTGTTACTGCTGACTTTTTCCAGCATCCGAGCCCAGGCGTATATCTTTGATCATACACCAGACTATATACGTATGATAAGCTTGCTTGTTATATCAGATCTGTTAGTCATACCAACACTGCACACATCTCAAAATAATTGTCAGTGATCTAATGTTTACAGAAAGTCCTTGATATCTTATCTTTTGAGATATGTAACATATATTTTGGTGTGAATTGATGCATTCCCATGTTTGAAAGAATGATGCGATTACCTGATATGGGCTTACAGTACTGTCCATCAGTTGGAATGGCATTGATGCATTTGCAGATGCCACTGGTGGTGATGTTATCACAGGCTCCATAAGTGATACAGCTGATGTAGGGCCAACCATACTGCTCCTCACATCTACACTGGTACCCATTGCCATTTGGAGCGCACACTGGAAGCAGAGATGTTTCTTTCAATTTGAATATTGATACTGCTCCTAATAATAATGGCTACAGGCAAGAAATATTAGTATTGTAGTATTGAAATTACTATACCTCTATACCATATGTGAAAATATTTTTTGCACTTAATTATTTAATTTAATTATTTTTCACTTATTAGTTATTAGCCTATAAAGGTTAGCCTACAAAATACTTAGATTAAAAGGGGGATGAAACACTATGCTGGTTTTGTAGTTCAGGTTAAAATAAACTACAGCAGGTTAAAAACATGGCTGTCTGCAAAAGTCTGACCTTGGCTTGAGTAGGACACGATGTAACACAATGCTAACATCTAACACCATTTATTGCTTATGTAATCTGCTAATGTGCTGCAGTTAAATTAACGTAAGTGTGTTGTTTGTAGCTACAGTAAAACTAGAAAAAATGTGAGAACAACTCAGTCACAAATTGACCGGGTGCACAGGTCAGAAGAGTTCAAAGAAACTGGAGAATGTCAGGAGTGCATGCTGACTTTCTTGAATGCACTTGACTCACAGAAGTGTCCTTGAAGGTGCAATACTTTCTTTTAGAATGAAGTCACTGAACTTGTTTTGTAGCTACAATTATTACTCACCAGTGGTGATTTCGATGTCTGTGATTTCTGTGTCAATATTAATTTGCAGAGGGAAGCTTCCAGCAGAGCGAATCTGGTCTAATATTTCAGTGCTTGATGCATTCACCTCAACATCAATGATATAGTTCCATTGATTTGGAAGCACTGTCAGGGTAGAAAACATAAATGGGTACAGTATGAACCTCCAACAACAGTGACTAAAATATAGCCTACAGAAGAGATATACTAATACTAGCAGTCAAAAATGTACACCTAAAATTGCTATTCTTGTTTGTCCGTTATTCTTCTACTTAAAGGATAAACACCTGCGGTTTCTGAGGCTACTTAAAGGACAAATCCGAAGTTTTTCAAGCTCATCAGCATTTATATGTTTATTGAATTACCCTAAAGAAATACCCAGAAACGTTGGTATTTAATAAAAGTGTTTTGCATCGTGACTATGAGCTGTGCGACCTATCCACATGGGATCTCAGGATCTCAAAAATCATAAAAGGTAAGTGAAAAAGGTTCGGTGGCCTACTGGCAGTATTCATGAGAAATTGGATACTGATCGGACTAGCGGTTTGCAATAATATGAGCTCCACACACAATATGCACGCACGCACGCACGCACACGCGCGCACACACACACACACACACACACACACACACACACACACACACACACACACACACACACACACACACACACACACACACACACACACACACACACACACACACACACACACACACACACACACACACACACACCTTATAGATAGCCTGCCACAGAGCCACACCGTTAACCCCTTAATGTAGTTTATAGCTACAGTATATTATCAGGCTTTCACACAGAAATGAGTTGAAAAAAGATGGAGTTGTCCTTTAACGATTTCATTCCAATTTCATGAATTGACATTAAGCCACCTATTACAGCAATGTTTACATCAAATGACTTCATTGTGCATCCACTCTAATTGTTGCTTATCAAAATGTCTCTACTGTATATACAGTACATTGTACTAACCATTCCTTCTCTCTCTGATGTGAGGTAGCGAGTCTTCAACATCGGGCCCCTGAGAATAGAATAAAGACTTGATTAACTTGAGCAAATCTAAATGATCCATTAATTGTTTGACTGGTACCGAGTTTAGCTTGAAAACAGTTTTGTTTTATATGCAAACAAGGATGTAATATACTAATATACTCACATTAATATCCGGTAGGCTAAACTGTAACATCCTCAGTGTTAATTTATCCAGGGACACGCAGCCCATGAACAACAATAATGGATCTTGTCCTTTCCCACATTTACTGTTGTACATCATAGAATTTTGCGGGCCTTCGGCCCGCTCATCCTAGCGCCACGCGTCGCCAATGGGAAGAAGGCAATTGCGTGAGGGCGATTGAGTTTTTGTTTTTTGTACTTGGAAATGCAAACATGGCAACCCATGATGTTTTCATATACCCAGTTGCGTGGCTAGTGCAAACGTGGCAACCTGGCTGAGTGGCCCTGTTAGTGTTTTTTTAACACTAACAAGCAGGGCAAGTTGCAATGTTTCTATATATATGCCATGTTGCTTGAAAGCAGCAATTGTGGCAACCTAGCGGGAATAGTATGCTGTACTGTACTGTACTGTACTGTACTGTACTGTACTGTACTGTACTGTACTGTACTGTACTGTACTGTACTGTACTGTCGCACAGGAAACAGTGTCCATACATTAATATGTGTCCCTCCCAACATGCAACGGGGGCCGATGGCATGTGTGCGACTGTGCGTGCGTGGGTGTGGGTGCTTTTGCCGATAATGAGTGTAGTAAAGAAATGCATTGCCGGCATGAGTGTGGAAGGGAGGCGACTTTGGTGGCAGTGCAAGGAGCATTGTTCCGCGGGTGGTGTTGTGGCTCCGAGGCCGGCGCGACATGAGGAGATAGCGGTGGAACGACGCAGAGGGTAAGTCCGTGACGACACTGCCGTGTGCGTGCAGTGGGTCGGATGGAGGTGCAGTGGTTAGGAGGGTGGGCTCGGCATGACGTAGCTATTGACTTTGGGTTCCTTACCCGTGTTTTGCGGACAACATTAGCTATGTATATATAGAGTGTGTACCATAAACACAACAGGCCTACCTGTGGAGCCGGGCTTGGAATCTCAAAAACTTCCTGTGTTTCCAAAATATAGTACGTCACTAGAAGGCCAATGACAGTGCAGATATTCGTTAATATTGCCATTCCTGTCAAGAAGATCAGAGAGAACGAAATAAGGGGAAGGTCAAACAAACACTTAAACCATATACTTTGTACCTCCAGGGTGTACCTTTCTTTTTTCCCTCTACACACCAAATATAAACTCACAACGTGCCGCAACCTGATTGCGTGTTGTGAGAATGGATGTGTTGCAGAAACTATCTTCACCCAATGTTCACCTATCATGACATGCCCAGAATAGGGATGTTAACTGTAGCGTTCATGTGGTTAGAAAAGAAAAGAAATAAACAATTGAGTTCGTTGGAGTGGCCATGCCGCCAAGCCGGAGGCAATGGTGTTATAAGAAGTGAACTCGGATGTCAGCTTTGATTGTGAATGGCAAAAACATCATGCAACTTACAAAACATTGTCTATTCCTCCGGGTATATCGTACGTAATCATACACATGACTTATTTTTTAGATTTCAGGTACAGTAACATTAGCACATGACCAAGGTGGAGCTTCTAGCCATGCCAGGACCTCTACAGTACACCCAAAGGAGTCGGGTGAAGGCCCAGAGGATCATCAGAGGATCATCAGAGTCACCTGAGCACTGAACTGTTTTTGTTACCATCGGACAAATGCAAGCAGGCTCAGGCACGTTTTTTATCCCCAGACTCCTGACCTCAAAACAATGATGTGGAGTACCGTAACTCCCACACCTGTACATCAACATACTGAGTGGCACACCACATGTTAATCCACAGCATTCTGTATTATACCCACTACTGTGACTCATGTTATGACAAGCCATTCATTAAAAATATAAAATAAAAAATAGGAATCCGCCAACGACAACTGTGTCATTTTCTAAAGTTATAATCGCAGCACAATCAAAACATTCATTGAAGTCTGCCGGTGCAAGCCCACGTTTGATTAACTCCAAGTCTCCAACATACATATTGTTTATTTTTAGGCATGTAACGATATATCGTATATCGATATTAATCCCGACGATATGAATCGATTCATTGAAATAAAAAAATCGATTTTCAAAATAAAAAGCTTTAGTCATATTCCATCATATTCAAGTGCTTTTGGAGAGAAATGATAGTCACTTTCAGTAGTAGAGCACTGTAGAGGGGAGCTGTGTGTGTCTGTGACTGTGCCCAGGTGATGATGGTCGTTTATACTCATCAAGGAAGGCAATTATGTTTCTGCACTGTCAAAAGTAATGCTACTTTTTTGCAATGTAGTTAAATAAAAAATCTCAGGGGGGAAGATAAATTATATAAAATTTTAAAAACGGTAATTTTTCTATAAAATATATATTTTTTTTAATATCGTGAAATATCGTATCGTGAACCTCATATCGTGATACGAATCGTATCGTGAGTTGAGTGAATTGCCTAGAGGGTGAGTGTGTGTGAGGACTGGTGGACATCTCAAACGACATCCGGACTTAAGAGGCACAGCATTTCTTCCGATCCTCACCAAACTTGGCACAAACACTGTTCAGGGGCCTGACTTGAAAATAGTCACACAATAGACCACATGTGGACCCAAGGGGCCCCATGGGTGTCACAGGTGCACCGTTCCTCCAAACCGCACTAAACCTGGCACATATAGGGGTCTGCCATGACAATAGTCACACTATGGGCCATGTCACATGCACAGTTTGCACACATGTGCCACAGTTGCACCGTTTCTCCAATCCGCACCAAACTTGTCACAAACACTGATCAGGGGACTGGCATGAGAATAGTCACACAAAATAAACTAAATTGCACACATATGGGGCGCTACAGTGGTGTTACAGCAGTGTTTAACACTTCAAATGGCCGACAGAAAGGATGTGTATGAAGACAGTAGAGACCATTGTTGTGACAAATTATGTTGGTGTCAATAAGGCATGCATGGTGCCAAGTTATTATACTTCCTCTTACAAAGGACTCGCAAAGCGAGTGTGGGCCAGCAGAAACCCGACATGTTACATTCGAGTATAACTAAATGTTTGTTTTTTGTTTTCACTCAATTTGCACAGATTTTGGTACTTCCATTATTTAAATTCAGGCAGAGCCTGATTTTTCTTTTTGGCCCAAATTGTAAATTGTTACAGTTGATTGTTTAATTCGCTGCTTTAATCCAGTGCTTAAACCACTTTAAACCCGGGGTCCCAATTTTGTTCATCTCATTATAGGTGAAATTAAATAAATACATTGAAAATGTCATTTTCAAATATTAAATTTTCGAAAATAGCCAATCTGTAAACTCACAATCCAACATATGAGTTTATAGATAGTCTTGTTTTTATTTATTTTCAATTATTTTCAATGTTTGGACTTACAAGTAGATTGGCTATTTTCAAAATAATTTAGAAAAGTTTGAGAGTAAATGGTTAAATAGAATTCTGAGCCCTTTCCTCACAATGTTGACTCTGGTTATGTTAGATATATTGAGTGGGTTCTGTGTGGTTAAGAAATGGTAGCTTAGAATTAGATAAATAACTTTTTCAGTTATAGGGTGAGCAAGTGGCTGAAAATACAACATACAGTACTAATACTATAATATACAATTCATAATAGAGCATTTGTAAAGTAAAATAAAATTCCCCGTTTTCATGGGTAGCTGTTGGAAACAACCCGTGCATTGTACTTACCCTTGATGGTTTATTAGTCGATAGTGTTCACTGTCAGTGGTCAAGTTCAAATGTAGCTCCATTTAGGCAACCAGTTGGTCATTTTGAAAACAAATACTGTAGTGTGGATATCTAATGGGAAATGAAGGAAAAATAAATGTGAGAAAAGAGTAAATGTGCACGTATGTGTGATTATTGATGAGAACTATTTTTGTTTTTGTTTTTTTTTGTTAGTTACAAAAACATGTAGCCATTTACTTTAAAGGCAATGCATGATTATTTCACATAGCAGAAAAGCATACCCCCACTACAGCAAGTTGGGCGCGAATCAACAATACTGATGAACCAGGTCGCCACTGCCAGCCCTGTTGACATAGAGAATGAAGAACAATCACTGCATCTGTATACTATATACAGCACCTGTTTTCAGTGAGATCAAATACCTCAAATCACAGTCCTTTATAGCTTACTTCCTCATAAATGTTGGCTTAATTCTAATGGTTTGTGGTTAACAGTAGTCACTCACTGGCACTGTGCCGGCATGTTCTACATTACTGACGATTGTCTCTTCACTTAAATTACACTATTACACTAATATACCAACACCAATATTTTGACACAGCTTTCTTACCATGGGGGAGTTTGTCCCTCTCCAGCTAATAATCCTCCCCTTGAAATTGACAGAGCTCTGTCATAGCTTGTATAACATCCTCTACACTGGCTCCCCGTAGCGGCCCGCATCCAGTTCAAAACCCTGGTGTTAGCCTATAGGGCAGTGAAAGGAACAGCTCCTTCCTATCTCCGGGCTATGGTCGATGCCTACACCCCTGCCCGACCACTTCGGTCTGCCACCTCGGGGCGACTGATTGCCTCGTCACTCAAGGGTCCTTCTGGCCGATCCACACGGTCACGACTCTTTTCTGTTCTGGCCCCACAGTGGTGGAATGAACTCCCCACTGATGTTAGGACAGCAGAGTCACTGCCCATATTTCGCCGCAGGTTGAAAACCCACCTCTTCAGGAAACACTACCCTTCCTCTCTGCCTGACCTACTTGTTGTTAACTAGTTGTACGAACGTTTGTTTTCTATTGTTGTATTGTTTATTGGATCTTGTTTAGTCGATACACTTAATTGTTTTAGCTCATGCTCATTTGATTTAGCTATTTTGTCTCATCCGGTTAAGGAAATAGGTAGCTGATATATTGCACTTTTACCTTAGCGCTAGGTATACTCTTGGTTGCTTGTTTTTGCAGAAAATGCACTAAAGACTTCTGGTGATTAGTAGTTTTTGTTCCCTACCTATGTTGAATACACTTATTGTAAGTCGCTTTGGATAAAAGCGTCTGCTAAATGACTGTAATGTAATGTAATGAGTATAGTCCACAGAGTTTACCGGCATTCCCACCATCCGCAACATGATATGAGTTGTGGGAAGAAACAAATACTTCCTGAAATATGGTAATTAAGGTCTACTCACCTGTTAAACAGGTTTAATAATTTTTTTAGACAGAGACTAGAGTTTGATGCATGTTTGTGTGTGTGTGTGTGTGTGTGCGTGCGTGCGTGCGTGCGTGCGTGCGTGCGTGCGTGCGATCCGTGCATGCGAGTGTGTGTGTGCGTGCATGCACGCACGCGAGTGTGTGTGTGTGTGTGTGTGTGTGTGTGTGTGTTGGCCGTGCGCCACAACCAGAGCGTTCCCTCTCAAGTAAAAAAAAAAAGTGCGTCTATTGTTGTATGCTTAGGTACAATCAATGTAACTGAAGCCAAGAAACACAATTACACGCAGTGACAGCTCAATAGAGCATAGATATGCAGAAACAAAAAGAACAGGCCTTACAATGGGCTACCATATTACAGTTAATTTACCTAACAGTTATATCTCTCTCCTCATGGTAACTCGGTACTTTGCGGTCCCAGGCTAAACTGTGCAGGAACTCAGAGCTGCAGTTTGGCCCAGAGACAATGGCCCACCTGTCAACTACTGTCCTAGTAACTATGGTTAAATTGTAGATGGGTTGTCAGCCATGAACGGAAGTCTAGGAGAAGTACATACTGTACTTACTGCAACGCACTCTTAACTACCTCTGTGCCCTTTTCAACTGTATGTTATGTCATGATTTGTGTTTATATTGTAAACCGTGTAAACTGTATGCCAGATTAACCTTTCAGCATGAAAAGGATTTGCCTAGAATAGAATAGAATAGAATAGAATAGAATAGAATAGAATAGAATAGAATAGAATAGAATAGAATACTTTCCAATTAACGTTGTGGATTTCTTATAACCACTTGAACCTTAAATGGATGGGGTACGACAGGACTCTCTCTCTCTCTATCTATATCTCTCTATCTCATTCTCCATCCATCCATTCATCTTCAACTGCTTATCCGTAGTCGGGTCGCGGGGGCAACAGCTCCACCAGAGTGTTTCAACATTTTGTGACTTCCTCCTGGGGGATCCCAAGACGTTCCAAGGCCAGTGAGTCTATGTGTTTCCTCCAACTGTGTCTTGGTCTGCCCCGGGGTCTCCTCCCAGTGGGACGTGCCCTTAGAGTATATATTAATAGAGACGGCACCCGGAGGAAACCCTGAGGCGAAATGGACATAGTGGCCGAATTTGGTATTGCAGCGCTGGGCCAAACACATGAACGCGCTGGTCGGTTGACTATCATTGCGCACGTTCATGATGACACGTGAACGCTGAACGCGTGCAATGATAGTCAACGGCCAGCGCGTTCATGTGTTTGGCCCAATCAATCCCAGAATGCACTCTGTTCCTACCCGGAAGGAGGAGTGAAATCGCCTCATGTGCTTTTGAGCAACTAAATGCAAGTGGATGGGAGGAGAAATCCGGTGCCGTCTATTAATATATACTCTAAGGGCAAGGTGGAGCCTGCGGAACTGTTGCGGCTCGAGAATCCACCATTCCTGAATAAAGTGCCTGGTGCTGGGAGTCTGGTGCAACGCACAGGGCCTGACCTGGTGAGAGCAGGAGTGGACCTGGTGAGACGTAGGAGGGGCCCGGACAGGAGTCAACCCACAGAGCCTAGTCCTTCCACGCGCCAGAATGGTACCTCCCAGTCCCGGCAGAGTAGTTCAGGAGGAACGGATTGTGTGGCCCTGGTTTTTCCCTAATGGGACTGATCGAGGGTAGCTACTGGGACGTAAGTCGGGACTTGATCACCCCGGCTGGGTCACCTGAGTGAGGGGTATGATGTTGCGAGACCCGAAACCCCGATGACCTTGGGATACATCACTGAGGATACGTCCCAGGTGCATCCATGTATGTATGTATTTTGTTTAGTTATTCTATTTATAGTGACTCATAGGAATAGACTACGTGACAACCAGGAATAGTCTGGTGACCACCGGAGAGACGGGTGGCAGCCGGAAATTAGACGGCACCCGGGAGCAGTATGGGTTGGCGCCCCAGCCTGTGTCTTCCGTGAGGAAGAAGCCCAACAAACCCACGGTGAGGCCTTTAGGAGGGCCATTCGGGCCTCAAGCGGAGCCTGCGGCACCACCAAGGGCAAGGTGGAGCCTGCGGAACTGTTGCGGCTCGAGAATCCACCATTCCTGAATAAAGTGCCTGGTGCTGGGAGTCTGGTGCAACGCACAGGGCCTGACCTGGTGAGAGCAGGAGTGGACCTGGTGAGACGTAGGAGGGGCCCGGACAGGAGTCAACCCACAGAGCCTAGTCCTTCCACGCGCCAGAATGGTACCTCCCAGTCCCGGCAGAGTAGTTCAGGAGGAACGGATTGTGTGGCCCTGGTTTTTCCCTAATGGGACTGATCGAGGGTAGCTACTGGGACGTAAGTCGGGACTTGATCACCCCGGCTGGGTCACCTGAGTGAGGGGTATGATGTTGCGAGACCCGAAACCCCGATGACCTTGGGATACATCACTGAGGATACGTCCCAGGTGCATCCATGTATGTATGTATTTTGTTTAGTTTAAGGACGTGCCTCGAGGACCTCCCTAGGGAGACACCCGAGAGGCATCCTGACCAGATGCCCGAACCACCTAAGCTGGCTCCTTTCCAGGCGAAGGAGCAGCGGTTCTACTCCGAGTTTCTCTCGTGTGAATGAACTTCTCGCCCTATCCCTTAGGGCAGGGGTTCTCAACCTTTTTGGCCGGGGACCCCCGGAAATGCTTTGGCAATGTCTCGGGACCCCCGCCCCGCCCCCTCCCGACCCCCAATATAAATTGACTGCTACAATAACCTTAATAATAGAGACAATACACCATAAATAAATACTGAAACCAGATATAATCATTAGGGAAGGTGTATGCATGTACTATGTGTATTATATGTAAACTCTTCATTTCCACTTTCCAGCCATTCAGTTGCAAAAAGAAAAAAAATATATATATATTTTTTTTTTAATAATTTGGGGACCCCCCAAAATAATTTGGCGACCCCCCTAGGGGTCGCGACCCACGGGTTGAGAACCCCTGCCTTAGGGAGATGCCAGCCACTCTATCTCATTTTCTATCTACAAAAACGCCTGTGGTCTCCGAGGCTAGTCTATTACTGATCCGTTCCTTTTTTCCTCTCTATACAAAATATTTTCACCAAAGAAAATCTGAAATTTTTTGTAGACGTTAACATTGTAAATATACATTTACAAGGTGCACAAAACAGAGTGAAATTCCATCATGACGCTCGTAAAGTGTGAGTGTCATGTGAACCATGGATATACTGATGTTTTCTTGTATTGTATATGTCTTGGTGAATTGAATAAACTGGACCACAAAGGAAATGAGCCTTCAGGGCTGATGTTATATTATTTTAGCATTATTGTAATATTTACTTTTATACAAACTAAATGTTAAATATCTGAAAAATATGTATTTTAGAAACATTTGAAATCTTACTTAAGTCAAAGGTATTGGCATCATAATAGGGCCTACTTAAAGCAGCAAAAGTAAAAGTAGGCCTACTCATTATGCAGATCCATTTCACATATATAGGCTAATCATAATTGTTGTAGGCCTAGTCCTAATTAGCCTCGGTCCCAGGCTTACTTTTCTGCGAAAAGAAGAGCCTGGTCACAACCTAAGGCAGAAAAGCTATCGGCGGACGTATCCTCCGGAACATCCGTCAGATGTATTTCCCCCGGATACGATATTTTCACGACCAATCACAACACTTGTTTCATTCGCGGAGAATGTAAACTGATTTGTAAAGCATCAACGTCATTTCCTTGGGCGATACTTCCGCTAAAATCCTGCAACTTCCGCTGATAGTCTTTTCAGCGTAGGTCTTGCCCAGGGTGAGTCCTAATTAAAAATATGTTCAAATATTGAAGATCAGTTAAGGTGGGAATGATTTTTAATTACTTGCTGCTGGGTAGCCCAACATATAATAATACAGCATTGTTTATTAGTTAATGTAGCCTATGTTTTGTAATAATAATTACTTTCGGCTGGGTCGGTCATATATGTCGGTGTCCTCCAACATCCAATATAACGACCACCATTCGTAGTGATCAACTAGGGTACGTTTCGAGGTTGGTATAAGGTCAATAACGGGTCTAAAGGATTTAGAATAACACAGAGCTCTATAGGACTCAGTGGTGAGCGCACCTCATGATGTGCTCTGCTTGTGCACAAGTAGGCATGTGTGCAAGGCGCAAGTTGGCATCTCGAGAGAGTGCATTTCTAGTTAAATCTGCAAAGTAACGAATTCTTGAACTAAAGCAAACAAGTCAAAAGTCCAGTAAAAACAAGGCTACAATATTTCCCTCTGAGATGTAGGCTAGAATAGAAATTAAAATTAGCATGAAATGGAAATAATCAAGCAAAGTAAAAGTACTTTTTCATAAGGTATATATATACACTATCGGACAGTTCAGACTGATGTCGGCTACCTATTGTCAGGTTTCTTCCTTGTTCACATCTTTGTGCAAGAATGATGGGTTTTTCCCATTAGTTTCGTAGTCTGTTCCTTCTCTTGTTGAGTATGTGGCTGTTTACTTCATGGTGTGTCACACGAGGGTGTTAAAGATTAAAGATTAAATATTTATTAGATATGTTGCTGGCAGTGCGATAGTTATCTGTGATGTGAGGCAGGTACGAGTTTACCTGCAACATAGGCTACCAGTAACTCGAGTCAAGAAATTGGCTCAGATGCATGCCGGTGATTCCATGTCGGGTCGTATTGACAGGTTGTCAGACTTGTCACACACACACACACACACACACACACACACACACACACACACACACACACACACACACACACACACAACACACACACACACACACACACACACACACACACACACACACACACACACACACACACACACACACACACACACGAGCACGAAAACAGCATGGTTGTTTTCCACCACCTGTGCACAACCTAACACACACCCAAACACACACGCAAATATTAACTATGGTGATTTCGGGTGTGCCAGTACAGTACAGTGACTGTACACGGTAACTCTCAACCGTTTCGGACGCAGGGCAGCTCGCCGGAATCAAGCCGGCACCCTGGGTGCGTTCATGTGGGTCTGGTCTATATATATATATATATTGTTTAGAACAACAAAGCAATAGCTACTGCTATTGTTCATTTCTTGCATGAGAGGGGGATCGAACTAGCTGGTTTTGGAGTGAGCTGCTTTGGCAGACAGTTTGAGGGTCCCCATTCCCCAATGCCCCTAATATGTGGTGCAGTGGTTCTGTAATAATTATGTATAAATGAATGAATGAATGAATGAATGAATGAATGAATGAAAGAATGAATGAATGAATGAATTAATTAATTAATTAATTAATTAATGAACGAACGAACAAAGGAAGTAATTAATTGCTACTCACCTCCTCTTTCAAGCTGAGCCTGGAGCTACTAACTAAGTGTGGTTCAGTGGGTATAGGCTAATCGAAACAACATTTCAGAATACCCTGGCAATGTTTAGCTACAAAATTAGCAACAGACTTGTTTAAATGTTATTTTGAACTTTTAGCAACTGTTGAAAAATGACTCAAACACTCAGCCTGCTCACCAGTACACGCTCCAGAGACCACATTACACCCGTCCTCCATGACCTACACTGGCTCCCCGTCAAACAAAGAATTCACTACAAAATCCTGCTCACCACCTACAAAGCTCTCAATAACCTGGCTCCCCCCTACCTCTCCGATCTTCTCGAACCTTATGCCCCCCTCCGCTCCCTCAGGTCCAGTGAAGCCAATCTCCTGAAGGTCCGCAAGGCAAAGTACCGCACCTGGGGGGACAGGGCCTCCCGGCCTTCTACGTTTCGGCCCCACAACTCTGGAATGAACTCCCCAACCATCTCAGAGTTGCTCCCTCTCTCCTCTCATTCAAAACCTCACTCAAAACTCACCTCTTCAGGATAGCTTTCCCCAGCTGAGGTCTGGATAGGATGTCCCCCCCTTCCCTCGTTTATCCTTTTATCTTTTTAACCTTGTACTGTTGTTGTTTCTGTTATGTTTTGCTTGTTTTTTTTCTCCTAATAAAGTCTGTTCCTAGTGTTCTTATGTAAAGCGCTTTGGGTATTTAGAAAAGCGCTATATACATTTGAGCTATTATTATTATTATTATTATTATTATTATTATTAAAATACAGAATGGGCATTCTCCCTCCAAGGCTCCAAACGATTTTCTGTCTGCCTTCCTTGACTCCTGCAGTGCTGAGAGCAACGCAGTGAGTGACAGCCTTGATTGTAGTCAATCATGCTGCAGCAGCAAGTAGCCTACAGAGTACCATGCATTCCACAGTTTTTTTTAAATTATTATTGTTGTTGTTGTTGTTGTTGTTGTTGTTATTATTGTAAAATAATTTAGACTGGAGAAAAACCGTTTGGTCTAGCAAGTTTTTAGCCTGAATGATGTCTTGCTCAAATATGGAGGGACAGCAGGATTTGGATGAATTATTAATTCACAAAAAAATAAAACCATTCGTGTTCTACTTGTGTGCAAGGCGCAAGTTGGCATCTCGAGAGCGCATTTCTAGTTAAATCTGCAAAGTAACGAATTCTTGAACTAAAGCAAACAAGTCAAAAGTCCAGTAAAAAGAAGGCTACAATATTTCCCTCTGAGATGTAGGCTAGAATAGAAATTTAAATTAGCATGAAATGGAAATAATCAAGTAAAGTAAAAGTACTTTTTCATTTTGAGTAAGGTACTGTATATATAGTTACTCTACACTATCGGACAGTTCGGCTACCCATTGTCAGGTTTCTTCCTTGTTCACATATTTGTGCAAGAATGATGTGTTTTCCCCATTAGTTTCGTAATCTGTTCCTTCTCTTGTTGAGTATGCGGCTGTTTACTTCATGGTGTGTCACACGAGGGAGATTTATTAGATATGTTTCTGGCAGTGCGATAGTTATCTGTGATGTGAGGCAGGCATGAGTTTACCTGCAACAAAGGCTACCAGTAACTCGAGTCAAGACATTGGCTCAGATGCATGCCGATGATTCCATGTCGGGTCGTATTGACAGGTTGTCAGACTTGTCTCTCGCACACACACACGCACGCACGCACGCACGCACGCACGCACGCACGCACGCACGCACGCACGCACGCACGCACGCACGCACGCACGCACACACACACACACACACACACACACACACACACACACACACACACACACACACACACACACACACACACACACACACACACACACACACACACACACACACACACACACACACACACACACACACACACACACACACACACACACCAGGTGTGGTGAATGCTTTGCAGAATGCTTTAAAAACAGGTCAATACAAAATCTGCTAAGAGGATATAACCCAGGTGACAGGTCCCACATGAAGTGAACAGAGCACAGCACATAATACTTTGAGTTTGCACAACCCCAGGTGTAAGAGCCGCAACATACCAAAGCCTACACGGGTTGTGCAGTCGACGCGCTGTGATTGGCCAGTCGCTGTGATTGACAGCCTAAACCTAACCCTAACCCTAACCTTAACCTCAGTAAAACTATACCTAAACCTAACCCTAACCTTAACCTCAGTAAAACTATACCTAAACCTAACCCTTAACCTTAACCTCAGTAAACTTAACTTGCCCGGGGGCGTGGTTATAAGCACAACCCGTGTAGGAATTAGTATGTAGCGTAAGAGCCATTTGAGCCACCATATTGTTTTCTAGGTTTCATTGTCAATTTGCCAATCAAGGTAGCCATGGTTACAGGGAGAGAGGGTATTTAACCCTGGCCCTAATCAGTCTCAGGTGTTGTCAGACTGTGAACATGTTCTGTATCCTGTGCGTTTGTTTATTTTGTATCTATAGAACAAAAGTATAGGACTTTGGTCAGATAATAAACATAACTTAATATGAACTCGTCAAACGTTTTGATTTCAGTTATTTTGATCACACGTCTGAACTTCGTCGGCAACCAGTAGCACCCAAGTATAGGGATTTGGGCTCTACACCGGGTATGGAGTATGGACTAGTTGCATGTTATTATAATTACTTTTATGGCCTACTTGTGTGCAAGGCGCAAGTTGGCACAGAACCCACTAATTTATTAGTATCCCTCCCTCTTTTAATACCAATTCTTATTGAGATTTCTGTAAGCTCTTTTTGTAGTGTTGTGTCAACTTGTGTGCTGTGTATTTATTTATTTGATGTTTATGGAGTCCAAAAATGGAATTATAATTTACTGAGGAAGATCAGAACAAATTGATGTGGCTAAAACATGCAGTTTTAAATCTGATGTGAATAAAATGTCAACGTTTTTGCAACTTGGTGTCATTCCTGAGCCTCCCTACCCTGCAGTTTAAAAGCTCTGCATCAGTGGTGTATGCAGGAATTAATTATTACCTTGGCCTGGCCATATCTGCCTGGGCACACACCATTTTTTAATTAATTAAATAAATAAGTCATTTTTTAATTAATTAATATGCATTTTTGCCTTCAATTTCCTAAAAATGTCAGGTGTCAGAACTGCATTTAAATGAACTATTTACTGGACAATACAACCAACCAATACCACTGCACAACACACCAACCAATACAACTGGACAACACACCAACCAATACAACTGGACAACACACCAACCAACCAACCAACCAAGAGACTTTGATTTGATTGTGAAGAAATTAATTACAACCAATAAGGAACCAATGTGTTGCACTGTGTGGTATAAACACTAGTCATTTAAGCTGCTGTTACCTTATTATCTGTGTTGGAATCTTGTTTTGGTTCCATACGATGATCAACATAGTGAAGGCAGCCTCCTTTTGAGCAGCAGCACGTTGTGTGTTGAGTCTTGCACTGGCTTTACTCAGATAAATACTTCCCCAGTCCTTGTTGTTGTAACTGCATTCCCTTTTCTTTGCCGTGGTCTTAGTTTCTCCTCCATGTTTCTCCACAATTTTCGCTAACTTGTGCTGTGTTTGTTCAATGTGTTGTTTTGGTATTGGTGGGCGACGTACACGCACGCACACGCACGCACGCACACACACACACACACGCACACGCACGCACGCACGCACGCACGCGCGCGCGGTGCGGTATTTCCGAACGTGCCCACAATGTCTTGACAGTCTCCGCTCCGCTCCTCACACAGCCAGTTGATAAAACACAATACACCCACTATTTTTTGGCTGGGCCTAGTAGTTAGGTAAAGTTGTGTCAAATCTGCAAAAAAAATGCTTACCACTAGCTTTCTTCACAGATGTGAGTGTCTACTATCACAGAAAAATGTGTTCCAACCCAACTCCCTTGGGAAACTTTGTGACAGCTGCTGAAAGTTGGGGTACCATTATCAACCAATATGGCAAAAAATTCAAAATTTCATTATACTAGAACAACTTCAGTTTTTTTCAACCAAGGTTCATGTTTTAGGTTGTTATTGGAGAAAATAAAAGGTGAGTGTAATTTTTTTTTAATTTGCTGTTTTCTTTCGTTTTAGGGATTTTAGCTGTTTTTGACAGGGGGGCGGGGGCATTCGAGCACGGGGCTAAATATGTATTTCTTTACAAAATTTTATAGCGATTTCTTTTTTTATTCTTTACTATAGTCCTACTAGACCCCAAGACATTACATTTGGCCACCAAAGATCACGGGATCTACTGAATGTGTCAAACTGGCATATTGAGCCTATGACACACAGTGTGGCTTCCCCCCAGTAGTCTACCTTCACATTCAGTCTACAAGGTCTGACGTTGCTCAAATGAAATCTCATCTCAAGTGAAGACAGTGTGTGGGATTCTTTCTCTCTACTTTTTATTTCCCCAAAATAGGGACGCCATTGTTAATGTGGTTAAAGGTATATTCAGTGATTTTACTTAATTCAAATATCACTTATTTTTTCTTTTTTTCTGGATAATCCTCCCTACTATAGAGTGTGCTGACCATATAAGGAGTTCCTCCCTGTCCCCAGTGAGCCCCTGGGGTCAAAAAACCTTAGTTTCAGTTTTGGTGGCGGGTGGCAAAGCCTTCTTCTGGCCTATCTCCAATCATGATCGACTGGAGGCGGGCCTTGGTGCAAATGCTGTTGGCCTGTTGCACTTCCCCCCACTGTAGAGCGTGCATGTGCACATTTTGTTACCGGGGCGGACTGGGTGGTTTTCCAAATCACCGAATGCTCCTTTAAGACAGAAGAGGACAATGGCTCAAGACACAGGAGTAATACCATTAGGCCTACCTTCATTCAACACCACTGTTTTAAAGTGCTTTGTTGTGACCGAGGCGAGGACCACTGTGCTGCATCCTTGATGTGGACAGATTCTCAATTAACTTTACCCATTGGCCTACCCCCCACCCACCCCATTGACATATTGACCAACACACTCCGCAAAGGGGTGCACTGACAGCAAACCTTGTGCATTACAATTTGCAGGTGATGTAAGTGATAATTCATAAATTAAAGTAAGTGTTAAATATCCCTATATCCCTATAGCAATCATTGCTATATAGAGTAAATAATAATATTAATAATAAAACTTTCTTTATATAGCACCTTTCGAAATTGTGTTACAAGTGCTTTACACAATACACATGACATAAGGAACAAGGATACAAACAACAGAACAAGATGCAACAGGAAACATTTCAATAGCAAAATAAAATAAGCAACAGAAGACATTTCAATAATCAGTGAAATTAAATAAAAAATGATTAATAGGAGTTGGCACTGAAGGCTAATCTATAAAAGTGCATTTTCAGTAGGGATTTAAAAGAGGAGACAGATTCAGCATGCTTGATCTCCAAGGCCAAGGGCAGTGCATTCCAAAGTGTTGGTGCTGAAAGCCAGATCTCCTTTGGTCTTTAAGTTACAGACTTGGGGATCTATAAGCTCTTTGCTTGATGATCTCAGACAGCGAGTTGGGACATAGGGGGAGATTAGATCAAAGCTGTAGGGTGGAGCGAGACCAGACCTAGTGTTTACTGGAGAAACCTGTTCCTGAACAAACAATACACCATTGATTACTATTGGAATAGGCTATATAATAGAGCTTTAACCGTTAAACAAAACACAAAAAATAAATAAATACACTTTTAATGAATAGTATCGACATGCCAATTTCTAACAAACTGCATTAATTGTTGGTACTAATGAATGATTCCGTTGGAACAGAACTGCTTGTGTTGTCGGCTCCTGACACATGGTAGATATCTGGAGAACAAGAAATGTTTTAGTAAAATGGCTCATTCAATCTGCAAAATATCTATAAGTGGTTCTCAAACTTCTTTGTGTCATGAAGGACCTCCAAATTAATGTGTGTTTGGCTACGGCCCGTAAATGGTGCATTTATATAGCGCCTTTCCAAGGCACTTTGCATAGATTGTATTACATTCACCCATTCACACACGCATTCATACGCCGATGGCAACGGAAACCATGCAAGGCACCAACCAGCACATCAGGAGCAAGTAGGGGTTCAGTGTCTTGCTCAAGGACACTTCGACACTAACTCTGGGGGAGCCCGGGTTCGAACTGGCAACCTCACGGTTTCCATCCGGCCACTCTACCCCTGAGCCACCGCCGCCGGTTAGATCAGTGAATCTATTATTATTAAACATGATGCAACTTACTTCGCCTTCCACCGCGTATTCTCCTGAAGAAGTTTAATCCAGAGGAAGCAATACCACCACTTGTACTCTGTATGGAAAACATGGACCAGTAACTATAAGAATGTGTTCACACAATGCAAGCCATTAAAGAGGCGCTTCACTTGTGTCCTTGACAGTTGTCAGTGCACTAGCACCTCCTACTGGTTGTTCTGGGTGCCTGTTTGGTGGGGAGGGTTACTAGTGGAGAATGAAACACTCAAAATTTTCATAGCAACATTAATTTGTATGTCCTTTGTACATCACACTGCGTGACACGTCACACCACCATAATGGTAGATGCTCCATATACGGCCATCTCCATATGGTTGACGCCCCATATATGGCCGTCTCCATATATGACCATCTCCATATATGAAGATCACGACACTGACCTCATCAAACCCTCATCGAAAACTCAAAGATTTAGGCCTGGCCCTACCTGGGCCCTCATCAAACCCTGTACACTCAAGACACTGCCACCCTTAGATCTCCATATATGGAGCTGGCCTGTTCATTCCATATGTTGATCTGTCCTCATCAAACCCTGTACACTCAAAACACGCTCCATATATGGCCAGACCTCCTCAAACCCTGTACATTCAAGACACCGCTGCCACCCTTAGATCTCCATATATGGAGCTGGCCTGTTCTGACATTCCATATGTTGATCTGTCCTCATTAAACCCTGTACACTCAAAACACGCTCCATATATGGCCAGACCTCATCAAACCCTGCACATTCAAGACACCGCTGCCACCCGCTGCTAGTGGAACTAACTGTGGTATTAAAAACTACTGATTTTCAAATGCACTTACTCTTGTTTGATTAGAGCCGGTGCCTGTACTTCCTGCAGGTAGATGTCTTAATAAGGCAGCTCGGATCTGTAGGCAGAGTGTTTGAATGTTATACAACAAAATACATACTTTTTAAAACAAAGCAAATGTTTTATTTTAATATAGTTTAGTATGCATCTGCATTAGTGTATGTTCTATATTTGTATATTACAACATACCTTTGAATCCAACAGTGTCCCAAACACTAAAATGAAGAAACCCTAAATGAAATAAATAAATAAAGAAGTGTTTTATTGATGGTTGTATACATCAGTATAGTAATGTATAGTATATAGGCCTATAAATTCATGCCCAATAAAAAACTAAATGTTTGTCTGTGATCTTTTTTTGCCCAATAATTATTTGGTTAAAAATGTCACAGCTCTTGCCATAACTTTGCGGAATTGAAGTTTCCCCAGCAGACCACAGCAGCCCTCATAGCATAGAGCGGAGGCAATAAGTAATATTGCTTTTATGCAATTTGTTGCGGTCAAATGTGTTTTTTTGTTTTTGCTTGTTTCATGGATGTGTTATTAGCTGCCATTACAAACATCCATGCCTTGGTTGTCCCACAGATGTTATGCTGTTATGTGTTTTGCCAAGTCCCGGAAAAGACGCACTGTGATTGGCCAGTACAGTCACTTTGAACGCTCACCCCAAAACATGATTTACGAGACTGTGATAGAGAGGAGGGAAACTGGACAACAGGGGCATTTCTGACAAATCACACCTGTGTGAACTGTGAACTGTGAAGTGAGGGGCGCTCTTATCATCATACATCTCATTCCGGACAATCACAATTTGCGTCTTCAATTTTCTGCCCTCACTTTTTATCCACTAGCACCCCTCAAAATAGACCCCATGGCAAGTCATTTGGGATCAATATAAGTAGGAACATTATTAGCCTATATGCTTTTGCATTACCTGTAATGAGTTGAAGAATGCGAAGGCAATATGGATTCCAATATTTGTTGGAGATGTCATAGTTCCCACTCCCAGACCCCAAGTCAATCCAAAGAAAGGAGTCAAAATGGCCAAGCATCTTGCGACGACAACTATCGCATTCGTTTCATCTGACTGGTCACCCACACCTCTCCTCAGCATTTTGTACAAGACCACGATTAGAATTATGAAGTTTATAAAAACAATGGTCAAGGCAGGAATCACGAACGCAAGTAGGGCTTTCGTCTTGTGCCAGTTTAGCCAACAAGCGTTGTATTCTCTGATGTAGCCATTGTTGCCCGCTGTAGAGGCAATGGTGACGACTGCTATAATTAAAGGGCCTCCGTAGCCCAAACAGAAACCGATGGCCAGCATGGTTGATTTAGACATCTGGGAGAAGACCATGATGGTTCGGTAAAACAGGAGAAGGCCAGACACAAGCATCCAAAAGAACAGGGCAAGGTAGAAAAAGTGTATGAAAAATGTTGCTGCGCGGCATGGAGCGACTGGAACTCTGTAATCTTCCCCTGGATTTTCAAGGGGGTTGTCGGCAATTGCTGATCCAATGATGAACCAGATGTTTGCAATGAGCAGAGACACCGCAATGTTCACAATACAAACATGACGCATGTATGAGGTGCTGTTTCTGGTCATGGCCTTCCAAACGACTCCCTCAACGATGAGACAAATGACCAAGCATCCCATTGATATCCCTACGCCAATGTACGAGATTATGTCCAGTAACTCTTTAATTTCTGGGGGAATGTCAATCGACATAAGAATTGAGAAGGAGGTTAGGTGGGTGCAGTTACAGGTGACGGTATCATTTATGTCTGACACAAAAGCACACCCCTCGTGGTCCCATCCGCCAAGGTTATCAAAGAGTGCGAAGTTCCAGAAGACGCACTGTGGGCTCAATGTCAACGACGTGTTTTGTTTGTCAAAAGTTATTATCACATTTTCAACCGTGGTGTTCAGCTTGACCATCAGAACTTTGCCATTGATGGTGTTCTCATAGCTGGTTTCGTTGCTGGTGGTATTGAAGCTGCTGGCGTTGAAGCTGGCATTCCTGGGAGGCAGGATGCTGTTGAGGGGGAAGACAATGGTGGTAATGAAGAGGTTGGTAGCACTGGTGTTTAGAATGTTGAGGGTGACACTAGAGTTCATGTCCGCCTGGTACGAGTTGTTGAATCTTGTTCTGTCCAGCAGAATGAGGCCGGTTGATATATTAAACTCCCCTTCCAAGGCGTCGGTGATACTTTCCAATGAAATTAGAAACTTTGAGCTGACATTGAGGGTTTTGTTGGTGTTTAAAATGGACCAGGATTCTGTCGCTGCTTCATCAATGATGACATCCACTATTCCCAGGATATTCTGCAGACAAAACGGTTAGAAACATGTTTATCTTGTTAAGCTACAAAATCTTGCATAATACTGTAAGCAAAGTACAATGTGACATAATAAAGCTCTCCTGTGACGCTTACGATATGTATATTTTTGAGCTGAAGGCGAGGGCTGCGAGGCATATAGCAACCTGAACCTATATGGGGATTTCTTTCCACCGCTTACCGTCATGACACTCTCATCGACATCAACGGCGACATCTGCAATGTTTCCCAGGACGTCAATAATAGCAGATATGGTTGCACTCGAACCAGTAATTTCTGTTTTATATTCTTCTGCCACCTCAGTTAGATTCCCCACAAAGTCTGGAACTGTCTCCGCAACCAAATCCTAAAAGAATCAAACATGTCAATTGCATTTGCATGATACCAACCAAGAACATTCTGTTATGTTACCAGTGGTTCTGTACTGTTACCAGTGGTTCTCAAATGTCAAGAACCCCCAAATTAATAATTAGTGGATCGGGCCCCATCTGGAAATATCTTGTACCAAAGACCTCATACAAGATAATTGTTGTTAAACCATTTCAACAAATATTCCACATTTTTAAAAAAGTTATTTTTTTGAAAGTAGCTGACTTATAACTTCACAACAAGTAACATCCCAACGTGTTGTGAGCTTGTATATCAGCTATTTTCAAATATCCGCTGTGTATAGGGTTATAGTGGCTAAACAGATTTATTAACTAATTTCACTGGGGACCCCCTGGAACGCCCTCGAGGACGCCTGGGGGTCCTCAAAGCCCATTTTGAGAACCACTGGTGAAAGTGATTCCCCTTCATGTGGTGGTATTTCCTATAAAGATAAAAATGGTTTCTTTTACCTGGGATTCAGTCAGAAGTTCTCCTATTTCTGTTACAATACAACTATCCTCCAGAAGTTTCCATTGTCCACTGAGACATTGGAAACTTATTTTTCCAACCTGGCCAGGACCACATGCTGGTTCTGATATGTCTCCTTCTCGTCCAGGACCATACTCCTCATCATTACATGTAGGACCTTGTGCCAAGTGCAAAGAATCCAGTTATTTCCATGCAAATGTTATGATTGCAACAATAATACACACCTTGTATGACAACAACAACAACAACAACAACAAAAATAATAATAATAATAATAATACTAATAATAATAATACAATCTCTATTACAAATGTTCCTATTGGTATGGTGGGAAGCTCCTGGGTTGAATTTCCACCCCAGGCCAACTGTAGACAGTAAATTGCTTGACTTACTCTCACGGAAGATTGTCAGAGTTGTTGTCTTTTTATAAATGGTGTTGGTCCCAGTCGCATAACACGTGAAGTGTTTTTCGACATCACCTGCGCAGTTTCCAATGATGTACTTGTAGATGATGCAGAAATTATCTTCTTGATCTTGGTTATCTGTGAACATTTAATCATATTGGTGAATTACAGGCAGCTGTGTGTATAGTGTCGTGTATTTTCTAATGAATGAACCAAAATTAAAGTCTATTTTCAACTATAGTCGGTACGGTTAAGCAGCTGGGTTTGAAGTCAATCTAGACTGTTCTCACCAAAAGGAGCTATTGTTAAACGTCTGAGCAAGCAGCACCTTATAAGGACAGGAAGCGAATCCTTTTGTTCTAAATTTGTTAGAGATCCACAGAAGGTGTGAAGCAGCTGGCAGGATCTGATTTTGGCTTGAGTTAAATGCATGGACTTTAACTTTATATATTCCTCTTAAAGTATCTTAAAACACTCTTCTGTTACTATAGATAAACGCTAGGAAACTAATACATAGACTAGGTTACTAAACTATTAGCATTCAGTGACTAATCTAAAATGTACTCTTAACATAGGGTTATTTTAAAGATTATAATTTCAGGTACCATGTTAAAACAGCTCATTCATTTCTTAAATAGAGTCAGTTCAGTTTAATGTAATTCTGTTTAGTTTCATACTGTTCTGTCATGTTTCAGTTAAGTTTCATATAATTCTGTTTAGTTTTATATAGTTCTGTCATGTTTATAATTTCATATATCATATTGTATTCTTAAATTCATTACTATCCAGTTGTCATCTCAGTTGTAAAAATAGCTTGTTGTAAGAACACGCAGTTTAGCATAGGCCCCGCCTTCGCAAGAACCGGATACCCTGTTCAGCGGCTTTCTATTGGACGAGGCCGCTGACAGAGTAGGCGGGACTATGCGTTGGTTTGTGAGACATAAGCCTGAACGCATCTCATATCGGTAGTCTCTGATCCGGCGTCAATATTGGAACCACGGAACGCTGTGTGTTGAAAACTCAGACTCAGGCATAAGACCTTTTCCTTGTGCAGTGTTATAACGGCTGTTCGACTTTGTACTTGGCGAAAATAAATACGGAGTTGACCTTTTGAAGCTACGATCCATCAAGCGTCCATCCCTTTTTGTCCTTTTGAATGCACTGCTGATCCAGACCGGAAACGACAATCGGAGTTGACCTTTTGAAGCTACAAATCCATCAAGCGTCCATCCCTTTTTGTCCTTTTGAATGCACTGCTGATCCAGACCGGAAACGACAATTGGTGCACGAAATCCGCGTGAAGAGGCCATCGCGCTTGGTAAGTTATTTCTGATTACCATGAGCGATGTGCTTTTTTATCGAAAAGAACTGGGGATCTGTTTCCGTACTATGCGTGCATTCTGGGAACAATGGGCTGGCGTTTGCGTTTTTTTTTGCTTCAGGCCGCTATAAACGATCCGAGTGGGGTGTCTTTTATCCCTGCTCGTGCAGTAGTATTGTTTATTTTCCGTGGGACTGTTCAGGAAGTCCGGTATTTGGTAGTTTTCTTTGTTCACATTTCAGGTCTTTGCTCGCACATTTTCTTTCATTTGTGTGTGCGTGTTTTCTCTTTATGGTGGCTTGCTTGCCGTAAGCGCGTATGCCGGCTACCGTAAAGCGTCGTGAGTTATGGATGGGAATGATATGGGATGAGACGTTTCATTTTGTTTTTGTTTTCTGCGGCGAGGAATTTAATGGTAGGGTTAATTGATCATTGATTGTTCACCTTCATAGACTCGATGCTTTATTTTACACAAGAAGGGGTCGTTTTTAACTGAGCGGGACAACTGTTTGTTTTTGTTATTTTTGCTATTTTCTACGCACGGTCTAATTATGGTGAGTAGGCTAGTGTCTTTTACCTTGTTAAAAAGCCGTGAATTTGGTTTGTGAATACCCTGGTGGTGGCGGCCGGAGATGCGCTGTTAAAACGGTGGGTCGTAATTATTTATATGGGTGTTTGCACGTAAAGTACTGGGTGAAACATTTTTACTGAGGTTTTCTTTTCCGTCTAAAAAGGGGATCTCAGGGTGGGAAATCTGGGTTGCGGGTTGGTTGGTTTGGGCAGATGCGTCTGTGAGCGACAGGGTTTTGTTGCAGGCTCGGCTGATTGGTTTATCAGCCTTTGTTGTAGACTCACCTGTCGACGGCGCGCTAAAGGGACGTTTGATATCTGCATTTTAATTTTATAAAATTGTGTTTGGATTTGTCCTGGTGCAAAGTCTGTCAAAATGGCGTTTCTGTAGCTGAGAAATGTTATGGTTTGGTTTGGTTCGGAGCGACTATTTCTCTGATTTTACAGAGAGGCGGAGATAAGGGTGTGGGATGGTTACTGTGTTAATATTTTTCCTTTGTGAGGGAGGGTTTTTCGTGCATTGTGTGCATTCTTAGAGGTATGTTTTCACGTTGAGATTTGGTTTGGTGGATAGGTTTGTAGTTGGTAAAAAATAAGTTTGTTCCTTTGTTTGTCTGTCAGGCGCCATTTTCTTTTTCTTCTTTGTGTGCGGCCATGTTTTTATTTTGGCTGTCTCTTTGTTTGGGAATTTTGGGCGGGAAAGTTGACTGGGTGGTTGTTAATGGTGAAAGGTTGGGGTGGGGGTTAGGCAAATTGTTGGTGGTTTGTATTGTATTTTATTTTCAATACGAGGGTTTATATTCTCTAAAACTTTACATTTTCAAAAGGATTGGTGTGTTGTGTGTGCGTGGTTTGAGTTGGGCGATAGTGTGTGCATGATACAGTGTGAGTGGGCGTGTATGTGTAGTATATTGATAACCCAGATACACATAATACATTTAGTATTATGTAGTCTATACCCTGTATAACTCTAGACAGCCTGAGATACTATGTGTCACCCCTTTTCTCCTTCCCTTTGTTGAGACAAATAGGCTTACTCTGATTTGATGTATAGGCAACATGTCTTTATACCATGGCACAAATATACATTCTTACTGCACACAAATGTATTACACCCACAGCATAATGTTAAGTACAAGTATAAGTATAAAGTTAAGTATGGCTGCACCCAAGATAATGCTTATGGTACATGCTATTTGAAGAAAACATATAGGCTGGACTTTTAATACTGATGTGCAGTGCACCCACAGTTCTGCCGGCCTGAGGTCAAATAGGTCATAGGGTTCCCAGGCTATGTCGGAAAGTTTATCAATGGATGTGACTATAATATATTCTATTATCTTGAGACCTCCTTAGTTACACAGCCTTGGTTACGTATTGATAATGGACACACACACACACACACACACACACACACGCACACACACACACACACACACACACACACACACACACACACACACACACACATGGTCACATGCATTTAGTGCATGTGAATAGACACCCCATATAAAAAGCACCTCGTGTCAGTTGTGCTTTGCTTTTTCCAGTAGAACATCTTGCTGGTAAGTCATGATTCGATATATGTCTTGACTGTTTAGTCATGATTTGGAATGCTTATAGATGTCCTGTAATAAACTCTAAATTGGAAAGAAAGGACATTGCCTGGACTGCCTCTCTTTTTTGTATAACCTGCATGGTACATATCTCCACCTATTATCAACACTCAATTTACTACAAATCTGGCGAGCTTAGCTGCGGACGATTACAACCTGTCGAGGGGACGTTGGTTAGTTGTTTGGGTGCTTACTGCGTTTCCAACAGGTTAACGGAAAGAACCTTTATTGATTTGGCGTTGGGGTGTTGTATAATGGTGGGGATATGGCCTTTTGTTGCAGGCAGAGGGAGTCCATGTTACTTTATTTGTAGGAACTACGGTTGCTAGAAATAAAGATGAGTACATACAATAAATGTGTATGACATAAGTATGATATAAAAACATAAAATCAAAATAAAAAGTGTAAAGAAGTGTAAAATGTGGTTGAAAGGGGGGCCGTGCGCAAAAGCGCAGCCAGGAGTGCGCTGGGCTTGGTGATGTATGCCGGACGCGAAGTTTTATGGCGAGAGCTAAAGTCATATTAATTTCATAAGTCGTAATGGAAATGTTTGCTGTAAACCTATTTTGGTACAGTCTAGTCTAGTTAATTCGCACCCTTTTAATCCGAAAAAAGATCAGCTGGAACGGACTGAATGCGTCGGGCTTAACAACTTTATTGTACAGTATACTTGAATTCTTTATATGGCCGCATCATGTATAAGTAATGGGTGGATGGTGCATTTAAGGCCAGTTGTTTAATACGTTTTTATGTATTTTTAGCCGCTTCATATGTACTGTACAGTGAATTTGCATATGAGCAGACGATGGTTTGAGTGCATGACGTCCGCAAGCCTGTTATTGCGTTTTGGGTGATAATGGGGACGCGGAGTGCGTCCTGATAGTGCCGATTATGGGAGATAATAATTGGGGAGATCCGTCCTGTATATTGTGTAATAGGTCGCTACTCATTACCTTTGGGGCGGCGCGCGGTGGGATTACTGTATTTTCAAATGTCAAAACTAAATATGAAGGCCGTGTGCCTCTTAACGGACGTGCGGGGATCGCGTCAGTCCTCGGTCAGGGCCCTTATTCCGGTCCCGCGACTTTAAGGCTGGGTGTAGCAACCGTAATTGCCTTGGTCTGCCTGGTTTACTGTTGTATTAAGACGCTTAAGAGGTGAGGCGGTGGAATTTGTGCGGTTCGATACGCAGGTCTGTTAATAATATATTTGACGGCGATTTAGGTGACGATAAGGTTATAAGAAGGCTTTAATTCTCACTCGTGTGGAAAATATCTCCAGCGGTGCATGGCCAGTAACGTACGAGGGCCTTGGGTATAATGATACCATGTGTTTGTGTTGTTTAGGATAAAATATTTGTATTGGATGGAATAAGTGGTGTAATCTGTCTATTTGTCTGTGTGTGCGCCCGGGTGTGTTGTCTCTGTTTGAGCTGCATGAGGAGTTGGTGAAGTTGGGAGTGAATTATGTGTTATATGGATGGGATGGTGGTAATGCAACTGTTGATCGTATTGTGGATGGTTGTTATATTAAATATGGACTAATGTATTGAATATGGTTATTAGGTGTGGAGTGAAAGTTAATTGTTGGTCTCTCTCTCTCTATGCGCTTCTCGGCTTCTGTCCTTCCGGCCAATGGGATGGCAGGGCTTTACACGGCCTGCCCCTTGTGAGCGCCGAGGGGGGTATAGGAGAGGGGTGTATGGTCCACACGCGCGCGGCAGTGGGGAGTAGATTTACTCGATTACTTGTTGCTGCATGCGTGCTCCTCCCTGCTTGCTCTCCTCAGCATTGAGGGGGGTGGGGTGGGGATGGGGGGCCGGTGTTGGCCTTCCCGGCTATGGCATGGCATGGCTTGGCTTTCACAGTTTTTCGCGGTTTTGTTGAGTGTTCCAATCCATGGTTGATGATGTCGCAATGGCCTTTGTACATTTGGCTATGGTTAAAACATGTACCATGTTTTAAAGGGGGGAAGGTATATTGATTTGGTTTGGAACATTTAAGAAAATAGTAATAAGGGTAATAATACGAATGATAATAATAATAATAATAATAATAGGCTAATAATGATGATAATAATAATAGGTAATAAACAATGAATAATCCAAAGGAGACATTGATGGACAGTGAAATTGAAACCTTTAAATCTCTATATACATAAAGGAATATCATAATGAAACAGGGAGTAATTAGGAATCTCCTTTGCATTCTTGTTTGGAAGAAATGGTCTATCTGAGCAATTGAATTTTGGGACTAAAGTGAAAATGAAAACAAAAGAGCATCATTGGACCCTAGTTCCTATTGTGTGAGTGTGAGTGAAGGCCCGTGTGATTGAGTGTTATGTTTAAAGAATTGGAGAATTGATACTAATAAACATCGTTTTTGTGTTCTTATGTCCAAAACGCATGTGGAGTGTCCAGTGACGACACAGAGCCAAAATCCCCATCCAGACTACAGAACAAAGGCCAGGAACTCAGACAAAAGACACAGAGGCCTTGTCTGGATTGAGGGGGAAGGCATGCAGACCCATTGCAGATGACCTCCGGTGATCTGGGGACTGTTGCAAAGATCAGTTATGGCTCAAACCATTTGAAGTTTAATAGACCACATAGTAGTATTTGTAAATCAATTCTTTCAGTGTGTTTGTGCAGGCATGCAGGCAGATCATTGGGAAATATATGCTAGGCAAAGCAAGGTCATGATACAACTCTGACTTTGAACCTTTTCTTATTTTGAGTGGTGGGACTGGCTATGGTACATTCATTTGTCAGGAGGAAGCAGATATTGTTATTGATATAATACTGTTTCACCTAGCCACGAAAACCTGAACTAGGAGGAGTTTAGTGACAGTATAAGTTTGCGGGCAGGTAGCAAGCCAGGGGATATTTTCCAATGATAAGTCACATGTTTGGAAAAGTGTGTTGTATGAATGAAAAGTGTGATAGAAGCCGTATGGACTGAAAGGACAGAGTAAATGGCTGATGAATGAGAATATGACAACAATATTGCATTACACATTTAAAGTCTAATAGACACAGAAAATACAGTGAGGAATGTACTCATAATAGAACTAATAGGTATGTCGATATCGAATAGAAACATGACATGACGACTTGACTTTAGACTGAGACCGTGAGTTAATGGCATGCGTGTGTAATGATAGAAGCAAAAGTATATTTGCTGGTTGATTGCATATGGGTGTGTTGTGTTGACCTGTGTTGTTTGGTTCGTTGTAACTAAAATAACGGCACAGATCAATTCAGCACGTGCTCGAACTTTATGAAGTAGACTAATGTAAATGACAGAGCATATTCCTCGATCGGCATGCATGACTGACTGATTATCGGAGCTCTGGAAAACATTGCATGGACATGACTGGGACAGGACGGTTAGTTTGACGGTGGGGAAGGAGAGGAAAGTACATACATACATGCATACATAAAATCTCCATATAATGTGATGTGGTGAGGAGTGTGAACCCTGAGGAATGAATGTGCTTTGGAGAGTGATGAACGTGTATGAATGAGGCAATGACTGAATGTAGTAATGTACTTCACAAAGTTACAAGGGGGGACTTTTACATTGGGAGAGAATATGTCCAGTTGCTGATAGAGACCATTATTTTAAGTAAGAAATAAGTTGATAAATGAAAATAGTCAAATATGAGAACAGTTTAAGTTACATATAGTAAGCCAATTATACATGTTATGGGTTTGAGGATAAAGACAGAGATGAGGAACTAATATACAGAGTGACAGTAATTCAATGCACTGATAAATGTGCTGCTAACAGAGAGGGAAAGCTATACAGGACTCATATGAGGTCCGTATTTGGAATAATCAATAGATAAAGAAATGAACACATAAGTAATGATTGACTTTTGAGTCTGATGTCTTAAGTAATCACAAGGAGTAGTTTTGGAAGAGGGTATTTTGGTGTGGATAAAAACAAGTACTGGCCTTAGTGTGCTGTGAGTTTCGTGGGAGGGCGTGGACGCGACGGCTGAAACGTGCGCTCCCTAAAACACATAGTGCACAGGGACCATTGGGAACGCGACCCTATGGTCACAGATCAGCTGGTAGCTAATTGTGTGAGTGCTGAGAGGGACGGAGTTGGCCCCACCTCTAGTGGGTGAAACTAAAGGGTTAAAGCTATATGGCCCCTCAGCAGAAAACCACCATTGCCCTATGAGCTTGTGGATTTGATATCAGTGAATTGTCCCATTTCTTGGTGTACGAATAACTTCTGGGAAATAGAATAGGTATTAGATCTGGTATAACATTTGGACAGACAGTGTCGTTGGAGTTTGTTTTTGGTCTTGTAGCCTACTTATTTAGTATTCATGATGACGTCTACAAAGGCAACTCAAACCTCCATGGATGGGGTAAATATCATGTACTATTATGACAGTATTACCATAGTTCCTCTGGGAGGAGCTGAACACCCAAGAATTTATGTAGACCGATTGTATCAAAGATGGAGATCACTCACAGGAAACGATCCAGACCTAAATAAATTTGAGCAGGTGGTTTTCAGAGGCAAGGTTGAATGCGGCCTGCCTGTGGCAGTATAGAAGGAGTTACTGGAGGTTGTGGGTCTTGCCAGCATGAATAAAGCAATGTATATAGACCATGTCGAACATTATGTCAAAAGATACCGTAAGGAAATCAATACACTGAAAGAAGAAGAACAGGAGACGTTGAGGATGTTGAGGCGTGTCCGATTGGCTGGACAGATGGGGGCTATGTCAGAGAGTCAGCTGCAGCCACCACGTGTCAGCCAAGCCACACCTTTGCCATACATACCTCTACCTAGAGTTAGACCACCTGAACGTCAAGGGCCTGGATATATGTCCAGGCAGAGGGCACCGAGGGCTTGTTATGTCTGTGGTGACTTCACTCATTTTTGGTGTCAGTGTAACCGGGGCGACCAACTGCGACCTCCGCAGGGGTTGCAGGAATCATATGTCTGACTATAGACTCAAATAAGGATGTTAATGCCACAGCATACATACTTATGTGAGTAGGGGGGAGGATACGGACAGAGAACCGCTGTCATTGAAGATTTTGCATTTCAACTTAGAAGTTTTTGTTTTGTTTTTATTTTGTGTGTTTCAATGCATGTAATATTTGGTGATGTGCATTCTGTCAATTGTTTATGGTTTATTATTTTTGAACGTGTGGTTGACAATGACACATGTCTTATGTGTTTAGTATTGTTTGATGTTTATTTGGTTGTTTTTATTATTTGTGTCATGCTTTTGTCTCTCAAGAGGGGTTAGGTGATACCATTGTGTTGGGGGTAGGTTACTTTGAGATTGAGTGGTTGTTGCTGTTTTTGTTTTGTTTTTAGAGATACGTTTCGGTATAGTTTTGTTATAAATATACGTTTAAGAAGGTTCTTGTTAACCTTCTAGAGGGGTTCTGTAGTATATTGATAACCCAGATACACATAATACATTTAGTATTATGTAGTCTATACCCTGTATAACTCTAGACAGCCTGAGATACTATGTGTCACCCCTTTTCTCCTTCCCTTTGTTGAGACAAATAGGCTTACTCTGATTTGATGTATAGGCAACATGTCTTTATACCATGGCACAAATATACATTCTTACTGCACACAAATGTATTACACCCACAGCATAATGTTAAGTACAAGTATAAGTATAAAGTTAAGTATGGCTGCACCCAAGATAATGCTTATGGTACATGCTATTTGAAGAAAACATATAGGCTGGACTTTTAATACTGATGTGCAGTGCACCCACAGTTCTGCCGGCCTGAGGTCAAATAGGTCATAGGGTTCCCAGGCTATGTCGGAAAGTTTATCAATGGATGTGACTATAATATATTCTATTATCTTGAGACCTCCTTAGTTACACAGCCTTGGTTACGTATTGATAATGGACACACACACACACACACACACACACACACGCACACACACACACACACACACACACACACACACACACACACACACACACACACATGGTCACATGCATTTAGTGCATGTGAATAGACACCCCATATAAAAAGCACCTCGTGTCAGTTGTGCTTTGCTTTTTCCAGTAGAACATCTTGCTGGTAAGTCATGATTCGATATATGTCTTGACTGTTTAGTCATGATTTGGAATGCTTATAGATGTCCTGTAATAAACTCTAAATTGGAAAGAAAGGACATTGCCTGGACTGCCTCTCTTTTTTGTATAACCTGCATGGTACATATCTCCACCTATTATCAACACTCAATTTACTACATATGTGCTGTGTTTGACTTACAAGATATGTTGGCGTTTATTCATTGATTCTCATTGCTCTCTTGATTTACAGTAAAGAATTGTAACTAAAAGGCAGTTTTAAGTTGGGGCTTGTGAAATCTCAAAAGTCATATAACTATATGGGGTACAGAACAGTGGGTGGTAAGCTGTAAATTCCTCAACACAGTTGAGAATGGCCACTATCTTTTTGACCTGGTCCAAAATAAGCTGACCCTTTGTTTAAAGAACCCATTTCCCCTTGTCAGCTGTGTCCCTTCTTCAGGCCACAGCTAAAATAACTTTGGTTGGATCTTAGTTGGATCTTAGTAACACATGGTAAACAAATTGTCCCTCAAAAGGTTTCTTGAGACAAAAGAATGCTAAGTGTCTTCAACACCTCACCCGAGCCTCAAAGAGCTTAGAAAAAGCCTGCCCACAGGTACTTCCCTGGGAACTTCTGAAGGTGTTGGCTCCCAGACTCCAGATTAGCAGTCCCCACTTAAACCTGCATCTCAATTTAGCAGTCAAATAATGTATAGTATAATCATTGGTAGAATATTGCAAACATGGCTAAAATAACTTGTTAAACATACATTTCTCTAAGTAAGACCCTGTAGCATTTATTAACAAGTCATTTAGTAAGTTTTAGTTTGATTCAGTTTAATTATAAATACATTACCTAATCATTTGAATCCTGTCATTTAGTAAGTTTTAGTTTAATTCGGTTTAATTATAAATACATTAATTAGCATAGTTCCTTTCATTTTCTTTGTACCTGTGTATCCTATTTTGAATTAGTCTTAAAGTAATGTAGATGCTAAATTTAGAGGGTTTTTTTTAATAAGAATACAGTTCTCGTTGTAACGGTTCATGTTTAGGGCATTTCATGTATCCTTCGTAAAATTAGATAGGTTGATTTGGATTGTTAAAACCTTCATTTTTAGTCGAAAAAAAAAGAAAAAAAAAAGAAAAGATAGTCTGCAAAAGTAAGTTAAAAGCCACGGTAACTGTTGCATAGTTCAAGTATGTGTTAATACTGGTAGGTCATCATTGATAGCTGTGATTGAATGCCAAATGGTTCTCCATTTGGTGAAGTTTTGTTGTCTGTCTGATTCGTTCTTTGGAGCTAGTATGAAAGTGTGTGTGAGTGGTATTTTTTTGGTAGGGTGGTGAGCAAATGGTTGGTGTGTGCGTGTGCGTTTGTGGGGGATTGGGTGACTGGGGGTTCTTATTCCTATGTGAACATGACGCCTCGGGATGTACACCTATGGTTTTGCGTGGTTGTTTCCGGCTGGTTCCGGGGGGGCTGCGTGTTTTGTTTTCTATGGGGGTGGGGACTTTTGGCTCATTTTGGTTGCATTGCAAATTCACAACGCAGACATCAGCTGTTGACAAGGTGGCTGTTTTATTTTATTTTTTTTGTCATGATGTATGGTAGGTATCAGGTATGTATGTTTTGTTGTTGCAATGTATTGTACTTTGGTGTAGTACTGTAGTTTTTGGGCGGTCATGTGTCGACGTGGATTTTTCTTAAGTGAGCGATGTATAGATATAGTCAAGTCTTTCTGTCACTATTTTAATTTCGCAGCTGGGGTTCCTTGGTTGAAAATTGCTACTGTTTGTGACATTACATTTGGGTGTATGCTATATGTCGTTCAGTTGTGTGATTTCCACATTGGCAGTTTTCATATAATTATACTTGGGTGCGTGGGATACAATGTTGGTTTTGCAATGTTTCAAGGATGGTTTTGTGTTTTGTTTCTTTCAAAAGGTGGGGTGGTGCGTCAGGAGATCCTGGTCTCATCGCTTAAGGCTAAACTCAACAAAGGTTCGGTGTTTTTTCTGATTTAATCTGTTCTATAACTTTGCCGGAGGGTGTGGACCTCAGACTGAGAAACTATAAGAAGTTCCAAATTTAATGTGCTTGATAGCCGTCACTATTTTTTTAGTCTCTTGTGTTTTGGGTCTCTTATGGGATTCAAACTGAGGACTTGCTTACTGTATATGTGACTTGTATTTAAGGCCCAGTTAAATTTGTAAGAAGGAAATAAGTAAATAAATACAAAGATAGCCGTGCACGTGGGTGTGGTTGTTAGGTTTCTCAGTCTGATGTTTGTCTCCCTCTGCTGGCCACTGAACAGAATGCTTCTATTCTGAATTTCTTATTTTCTGGGATTCTCTGGTGGGCCACGTGCTTTTCTCACTCTCTCGCTCTCTCTCTCTTTTCTCTCTCTCACTCTCTCTCTCTCTCTCTCTCTCACTCTCTCTTTTCTCTCTCTTTCTCTCTCTCCTATGGCAATGCTCTACAGTTTGGATGCTTTCTCCCTTTTCACTTGTGTTTTGTCATTGATTAATTGTTGAATTGTATGAATTTTTCCTTCCTTTAAATGTGTATTGTTTGATTGAATATTCCCTGTTAGGTTGTTTAACCCTTTTTGCCTGTTTTCTTCCCAGTAATCGTTTCTTTTGCCCTGTTTAACTTTCATCCCAGTTTTTTTTTTCCCCTTGAAGTCTTGTTTAACCATTTTCTTCCCCATACTTGTTCTCTCATACTATGGCGACATTACAGAAAGTGGGACTGCTAACACACGGATACATCTGTCTCCGGATACTCCTTCCAGACAAGACATTGATGTGCGCGGTGACAGGGATAGGACGATGTCTGTCACGGGACGCTCTGCTTCCAGTCGGCCGGTCCAGAAGGCTAAGTCTGACTCTGTGCCCCATGTGGGGGGAGGATATGATCCTCGCATCAGAGCCATTTTTGCAAGGGCGGAGCAGGAGGGGAGAGATGCAGGTCGGGAGAAGAAGGACCAAGACCGGCTGTCTCTTTCTACACGGCAGGCACGGCAGACCTCTGATTCAGGTGACTCAAGTGCATCGGTCTCTGGCAGCACGGATTTTGGCGCCCCAGACACTGACGAACATGGACTTGCCCTGGCTTTGGGGGATGCTCGTAAGACTTTGAACGAACTCAGGGCACGCAAGACGCGTCTGAGCAGTGACTTGAAGATGTACAGAGACAATGAGGGCGTGTCTCGGAGTATGATGGCCAGTCTGGATGTGATGTCACGTGAAGAGGAGAAACTGTGCAAGCGCATTTACGAGTGCGAGAGCCAACGGGAGGAAATGGATCGGGAGCGTGCTCGAGAAGGGACACGAGTCTATGAGGCTAAGGTGACCGAGTCGGCTTCGAGGCAGGACGCGGAGGACGTGCGGAGTGTCGCTGAGCGCTGGCAGGTGATCCAGGAGAAGGAGAGGTTGCGGAAGGAGGACCATCGTCTTCGATTGGACAGGCCCGAGGAAAGACTGGTGGAGCGCATCGACGTGCCTGGGGCTGTGACGAGATCCAAGACAGCCCAGCGAGCGGCTTCACCTCCACTCAGGGTGCGCTCTGGCAGCCATGTCAGCACCACGTCACGGACATCCCTGCCTGGAGAACAAGACAAGGACGAGGAGGTGCTGCGGCAGGTGGCCCGTCAGACGTATGCGATACAAGCGTCAATGATGAAGGCGGACAAGCAGTTGACTCTTGTGTCAGGGAGGCCCCAGGAGAAGCCACGAGATGTATCTGCGCAGCCCAGGTCAGTCGGACCGAGAGATTGGTATGGTCAAGGGCCGCCGAACTATACCGGCTGCTATAACTGTGGTGGCATGGACCACTTTTCGAGGGAGTGTTCTTCCCCTCGCCGTCAGCAGCAGCAGCAGAACGCACCTCAGCAGCAGCAGAACGCACCTCAGCAGAACGCACCTCAGCAGCAGCAGAACGCACCTCAACAGCAGCAGAACACACAGTACCGACAACAACAACAGTCACAGGATTCAAGAATGTCACAGCCGCCTCAGTGGCAGTCACAGGATGCGCGTGGCCCTGCTAATTCTTTCAGGGGTCCACAGCCTCATGGACTATAGGGGTGCCCGGAGGATTCCACGGAAAGATGTGTTCAGCTGTCGACCTCGTGTGGGCCGGGAGAAGACCCCACGATTTGGGTGAGGATCGACGGCAAACATGTGAATCTAATGGCTGACAGTGGAGCGGCCTTCACTTGTGTCCGACCTGCGGATGCAAAACATCATTCCATGTCTGGACATTTCGTCAGGACAGTGGGATTTGAGGGACAAGGACAACTTATTCCACTTACCAAACCAGTGACAATTCAGTACATGGCCCAACGAGCTGAGCTTCCTGTGCTCGTGTCGGCTAACACACCAATAGGCCTGCTGGGACGTGATGCTTTGTGCAAACTCAACTGCACCATTAAGTGTACACCAGATGGGTGTTTAATTCAGGTACCGGAGACTGGAGGCTTCCAGCTCCCTCTGTTTGTGGGACAAGAACAGCCCGTGATTTACTGGCTTGGAGATTTACAAGACGATTTTATGAGGCCAGCCCAGCAATGGAGCAAGTTCATTGATGCAAATATGCCCGGTGCAAGGACGCCTACGGCTCCCCCACACTGCACAATGCAGTACTTCAAATGTGCCAATGACGCGGATTCTGTCGGATGGATGGCCACACAACCCAAAGAGGTACAACTCAGCTCCAGTTGCATTATATTGGGTCCTCAGGGTGCGGCTATGAAAATTGACACACAAGAATACCTATCGAAGAACTTTAAAGTGACAGACAGCGTGCCACATGTGACATTGAGAGTGGCTGAACATTTTCAGCAGAAGCATATTGGGACAATGATGGCTGAATCACAAGCAGCCACCTTTGTAACGACAAAAGAAAACCCAGCTATCTGGCGGAGCACAGACAATCACTTTCTTAAAATCATGATTTCCGCACAAGGTATGCGAGATAGAGATAGAAAACTATACAGTCATCAGAAAGGACAGAGATCGCAATGGAGGAGGAGTCTGTGTCTATGTCAGAGCAGATATCAGCTTCAACGTCCGGTCCGAGATGGACAACAAGGACATTGAAGCAGTTTGGCTTGATATCAACCTCCCCAAAACAAAACCCTTCTTGATTGGGGCTCTGTATAGACCTCCCTCCCAATCCACCTTTTACAACCTGTTAGATGATGTATCAACTGACATAGGATGTTCGGGGGCAATCTTGATTGGCGACGTCAACACCAATATTTTGGTAAAAGACACGGCAATCTATAAGTCCTTCCGAAATTACTGTAGCCTGCATAACCTGGTTCAGTTGATTTCTCAATATACAAGGGTATGCCCTGACTCTCAAACCATCTTAGACCTCATCTTGACAAATGACCTGACCAAGATCTCCAGAAGCGGTGTCATACAGTGCAGTATAAGTGATCATGATATCATTTATTGTACTCGCAAACTTCACAAATCTGCAGTCAATTGTCATAACACAATCAGATTCAGATCATTAAAAAACTACACCTGTGAAGCATTAAATACAGCTCTGGAGAATCTGGACTGGTCAAACGTCCTTAACTGTACATCTACAGAAGAGGCCTGGTCTCGTTTTAAATCTGCCTTTCTATCAGTGGTTGACAGCCTGGCTCCCATGAAAGTCATTAGGGCGAAAGCGAGAACTCAACCATGGATGAATGCCGACATCCTAATGGCCATGAAAATGAGAAATGAGAGTTATGCCAAGTTCAGAAAAAACAGAGATGAGCAGCTGTTCGACAAATGCAAACAATTGCGTAACAAGGTCAATGGCATGATCAAGACAGCCAAACAAACATACTTCAATGAGAGAATTGAAGAAAACAAGAAAAAGCCCCAAAAACTTTGGAAGTCCCTTAAGGAACTGGGCTGTAACAACAGGCTCAAAACCAAGATCACGAATCTAAACATTAAAATAAATGGCTCGCTCATCTCTGATAAGCTGAACGTGGCTAACTGCCTAAATGGTTTCTTCACAACCATAGCTTCCACACTGGTGGACAAGTTGCCCTCCCATTCAGGCCTTTATGGAGAGCAGCATATAAAATCTTTCTACAAAGGTCTTGGTGCTGTTGAGGACAGCTTCAAAATCTCGTCCGTATCAACAGAGGACGTGTTCTTAAAACTCAGCGCCTTACAGCCAACTAAGGCTACTGGCCATGATGGTATCCCCACTAGGTTCCTCAGAGATGCAGCGGTTTCTATTGCCCCCGTTGTGGCTCACATTACGAACCTGTCCATCAGGCAGGGCCATGTACCACAGGAATTCAAACTTGCAAGAGTAGTTCCGCTCTATAAAAAGGGTAGCAAGTTGGACCCTGGGAACTACCGCCCTGTGTCCATCCTTTGTTCCATCTCAAAGGTCATAGAGAGACTAGTTTATGAACAGATACATTTATATCTGCTTAATAACAAACTTCTTTTTGAATTCCAGTCAGGCTTCAGAAAATCTCACTCTACTGATACATGTCTGTTATACTTGACTGATATCATCAGACGTGAGGTGGACTCAGGCAAGTACTGCGGCATGGTCATGCTGGACCTTCAAAAGGCGTTTGACACTGTGAACCACTCCATACTGCTAAACAAGCTGAAGGCAATCGGTTTTGATGGCCCATCGTTAAACTGGGTGAGATCTTACCTTGAGGGAAGGAAACAGGTGGTCGATGTGAATGGTACCCTGTCTACTTCCCTCCCAGTAGAGTGTGGGGTCCCCCAAGGGAGCATCGTAGGGCCTCTACTGTTTCTAATTTATGTAAACGACATGAACTCGGCATGTAAATGCAATCTGTTCTTGTTCGCAGACGACTCAGCTCTCCTGGTCTCGGACAAAGATAAGTCGCAGGTCGAGAGAGTACTCAGCACAGAGCTCGGTAGCATCTGTCTTTGGCTCTCCGACAACAAATTGTCACTGCACCTTGGGAAAACTGAGTCTATTCTGTTTGGTTCAAGTCATAACCTCAACAAGTCCCCGGGCTTCACAGTTAGAGTGGGTGACAGTGTGGTCACAAATAGGGAAGAGGTCACTTACTTGGGTTTTATACTAGATAACAAACTCACGGGTGAAAAAATGGCAATGAAAGTGATCTCAAAGGTCAACCAGAGAACTCGTTTCTTGGGCAGGATATCCCCTTATGTCAACAGCAGTGCTATGAGGACCTTGGCCGGTGCCCTCATCCAGTGCCACTTTGACTATGCTTGTACTTCATGGTACAGAGGTATCTCCAAGCTATTGAAAACAAAGCTGCAGACCTCCCAAAACAAGCTTGTGAGGTTACTACTAAAATTGAACCCCAGGTCTCATCTTACCTCTGCCCACTTTAGTAGCCTGGGATGGCTAAGAGTGGAGGAGAGAGTATCTCAGCTCTCATTGTGTCTGGTCTTCAAGATCCTATATGCCTCTGTTCCTAAGTACCTGCTGGGCTACCTGCCCAGAGTGAGGGATGCTCACAGGTACTCAACCAGAGGAAGTCCATATGATCTAGTTCCCCCCAGTTTCAGGACACTCAAGGGAAAAAATGCTTTTTACTACGCAGCCACTACTCTGTGGAATGCACTCCCTCCAGCCCTGAAATCACTAAATTCTATTGCAAGATTTAGGAAAAACCTGAAATCATGGCTCCATCTACACACTAACTGGTCATAGTTAGCTTCCGACCCTGGATAGCCCATCTCCCATGCTCTGGACTATTCTCTCAGGGTACCTCTTGTCCTATGTATATAGCTCCCAGCCTTATATATAAGGATTATTTATTATATGTTCCATGGTTGTTTTGTTTGTACAGTATGTTTGTGTATAGTTTCATGTTACAAAGTGGACCACAATGGAAACAAGCGAAGGCTTTTTTGTGACTAAATCCATTTGGCGTTTTTTAAAATGATGTCATTTTCTGTAATTTTTCTTAAACTGCCAATAAAGTATTCTATCTATCTATCTAAGCCCCAGTATAGACTTTTGCCGGCGGCTGTGAAAGGGATCAAGCCTCAGATTGAGGGTCTGTTGCAGGCTGGGGTGCTGCGAAAGACAAAGCACCCTATCAGTAATATGCCATTGCTTCCTATAAAGAAACCAGACGACTCTTACCGACTTGTTCACGACCTCCGGGCTATTAATGAGGTAGTGGTCGATTACTCAGCTGATGTACCAGATCCCCACACTTTATTATCATAGATTCCGCCATGGGCTACCTATTTCACGGTGTTAGACCTCACCGGGGCTTTCTTTAGCTGTCCCTTAGAGGAAGATAGCCAGGGTTTATTTGGATTTACCTATGAAGACGAGAATTATGTGTACACACGTTTACCGATGGGCTACAGACACAGTCCGCATATTTTTAACAAAATATTGAAGGATGATTTGGCTGATATTGGTCAACTTATGGACAGTACAGTCCTCCACTATGTAGATGATTTGATGATCTGTAGTAAATCTGAAATTTCATGTCACGAACATTCTGTACTTTTGTTACAGGAGTTAGCAGCTAGGGGTCATAAGGTCTCGGAGAAAAAGCTTCGGTATTGCAGGGAGACCGTGGTGTACCTTGGTCACAAGATATCTCATGGTGTCCATAGCATTTCTGACGCCCACATTGAGGCTATTCGCCGTGTACCTAAACCTATTACCGTTCAGCACATGATGCAATTTTTAGGTTTGACCCAGTATTCAGCAGCGTGGGTGGAGAATTACACTGAGTTGACAGGTCCACTCAGGGCCCTGATCAAGGAAGCAGGGGGGTCAGAAATACGGGCCAACGTTACATGGACAGATGACACACTTTTAGCATTTGAGACTCTAAAATTACGACTGTTAGGTGCACCAGCTTTGGCCTTAGCCAATTATACAAGACGATTTCTGTTGTACGTTTCCTCGACGGTGGATGGAAAGCATGCGTGTGCTGTTCTTACACAGCCCACGGGCGTTGGCGTAACAGCCCAACCTGTAGCTTATTATTCTATGGCATATAGCCCGGTAGAGATGGGGTTAGCTCCGTGTTACCGAGTCTTGGCAGGTGTTTACTTGATGTATGAGAAAGCTTCGGCTATAACTATGGGTTATCCTGTCACAATTCTTACACACCATAGTGTGAGAAATCTCTTGAATTTTGGCAAGTATACTTTAACTATGTCAAGAATCAGGGACTATCACAGGTTGTTGGAATTGGGCGACGTCACTTTCGTTAGGTGTGATGTGGTTAACCCAGCAGAATCCATGCCCGCTCCCGGTGATGGAACGCCTCACGATTGCGTGCTTGAGGCAGAGACGTACTCTAAATTACGAGATGATTTGCAATCTGAACCGCTCCTGAACGCAGATTTAGTGTTTTGGACAGACGGTTCGTGTTATCGCATTGGTGAAACTTTGAGTGCTGGTTTTGCGGTGGTGCAGGCCAGGGGTGGCGACTTCGTAACTGTAAAGGCAGAAGTGGTGCCCCAGCCCTGCTCCGCCCAGTTGGCAGAGCTCATAGGTTTGACTGAAGCGTGTTTAATGGCAGTCGACAAACGTGTGACCATTTATACTGATAGCGCATATGCTATGGGTGTTTGTCATTCTTTCGGGGCGTTGTGGAAGGGCCGTGGGTTCAAAAGAGCCGACGGCTCTGCCATAAAGCATCATGAACAGATCTTGAAATTGTTATCAGCGGTAATGTTGCCCAAAGCTGTCGCTATTGTGAAATGTGCAGCTCATAAGAAGGACATGTCACACGTCACGAAAGGTAATGTTGCAGTTGACTCAGCTGCGAAGGCTATTGCAGGTGCTAACAGGACGGGAAGTATTCTTCTGGTAACGCACGACGTGGAGCTCGAAGAGAATATTTCTCTAAGAGATTTGATTTTGATGCAAGAGGAGTCTAGTGAACTAGACAAAGAGCTATGGCGTGATAGAGGCGCCGTCGAAGACGACCGCGGTCTGTGGCGTAACCACGAAGGACTGGTGATCGCTCCACCTGATTTATTGGGTTTACTGATACATGATGCTCATGGCCTGGCGCATGTCTCAAGGGGGAGGTTAAAAGGAGGATTACAAAGGAGTATGGGTTTTGGGCTCCCTATCTCTTGGCACAGATTGACCATATTATAGGTCGATGCACAATATGCTTGACAAATAATGTGAGAAGAGGAGTGTTAACTCCACCGGGTTATATCCCAACTCCAAAAGGGCCAATGCAGGAACTAGTCATAGATTATGTGGACATGATTAAGACTATTGCAGGTAAACGATACATTCTTGTCGTGGTTGATAGATTTTCGAGATGGATTGAAGCCACGCCCACTAAAAGGAAAGACTCACAGGCCGTTGCTAACTTCTTATGCCGCGAGGTTTTTTCTCGTTTTGGAATTTGCCAGAGAATCTCCAGTGACAATGGGAAAGAATTTGTTGACAAGACGGTAAAACTGATTTTGCAGAAGTTATGTATTAAGCAACGTCTAGGAGCCATCTACCATCCGCAGAGCCAAGGGATGGTGGAATCGATGAACGGAGTCCTAAAGAATCGGCTCACTAAGATCTGTGAAGAAACAGGTCTTAATTGGGTACAAGGTCTCCCCCTAGCGTTGATGGCGTGTAGGTCAAGTGAAATTCGACACCTGCATATGACTCCACATGAACTTGCAATGGGGAGACGAATGCTCACCCCTGGCGTCCATGTTGGGGGAAAAGGCCCTAGCCTCTCAATATTAGAGGATGATATGAAAGCCTATGTAAATTACATGTCCAAATTGCATGGAAGCATATATTCTTATGTTTGTACCAAACAGGAACAGGAGGAGAAGGAAGAAGCTGCACGTACACCTTGTAACACTATCCTGCCAGGGGATAGCGTGTACGTAAAAGTTTTCCGCAGGAAGTGGTTCCACGGACGCCGATCCGGTCCTTTCCTGGTCACTCGGTGCACGGGAACGGCACTACAAGTCGAGGGATCACCCACATGGTACCACCTGAACCATTGTGTTAAGGCACCAGCAAACAACGACGACCAGGACCTCGTCATTCGAAGGGGAGGCTCGCCTTTTCCAGTACGCTCTCAGGATGAGGGTGACAGCTCTGAGGATGCTGTGTGTCAGTCTAGTCCTCTTTCAGCAGACATGGAGGACACTGACGTCGATTACAGCGGGGCATTCGGTAACATTGACACCAGATTCATCCCTTCAGCGCCCCACGCTGAAGGAAACAGCCAGGGAAGCGGTGCCGAGCCACAAGACACTGGAGCTCTGGTCCAGGGGGGAGAACCACAGCCTGCTCTCCCCCGTGACCCCAGGCCAGTCCGTGAAAGGCGTCGACCCCGAAGGTACAATGTCTAGACTCAAAGAAGGTAACCCTGTTCTTGTTCCTCCTACCACCGAGCCCATGTCCACTTTCATGCAGCCTATACCGGAAGATCTGGTTCCCAATATTGAATCACGGCCTGCTAGGTCAGCTAAGAAAGCTAAATCTGGGTTACAACATTTTATAGGGATGGTCACATTTTTTCAGGACCTTGTTGATGCACCAGTTACAAGTATGACGTACGTACGAGATATGTCAGATATTGTGGGTCCTCGCAAACCCACTACTGTTCATACCACTCCTGTTAGCTATTCTCCCATCACAGTCACTAAATTAGATAGTGTTATTCCTCCTAGTCCTGTGGTAATATCTACTAGTTCTGTTGAAACTGAGTATAGCCTATTATCTCCCAGTTCTGTTGAAACTGAGTATACCCTTATTGAAGAGACCCCAAATATTTTTGTCACTTCCACGATAACGTCTCCGTTTGAATATTTTCCTGATGTACAAACGGAGGACATTTTAGAGTTCAACATTAATTTAGACCCGGATTTGGTTAAACATAGAACAGTGAGGAAGGTCACTCCAGATGATGAAGAAATTGCAAAAGCAACTGGCTCGTTCCATATGAGTAGTCTGTTTAATACAAACCCAGGTGGCATTTTGGAACCATTATATCACATGGCTTTGGCAAATTCTTGGTATCAATGGAGTGTCTTTTCCGCTACGACAATAGGCAAGTCTGACTGTTATTTCTGTGCACAAGCACACCAGACACATCTAACTGTATTGAATACACATTTTAGTTGGAAAAATTGTGAAAAAGAAAAGAAACAAGTGTAGCGTGGGACCTGGACGGATATGAACACAGATGGATTTTTGTTCATAACCAAATGAACACATTGGAGGCACGGTACATAACCCCCCCCCCCCCCATGTTCTCCCTGACACTGCTTGACTGACTCTACTTACAAGAGAAGGGGGGGGGGGGCTGAACCAGGACCCCTACGTAATGTGAGCTTTATTGCCCATTGGAATGCAGGCTACATAAGCATGCAGGATGCTGATAGCAACCTCTCTAAGACTACACAATGAGACAATACAATTTGAATAAAACTGTTCACGTATTATGCCTTTGAACCACGAATATATATATATATTTGTATACTATCTATTGGGGTTCAACCATATATATATATATTGTGTTGAATTAATGTGATGAGTGTATTATATATTATATATATAATTATATTCTGGCTTGCCTGACTTCTAATTTACATACGGCTGTACTGTTTGATATCTCCACATGTGGAAATTCATGCTGAGTGCAAATATTTAGTCAGATGTATTAATAGGAGCTCCCCAGAACCACTAGTGACGAGTTAGTATTTCATGTGCTTTATGGTTCATGGGTTAAGGGGACAGCCCCCTACAGCTCACACACGTCCGGACCCTGCAGCTCCTTGCATGACAAGGAGCCAGTCTCCGCCTCTTCGGTATAAGCAGCCATGCTCAAGCAGCCATCGCTCTCTTAAAATTTCTACTGGGAAGACGGAGGAACGCAGCAAGGGAGGGTTGACGCACGTCCCCGCCCACACCCACTGTCCTCCTTCACTGACCAGGCCCTGGGTTGACTCTGTCCCCACCACAGAAGTTCCATTTTTCTGGGTAAGACCTCAGCGCCACAGCGGCCGGTTCCCAGAGACCGTGAGGCAACCCAAAACTGACCAGACGACAGGTTCTCCCTCTACGAGACTCTCAGCGCCACAGCGAGGATAAGACATCCCAAGTCTCCTCTGCCGCTCGAATCTTCAAGAGGGTCAGCTTAAGCCAAGCGCCACCAAGCTGATCCCGACGAGGGAAAACCGATGCCTGCGACCAGCTGCCTCTGACGACTACTAAACCCCTGCCCAGCTACATCCTTCTGGGCCTGCCATCCACTGCCCCTAGCCTCTGGCTAGCTCGACAGCACCACGGCCCAGCTACCACATGGTCATCGCTACACAACACGCAGCTACACCATTCTGGGCCTGAACATCCACTGTTGCCGTCCCCTCCACACACAGGCGAGCATTATATCACATGATAAATGGCAACTGAGTGTAGCGTTCAGGCAGGGTAGATTTGTCATTTTTGAAGGTAGATCTGCTATTTTTGAAACCTCACTTTTATTATTTCATGTTTCTCTTTCCTGTATTTGTTTCAGGAGCTATCACTATTTACCTTTACCTGACCTTACTTTGATCAAAAGGTTTCATTTAAACCTGTGTCAATTTTTGGGTTGTTTGTACACATTTGATTTATTTTGTTATAATAAATGTATATGATTTTCATTAAGAAGTCGTTGTGTATTATATCTCAATATTTACAGTACAAGTACCGTTGGAATATTTATTGCAAGTCTGTCCAAGAATTCATGTTACATTACAGTGACGTGAGCAATATAATTATTATATTGTAATATTTTAATAATTAATATTCATAAATTATGAATATTGATATCTGAAATATTACGTCCTGACAGCTGTTACCCAGCTATATTACACAAGCTATACTGAGTTCCAATGGAGTGTTAAATAATGATTCTGACCCAAATTTAGTCCCCTTCTGCCAGGCAGAATGTTTACAGTACCTAGGATCTCCTGAATATTATAACGAATCTCTACCAGAACACAAAGCAAGTCAGGAATCTGTAAATCAGGACGAGACTGTAGGGCCCACACTCGGAGAGATGTGTAGTAAACTGGACATACGAGTAAAAACAGATCCGTCTACAATCCCTAGTGGAGTTCTAAAATTAGTGGGTACTTTTGAATGTTTTGAGAGGGGTAGATTGGGAGCACAGACTACGAGACTTGTGGATATGGGTAACTTTACTGCAAAACGTTGCGACACAATATGGGATTTATCATACGCTCCACAGGACACACAGGTTTATGAATATCTTTGTCGACTACAGCCTGGGAAACTGCCCAGATTGGAATTAGGGGCAATATTGAAAGGAAAGCCAACGCAACCAGCTCCCCAGGCATGTCCACTATACTATGCCACTCAGGCAGTTGCAGATCAATTTTGGCTGTGTGGAGAAAATCATTTATATAGTGCATTGCCTCTGAACTGGATAGGTAGGTGTGCGAGAGTTCAGGTGGTACAATCTGTAGTTATCATCCCGACTAAAGATGTACAGGCCAGGACTGGATCTGGCTCTCGGAGGGTCAAACGGGAGGACGGGCCTAGACCTACTCCTCAGGTATATTTCGATGCCTTTGGTACACCGCATGGGGTGCCGACGGAATTTAAAGCCATTGATGAAGCATCCATTGCCTTCGGTAGTATGTTTTCTCCGCTAATTGGAATCGTGGTAGACGCGGAATGGATTAATTATATGTATTATAATCAGCAGAGGTTTTTGAATTTCACTATCGCTGCCCTGGGAGCAATTGGAAGGCAGTTGGCAGCCACTAGTCAGATGACCTGGCAGAATCGTCAGGTGTTGAATGTGGTCCTCGCATCTCAAGGCGGGTTTTGTGCAATGTTTGGCGATTTCTGTTGCACATACATCCCGAATTCTACGGCAGTAAATGGTACTTTCACTCAGGCCATGGGACATCTACACAGCCTGAGGGCTGAGCTCCATGCGCACGCCGGAGTCACCTTTGGACTGGCTGCATGGCTGGAAAGCCATTTGGGTTCCTGGGGTGCATACCTGGCGACCGCAGGGATGTGGATCCTAGGAATAATTTTCATTGTAGCTTTTATCTTTTGCTGCTGTCTTCCGCTCATCCGTGCCTTGGTAATCAGAGGGCTCACAGGGGGTGCGGGCGGGACGATGGCACTGCAGGCCATTCAGTCGCCCGTCCTCACTCACATGGATACAAGGGATATGGAGGCTGGAATGAACGATGGAACGGATGTATCGCTGTACACAGATCTAGAACTGTGTACCTATGCTGAGGAGGTTTGAGAAGGATTTTGCCCTGTCACATGCCCTTTTTCACTCCCCCGCACACTTTCTCGTGCTTGGAAGGATTTGCCCAAATGCCCATTCCCCGTCTGTGTCACTATGGCATGCTCTATCTTGTATCGCTCAACTCTTTTCTAAATATCTGTCTCTCTATCTATGCTCTGAGGTCAGACGGTGACGCTTACCTCGAACTTTTGTGCATTTCTTTGGCTAAAGAAAGAACAGACATTCGTTTTTTGTTTTTTTTTGGATTTTGATGGGGAAAAAAAATAATGTGTTTTGATATCCTGTGTCTGAGTTTAACCTTGGTTGTATTTTCAGCCTCCCATGCTTGGATATTCATCAGGCATGGTAGGGTGGTACGATGATGGTTCGGCTGTTTTGTGTTTTTGTTTGTTTGGTTTGATGATTTTTAGGGTGGTTACGGGTGTCCAGGGAGGAGGTTTGGACTTTTATACCTGTTTTTTTTGTGTGTGGGTTAAGGGTGGTTATTTGATTTGGTGTTTTTGGTTTTGCTCTTTTATTTTTTTTGACAGACTGTTTGGGGGGGGGGGGGGGGGGGTTATGTAATTTGGGTGTCCTGGCTATTTCGGACTTTTCTTAGTTAGTTGTTTTTTTCTGATAACTTTTTTTGTTTTTATTATGTCAAAGGGAGGATTTTATTTTGGTTCGTTTATCTTGATGTTTATGGAGCATATGCCCCATAAAAGGGAGGACATGTCGTGTATTTTCTAATGAATGAACCAAAATTAAAGTCTATTTTAAACTATAGTCGGTACGGTTAAGCAGCTGGGTTTGAAGTCAATCTAGACTGTTCTCACGGAGCTATTGTTAAACGTCTGAGCAAGCAGCACCTTATAAGGACAGGAAGCGAATCCTTTTGTTCTAAATTTGTTAGAGATCCACAGAAGGTGTGAAGCAGCTGGCAGGATCTGATTTTGGCTTGAGTTAAATGCATGGACTTTAACTTTATATATTCCTCTTAAAGTATCTTAAAACACTCTTCTGTTACTATAGATAAACGCTAGGAAACTAATACATAGACTAGGTTACTAAACTATTAGCATTCAGTGACTAATCTAAAATGTACTCTTAACATAGGGTTATTTTAAAGATTATAATTTCAGGTACCATGTTAAAACAGCTCATTCATTTCTTAAATAGAGTCAGTTCAGTTTAATGTAATTCTGTTTAGTTTCATACTGTTCTGTCATGTTTCAGTTAAGTTTCATATAATTCTGTTTAGTTTTATATAGTTCTGTCATGTTTATAATTTCATATATCATATTGTATTCTTAAATTCATTACTATCCAGTTGTCATCTCAGTTGTAAAAATAGCTTGTTGTAAGAACACGCAGTTTAGCATAGGTCCCGCCTTCGCAAGAACCGGATACCCTGTTCAGCGGCTTTCTATTGGACGAGGCCGCTGACAGAGTAGGCGGGACTATGCGTTGGTTTGTGAGACATAAGCCTGAACGCATCTCATATCGGTAGTCTCTGATCCGGCGTCAATATTGGAACCACGGAACGCTGTGTGTTGAAAACTCAGACTCAGGCATAAGACCTTTTCCTTGTGCAGTGTTATAACGGCTGTTCGACTTTGTACTTGGCGAAAATAAATACGGAGTTGACCTTTTGAAGCTACAAATCCATCAAGCGTCCATCCCTTTTTGTCCTTTTGAATGCACTGCTGATCCAGACCGGAAACGACAATAGCTTTTATTGTAGTCCCAGAAGTGCACTGTGATGAGCCATTCTTTTTTCCTTTTCTAAGACTAAATTATGCTTTATTAGATAAGACAGAGTAGAGACAAGAACTCGAGCAAGAGAGAAAGACTGGTTCCGGCTGGAAGACACCGATGTGCCTCGCCAATTAATTCTTACCTGAAGGTAAGTCCCCTTCCTCCTCATTCCTCCACTGGACTTTATAGGGACTTTGCACGCAACAACTAAGGTCTTGAGTATCACCTTCCTTACAGGGGATGTTGTAAGCGCTATTGGCTTGTATGTTGGGAGCTTCTTTGATGACATCAGATCCGATGTATCCGTTCTGCACGAATGTCATTGCTCGAAGTTCCAGGATACATGTATAATTCCCTGGGATTAAAATTAAGCTTGAATTAGTTGATGAATCAGTACAATGTGAAATAGTACAACTTTTACATGTGAGTGGTGATCTAGAATATTGTACGGAAATGAAATGGTAAAAGTGACACATTTGCAACATTTTATTTTATTATTATTATGGCACAATTGGCAGGGAGAAAGGGGAGCACGCACGCACACACACACGCGTGTTTGTGTGTGTGTGTGTGTGTGTGTGTGTAGTCATAATGAAGTAGTCAGAAAACGTATCATGAACTGTGGCTGCGTTGCACAGATATTGACTTGTGATTGGTCATTAAAAGTTATGGTAGCAATTGGTACTTACCCCTATCACGAGCAATAACGTTCTCAATTGTAAGAGTGGAGGCCTGGCCACTAACAGATACTTTTTTCCGTTCGTTTGTGGCATCCTTCCCATTGAATTCCCACTTTGAACTAATAACTTCGGCCAGAAACTCAGGATTGCAAGTCATGCGTATGGTTTGACCAGTGTACGTTGGAGGCGGAAAGATTTTTTCTTTACCTTGGGAAAATGTGAACAGGTTAAGTTGATATCTTTTTACTATCTGATTCCAAATTGATGACATCATTTTTCTGTAGCTTATTTTAAAAGCGTACTTGTGTAAGTTGTCGAAACTGAGCCTTCTGCAGGCAGATTTCCCTCATTCAAGGCATTTGGGAGATCTGCATTTGCGTTGCGTAATTCCGTTGTATTAACAGATGATGTTCGCAAAACGTAGTTTACAACAGTGCTTCCTTTTCTGGTAGTAAGAACAAACCAGGAAAAAGTTGAGAACATAAATGTGTCGCACAGCCCTACAGTACATCTAAATTGCTGTATTTGTTGCTGTAAAATACTGTACCTAAAGTTTGTTACATCAACAGAAATGAACGCTTTGATTCTTTCATAAGTCTTCTTCAACTGCAAATGAAATTATACTTTTAATGACAGGAACACAGCAATATGAAAAACAATTAAATTAAATGGAGATGGGTCTGGATTTCCGCACGTGCGCACGCAAGCGCACACGCGCGCACGCACGCACGCACGCACGCACGCACGCACGCACGCACGCACGCACGCACGCACGCACGCACGCACGCACGCACGCACACACGCACACACGCACACACACACACACACACACACACACACACACACACACACACACACACACACACACACACACACACACACACACACACACACACACACACACACACACACACACACACACACACACACACACACACACACACACACACACACACACACACACACACACACACACACACCAGCTCCTCCATACGTTGTTTAAGAACTTGGAATTCTGTACTTTCTTCATCAATTAAATCCTCTTTGAAAGCCATTTGAAGCCTAACTGACATTTTCAATTCTGGGCGAAGATAAAATCAAAGACAGTATACTGTAGTTGCATGCATTGTCTTGTATGCAATAACCATATCATCTCTGTCGGGTGGATATCTCATAATTCTACAACTATGGAGTTAATAAACTGTTACTTTTCAGGATTCAAATATATATATATTTTTAGCAAAAGTAGCAGATCAACATGCTCAAAACGTGTTGTTTCACGATACTTTTGTGTGACACTGTAGTAGTGTAGTGTAATCAAGTAGCGTGTTAATTTACGAGATTAACGAGAAAAATAAAACACAAAAGGTTAAAATAGGAAGATAAGGTTTCTGCCCGACAGAAATGATATACATTCCCAAGGTGGACAATGATGTTCAAACTTTCATGAAATGTAAAAAAGCTGCATTCCAATGGATACAATGTAGTTATTATTTAGTCAAAAGCTCTTGTTAATACTTGTCATTGTTTAATTATTGATAATATAAACCCCACAGACAAACGTAACCACTTACAACGTGATGTTCCTATCTTGGTCATGTCATAATAGACGAAGAGTTTCAAAAATGTAAAAAGAATCATTTAGAATAATTTAAAAAAATAGCAAAACATGAATAAAAAGTAGACCTACAAGCTCAAAATACATCATGATGTGATGCGTTGAGCTTGTATGTAGAGTAGACACTGTCAAACAGCATAAGTATACAACATAAGTATAAGGGTTTTTTCAAGTACAATGTTTTTTAAACACTTACCGATCGTTGTTGTTGGTGGTTGTGTTTCTGGCAGAACTGTAGGTGCAGCAGTAGTTGAATCTGTAATGATATTTATGCATAGGCAGAGGAACCATAAGAAGAGAGTTCATGTACCCCATCCCAATGTTTGAGGGGCGCGAGCCCCTCCAATGCCTTTTTTTGTTTTTTGTATTATTATTACGACATATAGCAGCCAAGTCTATGGATTTGTAATGTTTGTTTAGAGCTCTTTTTAAGAGGATGTATACAATTGACATACTTATATATATTATAAGTATATTCAGTGATTTGACTTAATTCAAATATCACTTATTTTTTCTTTTTTTCTGGATAATCCTCCCTACTATAGAGTGTGCTGACCATATAAGGAGTTCCTCCCTGTCCCCAGTGAGCCCCTGGGGTAAAAAAAACATAGTTTCAGTTTTGGTGGCGGGTGGCAAAACCTTCATCCAATCAGGATGAGTGGGGCCTTCCTCCAATCATGATCGAGTGGGGGCGGGCCTTGGTGCACATGCTGTTGGCCTGTTGCACTTCCCCCCACTGTAGAGCGTGCATGTGCACATTTTGTTACTGGGGCGGACTGGGTGGTTTTCCAAATCACCCAAATCACTGAATGCTCCTTTAACTGTTACAGAGGAGGATGGGGCACATTGATTGTTTCTGGCTATGAATTACTTATTTCTTATTTCTGATTTGATAAATAAAGATTATCAAATCAAACTTTTAACAAAAATCGAATGGCAGCCAAGTCTATGGACTTTTACTGTTTGTTTATGGCAGTTAAACATTGACGATGTGAGATGTCATGTGGCCAATATAAATACATCTTGTTGTGACTGGATACGTTTTATACATTAACACACTGCATTCATGTCTCCTAACGTATATAGTGGCAGTGAATCTGCCACTATATACGTAGATGTTGCTTTATGTATGCCTCGCGTGAGGTCATGTGGCTGTAGAAGCCAAGTGAGCTCCCCACACACACGCACACGCACACACACACACACACACACACACACACACACACACACACACACACACACACACACACACACAGTTTGGAAATGATTCTAGCATCCATCCAATTAAGTTGTTTCTTTAAAATGTATCCATTACTTCAATATGAATATTAGTATTCATTTACCCGTTTTTGCTGAGGTAGTTGTTGTTGCTGCTGCTGTTGCTGCTGTTGTTGGTGTTGTTGCTGCTGCTGTTGTTGTTGCTGCTGTTGGTGTTGTTGTTATTGTTGGTGCTGTTGTTGCTGTTGTTGTTGGTGTTGTTGTTGTTGGTGCTGCTGTTGGTGTTGTTGGTGCTGTTGTTGTTGTTGTTGTTGGTGGTGCTGCTGTTGGTGTTGTTGCTGTTGTTGGTGCTGTTGTTGTTGTTGTTGCTGCTGTTGTTGTTGGTGCTGCTGTTGGTGTTGTATAAAATGTAATGTATAAAAGTGCAAAACATGTTTTTATTTGAAAAAATTCAGTTGGTGTGTTTCAGATTAAAATGTTGGTGTTTTTGGAGAATTGTTGTGCTGTTGTATTGTGGCAGAAAATACATTTTAAGTTTGTTTTCCATGTACTAAAAAGTAACTGTTCAGTTGACATTAATAAGGTAAAGTTTAATTATTAGTTATGTATCAGGTGATGATGTTGAGCAAACTGACACTGTGGGAGCCAACCCAAGGCACAGCTAGGAGAGGGAAGGAGGCGCACTAATTACTATGGAGACACACTGCAGTGTGACAGCGCAGCTAGCAACACTGGAGAGCTCCGGACCCTGATGCTGGAAGGTATGGAGTTGAGGACAGCAATCCAGAGTTTGTGTCGACCAGTTTGCACTCTCACATCACATTGTAAAGTTTTACTTAGGGTGGGATGCGTCAGCTTTTAAGATCTCATAACCAAGAATTACAGGCACGTTGGGCAGATTCCAAAGTACTCATACTTGGTCATGTAAAAGTGGCATCAGTGTACACCTAAAATGTGTCACAACTAATATTTGGGGGCTGAGCCCAGGTACAAGGGGCCCACGATCCACTATGTTTCACTTACTGCATTAAGAAAGGATATTATATTGTTGTGGCTGATAATAATTCCCAATACGTCCAAACGAGCTCATAAGTTTAAAATGTTTATATAGTTATTCAGAGTCTGGAGTCATTGTCTTCCAAGTCAAGTCGAGTCTCAAGTTTTTACCCTTAAGTCCAAGTCGAGTTGCAAGTCGTCAAATTTATGACTCGAGTCCGACTCGAGTCGAGTCATCGAGTCTCGAGTCCAATACTCTGTCTTGTTGTGACTGGATACGTTTTATACATTAACACACTGCATTCATGTCTCCTAACGTATATAGTGGCAGTGAATCTGCCACTATATACGTAGATGTTGCTTTATGTATGCCTCGCGTGAGGTCATGTGGCTGTAGAAGCCAAGTGAGCTCCCCACACACACGCACACGCACACACACACACACACACACACACACACACACACACACACACACACACAGTTTGGAAATGATTCTAGCATCCATCCAATTAAGTTGTTTCTTTAAAATGTATCCATTACTTCAATATGAATATTAGTATTAATTTACCCGTTTTTGCTGAGGTAGTTGTTGTTGCTGCTGCTGTTGCTGCTGTTGTTGGTGTTGTTGCTGCTGCTGTTGGTGTTGTTGTTGCTGTTGTTGCTGCTGTTGGTGTTGTTGTTATTGTTGTTGCTGTTGTTGGTGTTGTTGTTGTTGGTGCTGCTGTTGGTGTTGTTGCTGTTGTTGGTGCTGTTGTTGTTGTTGTTGTTGGTGGTGCTGCTGTTGGTGTTGTTGCTGTTGTTGGTGCTGTTGTTGGTGCTGCTGTTGGTGTTGGTGCTGCTGTTGGTGTTGTATAAAATGTAATGTATAAAAGTGCAAAACATGATTTTATTTGAAAAAATTCAGTTGGTGTGTTTCAGATTAAAATGTTGGTGTTTTTGGAGAATTGTTGTGCTGTTGTATTGTGGCAGAAAATACATTTTAAGTTTGTTTTCCATGTACTAAAAAGTAACTGTTCAGTTGACATTAATAAGGTAAAGTTTAATTATTAGTTATGTATCAGGTGATGATGTTGAGCAAACTGACACTGTGGAAGCCAACCCAAGGCACGGCTAGGAGAGGGAAGGAGGCGCACTAATTACTATGGAGACACACTGCAGTGTGACAGCGCAGCTAGCAACACTGGAGAGCTCCGGACCCTGATGCTGGAAGGTATGGAGTTGAGGACAGCAATCCAGGAGTCCAGAGTTTGTCTCGACCAGTTTGCACTCTCACATCACATTGTAAAGTTTTACTTAGGGTGGGATGCTTCAGCTTTTAAGATCTCATAACCAAGAATTACAGGCACGTTGGACAGATTCCAAAGTACTCATACTTGGTCATGTAAAAGTGGCATCAGTGTACACCTAAAATGTGTCACAACTAATATTTGGGGGCTGAGCCCAGGTACAAGGGGCCCACGATCCACTATGTTTCACTTACTGCATTAAGAAAGGATATTATATATATTGTTGTGGCTGATAATAATTCCCAATACGTCCAAACGATCTCATAAGTTTAAAATGTTTATATAGTTATTCAGTGCACCAAATATCACAATACAATTTCCAATAATAAATACGTATGCAATAAATGTGCAAAGGATACAAATTTAAACAGTGAGCAAACAAAACGTGAATGAACCAAAATATCAAATAAAGTATGAGTACGGTCAACAAAATGTATCGCTCCCAGCTCACCCTGCCTCCAAGTTCAAGCGTCCTTAGAGTGAGCTGGTAGACACCTGTATTTGTGACCTGTCTGGTGGCCACCCACAGAGGCGCTCCCATCAATAATGGAGCGTCAATGCGGTGCCCACACCCATCACCAACTAAGTGAAAATGACTATAGGCTAAAGCACTCTTTGGCTCGTACATATATAATTATATAATTATTATTATTATTATTTACATTATTCAAATGACATGCTGGTCATGTTGTTGGTATGGTCCAAACATAATATTCAACCAAATTCCTAGTTAGTTACAGGTTACCGAAGTTGGTGTTGTAATGACAGTGGTGTTCTGTTGTGTTGTTGATGATGGTGTTGATGTTGTTGTTGGTGGTGACAGTGGTGGTGTTGGCTGTAGTATTGTGTTGTGTTGTAGCAGTAGTTGTTGAGTCAAAGGCCTGACTCACACGTGCACAACAGATTGTTGTATAGCTGATGCATGAGACTTGTTTACTGATGCAAGCTTGCAATTCATTTCCAATGGGAGTCACATGGTTTGACACAACACTTTTGTTGTATGAGGGGGAGGGAGGCAGTCGAAACACAGCCGAAAGCCGTACAACACATGTCAAACCATGTGACTTCCATTGGAAATGCATTGGGGCAAGATGTAAACAAACCCTGTGTTTACATCTAGCATCCAACAATGTTGTATGCTAGATGCGAAGGTGTGAGTGAGGCCGGTTTGACACAACCTTTTTGTTGTACGGCTTTCGACTGTGTTTCGACTGCCCCCCTCCCCCCCAACAAAAATGTTGTGTCAAACCATGTGACTCCCATTGGAAATTAATTGCGAGCTTGCATCAGTAAACAAGTCTCATGCATCAGCTATACATCAATCTGTTGTGCACGTGTGAGTCAGGCCTTAGGATACATAATGCTGTTATTGTACTGTGAACGTAATGTATGAAAGTGCTTTAAAGCGTGTTTTTCCCAAAAACCTTAAGGGACCACTTCACCACTTTTCAACCTATCTTCGCAGTTCAGAAACCGTCCTCCAGTGACATCATCGATGAGGAATACAAGCTAATAGAAACTTCAGGCTTTCTAGTCCTGAAAAGTTGCAATGCGAAAATGGAAGCCATCGTTCTCACGATAATGAAAATCTAAACATTTTTGTAAAATAAATCTGCCTAATGATGATGTCACTGGATGTAACTGCCCACAGCCCTCCTATGAGACACTGACTGAGTAGGAAAGAATCGTGCCACTTTATCATGATTATTAGTGAGGACCTATTATATGAAGATAGGTTGAAAAGTGGTGAAGTGGTCCTTTAATTTGAAAATATTCAGTTGGTGTGTTTCAGCTTTATCAGACTGTTTTGTGTTTTTGGAGAATTAGAATTAGTAATATTAGCAAGAAGACAGCTGCTGCATTGCTTAAAATAAATCTAAAAGGTTTGATCTATTTTTAAAACATGATATCTTCATGTCTCACTTACTGGTTACTAATGTTGTTGGTGTCAAGATAATTGTTGTGTTTTGTTGTATTGTAGCAGCAGTTGTTGAATCTAGAAGATGTATTAAAGGGGCATTCCACTCATTTTCAAGTTTTTACTATGTCATTATTCATTAATATACCTTAGAGCTGTTGTGTGGGAATAATACAAAAAAGTCCCCCCCATTCTGTGTTTCCTAGAACTGGAGGTCTGAAAAAATCATTAACATGGTGAATCACGTGATTCACCATGTTAATGATTTTGTTAGTGTTCTGTCCAAAAGTTGTTGCATCTGTTTATTATTATTATAAAATATATATATCAGATTTTAGTATCAGTGACTGAGGTAAAGAAACGTACTGTATAAATCACAGAGATCGTGGGCAGACATAATGAAAATACTATTGTTATTGTGCAAAACATGCCCCTTCAAGACAAAATAAAAACATTTTCTCCCATTCAAGTCCCAATTTAGTAAAGCCAATTCCCAATTCCCCAGCCTCTCTACAAGTACTCCATCTCTGCTAACTCCCACAATCAGTCATTGGGAGGGTGAAGAAAGCATATTTTGCAGTGTTTGATAATATCAGTAGCTGACAGCAAATCAATTTGGGGGCAAGCTGTTTTCTAGCAACGCAATTACCGGTATAGATTTTAGGACTTGTTCCTGCTCTGTACCTGCAATGAACTGATAAGGAATGCTGGGACTCCCAGCACATGAGTCAGCATATGGTGTCACTGTGATGGTGAAGTTCTGGCCACAGTGCATGTTGGGTATCTGACAGCTGGTACTATTGGTGTTGCAGTCATGTATTTGTCCATCCAGGCCCTCCGCTGTGACATTGTAAGCTGTGGCACTGGAGCTTCCTACCCAGGTCACATGGGTTGAGTTGGGACACACCAGACTGGCAGCAACATTATATGGAGCACACGGGGCTGGGAAGAGAAAGAAAAAGAGTAAGAAAGTTCATCAGAATCATCTTTTTAGACATCACAGATTTACAAGAAGTATGTGTGCGTGCGTGCGTGCGTGCAATGTTCTCCATCTCATACCTGAGCTGAATGTCAAGGCCAGACTCGGGTCACTGGAGCAGAAGCCATTGATAGCCTTAATGTCTACAGTGTAGGTGGTGCCACACATGATGCTTGTAAGAGTACAATGGCGTTCAGAGGACAGGCAGGTGGCATTGTCTCGACTACTTGAGGCAGAAACATAGTACTGTAATGATCCCTTGTGGCCAGACCAGGACACAACAGCACTGTTGCTGATACATTCAGGAGCTACAGAGATGTTGGTAGGAACACATGGCACTACAAAGAGAAGACAATTCCAAAGTTAAGCATGCTTTTGATTAAAGCAATAATGTGATGAGCATAGAAGAAAAAATCTAACTGGGCTTCCAGATATACTGAAACAAAATGTAAATTAACATGATTTGAATCTCAAAATTAATAAAGAGAAATGGAGCAACGTATTTCTTCCTTCCTCCCTTTACTCAATTGTGCATTCCATATCTATGACCTATAACACATCAAAATCAGAATTACGGTGCCTTTGGTGAACATCTTCTCACCTGTTCTCAGATCCAAAGCTGAACTTGGTTGACTGTGACAACCTCTGTCCACAGCTACAACAGTGACAGAGTAGTTTTCACCACAGTCTAGATCAGTGAAAGAGCAGGAGTTTGCATTGCCTGAGTCACAGGTGTAGCTGTCTCCATCATGTGTTGTTGCTGTTGCTATGTACATGTCTGCTCCTGTGTCATGGGACCAGGACACTGTGCTAACTCCGCATAGTGTAGAAACAGAAACATTACTAGGCGGGCAGGGACCTGGAGACACAAGAGGTAAGAAGTGGAGAAAAATGAAAGTTTATTCTCTTTCATGTTTCCTTGAACTGAACCCAAAGTATGGGGAGAATATTTGAATAAGTCTAATAGTACATCGATTTTAGATTTTAGGACTTGTTCCTGCTCTGTACCTGCAATGAACTGATAAGGAATGCTGGGACTCCCAGCACATGAGTCAGCATATGGTGTCACTGTGATGGTGAAGTTCTGGCCACAGTGCATGTTGGGTATCTGACAGCTGGTACTATTGGTGTTGCAGTCATGTATTTGTCCATCCAGGCCCTCCGCTGTCACATTGTAAGCTGTGGCACTGGAGCTTCCTACCCAGGTCACATGGGTTGAGTTGGGACACACCAGACTGGCAGCAACATTATATGGAGCACACGGGGCTGGGAAGAGAAAGAAAAAGAGTAAGAAAGTTCATCAGAATCATCCTTTTAGACATCACAGATTTACAAGAAGTATGTGTGCGTGCGTGCGTGCGTGCGTGCGTGTGCGTGCAATGTTCTCCATCTCATACCTGAGCTGAATGTCAAGGCCAGACTCGGGTCACTGGAGCAGAAGCCATTGATAGCCTTAACGTCTACAGTGTAGGTGGTGCCACACATGATGCTTGTAAGAGTACAATGGCGTTCAGAGGACAGGCAGGTGGCATTGACTCGACTACTTGAGGCAGAAACATAGTACTGTAATGATCCCTTGTGGCCAGACCAGGACACAACAGCACTGTTGCTGATACATTCAGGAGCTACAGAGATGTTGGTAGGAACACATGGCACTACAAAGAGAAGACAATTCCAAAGTTAAGCATGCTTTTGATTAAAGCAATAATGTGATGAGCAAAGAAGAAAAAATCTAACTGGGCTTCAAGATATAATGAAACAAAATGTAAATTAACATGATTTGAATCTCAAAATTAACAAAGAGAAATGGAGCAACGTATTTCTTCCTTCCTCCCTTTACTCAATTGTGCATTCCATATCTATGACCTATAACACATCAAAATCAGAATTACGGTGCCTTTGGTGAACATCTTCTCACCTGTTCTCAGATCCAAAGCTGAACTTGGTTGACTGTGACAACCTCTGTCCACAGCTACAACAGTGACAGAGTAGTTTTCACCACAGTCTAGATCAGTGAAAGAGCAGGAGTTTGCATTGCCTGAGTCACAGGTGTAGCTGTCTCCATCATGTGTTGTTGCTGTTGCTATGTACATGTACATGTCTGCTCCTTTGTCAGGGGACCAGGACACTGTGCTAACTCCGCATAGTGTAGAAACAGAAACATTACTAGGCGGGCAGGGACCTGGACACACAAGAGGTAAGAAGTGGAGAAAAATAAAAGTTTATTCTCTTTCATGTTTCCTTGAACTGAACCCAAAGTATGGGGAGAATATTTGAATAAGTCTAATAGTACATCGATTTTAGATTTTAGGACTTGTTCCTGCTCTGTACCTGCAATGAACTGATAAGGAATGCTGGGACTCCCAGCACATGAGTCAGCATATGGTGTCACTGTGATGGTGAAGTTCTGGCCACAGTGCATGTTGGGTATCTGACAGCTGGTACTATTGGTGTTGCAGTCATGTATTTGTCCATCCAGGCCCTCCGCTGTCACATTGTAAGCTGTGGCACTGGAGCTTCCTACCCAGGTCACATGGGTTGAGTTGGGACACACCAGACTGGCAGTAACATTATATGGAGCACACGGGGCTGGGAAGAGAAAGAAAAAGAGTAAGAAAGTTCATCAGAATCATCTTTTTAGACATCACAGATTTACAAGAAGTATGTGTGTGTGCGTGCGTGCGTGCGTGCGTGCGTGCGTGTGTGCGTGCAATGTTCTCCATCTCATACCTGAGCTGAATGTCAAGGCCAGACTCGGGTCACTGGAGCAGTTGCCATTGATAGCCTTAACGTCTACAGTGTAGGTGGTGCCACACATGATGCTTGTAAGAGTACAATGGCGTTCAGAGGACAGGCAGGTGGCATTGTCTCGACTACTTGAGGCAGAAACATAGTACTGTAATGATCCCTTGTGGCCAGACCAGGACACAACAGCACTGTTGCTGATACATTCAGGAGCTACAGAGATGTTGGTAGGAACACATGGCACTACAAAGAGAAGACAATTCCAAAGTTAAGCATGCTTTTGATTAAAGCAATAATGTGATGAGCAAAGAAGAAAAAATCTAACTGGGCTTCAAGATATAATGAAACAAAATGTAAATTAACATGATTTGAATCTCAAAGTTAATAAAGAGAAATGGAGCAACGTATTTCTTCCTTCCTCCCTTTACTCAATTCTGCATTCCATATCTATGACCTATAACATATCAAAATCAGAATTACGGTGCCATTGGTGAACATCTTCTCACCTGTTCTCAGATCCAAAGCTGAACTTGGTTGACTGTGACAACCTCTGTCCACAGCTACAACAGTGACAGAGTAGTTTTCACCACAGTCTAGATCATTGAAAGAGCAGGAGTTTGCATTGCCTGAGTCACAGGTGTAGATGTCTCCATCATGTGTTGTTGCTGTTGCTATGTACATGTCTGCTCCTGTGTCAGGGGACCAGGACACTGTGCTAACTCCGCATAGTGTAGAAACAGAAACATTACTAGGCGGGCAGGGACCTGGAGACACAAGAGGTAAGAAGTGGAGAAGAATAAAAGTGTATTCTCTTTCATGTTTCCTTGAACTGAACCCAAAGTATGGGGAGAATATTTGAATAAGTCTAATAGTACATCGATTTTAGATTTTAGGACTTGTTCCTGCTCTGTACCTGCAATGAACTGATAAGGAATGCTGGGACTCCCAGCACATGAGTCAGCATATGGTGTCACTGTGATGGTGAGGTTCTGGCCACAGTGCATGTTGGGTATCTGACAGCTGGTACTATTGGTGTTGCAGTCATGTATTTGTCCATCCAGGCCCTCCGCTGTCACATTGTAAGCTGTGGCACTGGAGCTTCCTACCCAGGTCACATGGGTTGAGTTGGGACACACCAGACTGGCAGTAACATTATATGGAGCACACGGGGCTGGGAAGAGAAAGAAAAAGAGTAAGAAAGTTCATCAGAATCATTTTTTTAGACATCACAGATTTACAAGAAGTATGTGTGCGTGCGTGCGTGCGTGCAATGTTCTCCATCTCATACCTGAGCTGAATGTCAAGGCCAGACTCGGGTCACTGGAGCAGAAGCCATTGATAGCCTTAATGTCTACAGTGTAGGTGGTGCCACACATGATGCTTGTAAGAGTACAATGGCGTTCAGAGGACAGGCAGGTGGCATTGTCTCGACTACTTGAGGCAGAAACATAGTACTGTAATGATCCCTTGTGGCCAGACCAGGACACAACAGCACTGTTGCTGATACATTCAGGAGCTACAGAGATGTTGGTAGGAACACATGGCACTACAAAGAGAAGACAATTCCAAAGTTAAGCATGCTTTTGATTAAAGCAATAATGTGATGAGCATAGAAGAAAAAATCTAACTGGGCTTCCAGATATAATGAAACAAAATGTAAATTAACATGATTTGAATCTCAAAATTAATAAAGAGAAATGGAGCAACGTATTTCTTCCTTCCTCCCTTTACTCAATTGTGCATTCCATATCTATGACCTATAACACATCAAAATCAGAATTACGGTGCCTTTGGTGAACATCTTCTCACCTGTTCTCAGATCCAAAGCTGAACTTGGTTGACTGTGACAACCTCTGTCCACAGCTACAACAGTGACAGAGTAGTTTTCACCACAGTCTAGATCAGTGAAAGAGCAGGAGTTTGCATTGCCTGAGTCACAGGTGTAGCTGTCTCCATCATGTGTTGTTGCTGTTGCTATGTACATGTCTGCTCCTGTGTCAGGGGACCAGAACACTGTGCTAACTCCGCATAGTGTAGAAACAGAAACATTACTAGGCGGGCAGGGACCTGGAGACACAAGAGGTAAGAAGTGGAGAAAAATGAAAGTTTATTCTCTTTCATGTTTCCTTGAACTGAACCCAAAGTATGGGGAGAATATTTGAATAAGTCTAATAGTACATCGATTTTAGATTTTAGGACTTGTTCCTGCTCTGTACCTGCAATGAACTGATAAGGAATGCTGGGACTCCCAGCACATGAGTCAGCATATGGTGTCACTGTGATGGTGAAGTTCTGGCCACAGTGCATGTTGGGTATCTGACAGCTGGTACTATTGGTGTTGTAGTCATGTATTTGTCCATCCAGGCCCTCCACTGTCACATTGTAAGCTGTGGCACTGGAGCTTCCTACCCAGGTCACATGGGTTGAGTTGGGACACACCAGACTGGCAGCAACATTATATGGAGCACACGGGGCTGGGAAGAGAAAGAAAAAGAGTAAGAAAGTTCATCAGAATCATCTTTTTAGACATCACAGATTTACAAGAAGTATGTGTGCGTGCGTGCGTAAGTGCAATGTTCTCCATCTCATACCTGAGCTGAATGTCAAGGCCAGACTCGGGTCACTGGAGCAGAAGCCATTGATAGCCTTAATGTCTACAGTGTAGGTGGTGCCACACATGATGCTTGTAAGAGTACAATGGCGTTCAGAGGACAGGCAGGTAGCATTGTCTCGACTACTTGAGGCAGAAACATAGTACTGTAATGATCCCTTGTGGCCAGACCAGGACACAACAGCACTGTTGCTGATACATTCAGGAGCTACAGAGATGTTGGTAGGAACACATGGCACTACAAAGAGAAGACAATTCCAAAGTTAAGCATGCTTTTGATTAAAGCAATAATGTGATGAGCAAAGAAGAAAAAATCTAACTGGGCTTCAAGATATAATGAAACAAAATGTAAATTAACATGATTTGAATCTCAAAATTAATAAAGAGAAATGGAGCAACATATTTCTTCCTTCCTCCCTTTACTCAATTGTGCATTCCATATCTATGACCTATAACACATCAAAATCAGAATTACGGTGCCTTTGGTGAACATCTTCTCACCTGTTCTCAGATCCAAAGCTGAACTTGGTTGACTGTGACAACCTCTGTCCACAGCTACAACAGTGACAGAGTAGTTTTCACCACAGTCTAGATCAGTGAAAGAGCAGGAGTTTGCATTGCCTGAGTCACAGGTGTAGCTGTCTCCATCATGTGTTGTTGCTGTTGCTATGTACATGTCTGCTCCTGTGTCAGGGGACCAGGACACTGTGCTAACTCCGCATAGTGTAGAAACAGAAACATTACTAGGCGGGCAGGGACCTGGAGACACAAGAGGTAAGAAGTGGAGAAGAATAAAAGTGTATTCTCTTTCATGTTTCCTTGAACTGAACCCAAAGTATGGGGAGAATATTTGAATAAGTCTAATAGTACATCGATTTTAGATTTTAGGACTTGTTCCTGCTCTGTACCTGCAATGAACTGATAAGGAATGCTGGGACTCCCAGCACATGAGTCAGCATATGGTGTCACTGTGATGGTGAGGTTCTGGCCACAGTGCATGTTGGGTATCTGACAGCTGGTACTATTGGTGTTGCAGTCATGTATTTGTCCATCCAGGCCCTCCGCTGTCACATTGTAAGCTGTGGCACTGGAGCTTCCTACCCAGGTCACATGGGTTGAGTTGGGACACACCAGACTGGCAGTAACATTATATGGAGCACACGGGGCTGGGAAGAGAAAGAAAAAGAGTAAGAAAGTTCATCAGAATCATTTTTTTAGACATCACAGATTTACAAGAAGTATGTGTGCGTGCGTGCGTGCGTGCAATGTTCTCCATCTCATACCTGAGCTGAATGTCAAGGCCAGACTCGGGTCACTGGAGCAGAAGCCATTGATAGCCTTAATGTCTACAGTGTAGGTGGTGCCACACATGATGCTTGTAAGAGTACAATGGCGTTCAGAGGACAGGCAGGTGGCATTGTCTCGACTACTTGAGGCAGAAACATAGTACTGTAATGATCCCTTGTGGCCAGACCAGGACACAACAGCACTGTTGCTGATACATTCAGGAGCTACAGAGATGTTGGTAGGAACACATGGCACTACAAAGAGAAGACAATTCCAAAGTTAAGCATGCTTTTGATTAAAGCAATAATGTGATGAGCATAGAAGAAAAAATCTAACTGGGCTTCCAGATATAATGAAACAAAATGTAAATTAACATGATTTGAATCTCAAAATTAATAAAGAGAAATGGAGCAACGTATTTCTTCCTTCCTCCCTTTACTCAATTGTGCATTCCATATCTATGACCTATAACACATCAAAATCAGAATTACGGTGCCTTTGGTGAACATCTTCTCACCTGTTCTCAGATCCAAAGCTGAACTTGGTTGACTGTGACAACCTCTGTCCACAGCTACAACAGTGACAGAGTAGTTTTCACCACAGTCTAGATCAGTGAAAGAGCAGGAGTTTGCATTGCCTGAGTCACAGGTGTAGCTGTCTCCATCATGTGTTGTTGCTGTTGCTATGTACATGTCTGCTCCTGTGTCAGGGGACCAGAACACTGTGCTAACTCCGCATAGTGTAGAAACAGAAACATTACTAGGCGGGCAGGGACCTGGAGACACAAGAGGTAAGAAGTGGAGAAAAATGAAAGTTTATTCTCTTTCATGTTTCCTTGAACTGAACCCAAAGTATGGGGAGAATATTTGAATAAGTCTAATAGTACATCGATTTTAGATTTTAGGACTTGTTCCTGCTCTGTACCTGCAATGAACTGATAAGGAATGCTGGGACTCCCAGCACATGAGTCAGCATATGGTGTCACTGTGATGGTGAAGTTCTGGCCACAGTGCATGTTGGGTATCTGACAGCTGGTACTATTGGTGTTGTAGTCATGTATTTGTCCATCCAGGCCCTCCACTGTCACATTGTAAGCTGTGGCACTGGAGCTTCCTACCCAGGTCACATGGGTTGAGTTGGGACACACCAGACTGGCAGCAACATTATATGGAGCACACGGGGCTGGGAAGAGAAAGAAAAAGAGTAAGAAAGTTCATCAGAATCATCTTTTTAGACATCACAGATTTACAAGAAGTATGTGTGCGTGCGTGCGTAAGTGCAATGTTCTCCATCTCATACCTGAGCTGAATGTCAAGGCCAGACTCGGGTCACTGGAGCAGAAGCCATTGATAGCCTTAATGTCTACAGTGTAGGTGGTGCCACACATGATGCTTGTAAGAGTACAATGGCGTTCAGAGGACAGGCAGGTAGCATTGTCTCGACTACTTGAGGCAGAAACATAGTACTGTAATGATCCCTTGTGGCCAGACCAGGACACAACAGCACTGTTGCTGATACATTCAGGAGCTACAGAGATGTTGGTAGGAACACATGGCACTACAAAGAGAAGACAATTCCAAAGTTAAGCATGCTTTTGATTAAAGCAATAATGTGATGAGCAAAGAAGAAAAAATCTAACTGGGCTTCAAGATATAATGAAACAAAATGTAAATTAACATGATTTGAATCTCAAAATTAATAAAGAGAAATGGAGCAACATATTTCTTCCTTCCTCCCTTTACTCAATTGTGCATTCCATATCTATGACCTATAACACATCAAAATCAGAATTACGGTGCCTTTGGTGAACATCTTCTCACCTGTTCTCAGATCCAAAGCTGAACTTGGTTGACTGTGACAACCTCTGTCCACAGCTACAACAGTGACAGAGTAGTTTTCACCACAGTCTAGATCAGTGAAAGAGCAGGAGTTTGCATTGCCTGAGTCACAGGTGTAGCTGTCTCCATCATGTGTTGTTGCTGTTGCTATGTACATGTCTGCTCCTGTGTCAGGGGACCAGGACACTGTGCTAACTCCGCATAGTGTAGAAACAGAAACATTACTAGGCGGGCAGGGACCTGGAGACACAAGAGGTAAGAAGTGGAGAAGAATAAAAGTGTATTCTCTTTCATGTTTCCTTGAACTGAACCCAAAGTATGGGGAGAATATTTGAATAAGTCTAATAGTACATCGATTTTAGATTTTAGGACTTGTTCCTGCTCTGTACCTGCAATGAACTGATAAGGAATGCTGGGACTCCCAGCACATGAGTCAGCATATGGTGTCACTGTGATGGTGAGGTTCTGGCCACAGTGCATGTTGGGTATCTGACAGCTGGTACTATTGGTGTTGCAGTCATGTATTTGTCCATCCAGGCCCTCCGCTGTCACATTGTAAGCTGTGGCACTGGAGCTTCCTACCCAGGTCACATGGGTTGAGTTGGGACACACCAGACTGGCAGTAACATTATATGGAGCACACGGGGCTGGGAAGAGAAAGAAAAAGAGTAAGAAAGTTCATCAGAATCATTTTTTTAGACATCACAGATTTACAAGAAGTATGTGTGCGTGCGTGCGTGCGTGCAATGTTCTCCATCTCATACCTGAGCTGAATGTCAAGGCCAGACTCGGGTCACTGGAGCAGAAGCCATTGATAGCCTTAATGTCTACAGTGTAGGTGGTGCCACACATGATGCTTGTAAGAGTACAATGGCGTTCAGAGGACAGGCAGGTGGCATTGTCTCGACTACTTGAGGCAGAAACATAGTACTGTAATGATCCCTTGTGGCCAGACCAGGACACAACAGCACTGTTGCTGATACATTCAGGAGCTACAGAGATGTTGGTAGGAACACATGGCACTACAAAGAGAAGACAATTCCAAAGTTAAGCATGCTTTTGATTAAAGCAATAATGTGATGAGCATAGAAGAAAAAATCTAACTGGGCTTCCAGATATAATGAAACAAAATGTAAATTAACATGATTTGAATCTCAAAATTAATAAAGAGAAATGGAGCAACGTATTTCTTCCTTCCTCCCTTTACTCAATTGTGCATTCCATATCTATGACCTATAACACATCAAAATCAGAATTACGGTGCCTTTGGTGAACATCTTCTCACCTGTTCTCAGATCCAAAGCTGAACTTGGTTGACTGTGACAACCTCTGTCCACAGCTACAACAGTGACAGAGTAGTTTTCACCACAGTCTAGATCAGTGAAAGAGCAGGAGTTTGCATTGCCTGAGTCACAGGTGTAGCTGTCTCCATCATGTGTTGTTGCTGTTGCTATGTACATGTCTGCTCCTGTGTCAGGGGACCAGAACACTGTGCTAACTCCGCATAGTGTAGAAACAGAAACATTACTAGGCGGGCAGGGACCTGGAGACACAAGAGGTAAGAAGTGGAGAAAAATGAAAGTTTATTCTCTTTCATGTTTCCTTGAACTGAACCCAAAGTATGGGGAGAATATTTGAATAAGTCTAATAGTACATCGATTTTAGATTTTAGGACTTGTTCCTGCTCTGTACCTGCAATGAACTGATAAGGAATGCTGGGACTCCCAGCACATGAGTCAGCATATGGTGTCACTGTGATGGTGAAGTTCTGGCCACAGTGCATGTTGGGTATCTGACAGCTGGTACTATTGGTGTTGTAGTCATGTATTTGTCCATCCAGGCCCTCCACTGTCACATTGTAAGCTGTGGCACTGGAGCTTCCTACCCAGGTCACATGGGTTGAGTTGGGACACACCAGACTGGCAGCAACATTATATGGAGCACACGGGGCTGGGAAGAGAAAGAAAAAGAGTAAGAAAGTTCATCAGAATCATCTTTTTAGACATCACAGATTTACAAGAAGTATGTGTGCGTGCGTGCGTGCGTGCAATGTTCTCCATCTCATACCTGAGCTGAATGTCAAGGCCAGACTCGGGTCACTGGAGCAGAAGCCATTGATAGCCTTAATGTCTACAGTGTAGGTGGTGCCACACATGATGCTTGTAAGAGTACAATGGCGTTCAGAGGACAGGCAGGTAGCATTGTCTCGACTACTTGAGGCAGAAACATAGTACTGTAATGATCCCTTGTGGCCAGACCAGGACACAACAGCACTGTTGCTGATACATTCAGGAGCTACAGAGATGTTGGTAGGAACACATGGCACTACAAAGAGAAGACAATTCCAAAGTTAAGCATGCTTTTGATTAAAGCAATAATGTGATGAGCAAAGAAGAAAAAATCTAACTGGGCTTCAAGATATAATGAAACAAAATGTAAATTAACATGATTTGAATCTCAAAATTAATAAAGAGAAATGGAGCAACATATTTCTTCCTTCCTCCCTTTACTCAATTGTGCATTCCATATCTATGACCTATAACACATCAAAATCAGAATTACGGTGCCTTTGGTGAACATCTTCTCACCTGTTCTCAGATCCAAAGCTGAACTTGGTTGACTGTGACAACCTCTGTCCACAGCTACAACAGTGACAGAGTAGTTTTCACCACAGTCTAGATCAGTGAAAGAGCAGGAGTTTGCATTGCCTGAGTCACAGGTGTAGCTGTCTCCATCATGTGTTGTTGCTGTTGCTATGTACATGTCTGCTCCTGTGTCAGGGGACCAGGACACTGTGCTAACTCCGCATAGTGTAGAAACAGAAACATTACTAGGCGGGCAGGGACCTGGAGACACAAGAGGTAAGAAGTGGAGAAAAATGAAAGTTTATTCTCTTTCATGTTTCCTTGAACTGAACCCAAAGTATGGGGAGAATATTTGAATAAATCTAATAGTACATCGATTTTAGATTTTAGGACTTGTTCCTGCTTTACCTGCAATGAACTGATAAGGAATGCTGGGACTCCCAGCACATGAGTCAGCATATGGTGTCACTGTGATGGTGAAGTTCTGGCCACAGTGCATGTTGGGTATCTGACAGCTGGTACTATTGGTGTTGCAGTCATGTATTTGTCCATCCAGGCCCTCCGCTGTCACATTGTAAGCTGTGGCACTGGAGCTTCCTACCCAGGTCACATGGGTTGAGTTGGGACACACCAGACTGGCAGCAACATTATATGGAGCACACGGGGCTGGGAAGAGAAAGAAAAAGAGTAAGAAAGTTCATCAGAATCATCCTTTTAGACATCACAGATTTACAAGAAGTATGTGTGCGTGCGTGCGTGCGTGCGTGCGTGTGCGTGCAATGTTCTCCATCTCATACCTGAGCTGAATGTCAAGGCCAGACTCGGGTCACTGGAGCAGAAGCCATTGATAGCCTTAACGTCTACAGTGTAGGTGGTGCCACACATGATGCTTGTAAGAGTACAATGGCGTTCAGAGGACAGGCAGGTGGCATTGACTCGACTACTTGAGGCAGAAACATAGTACTGTAATGATCCCTTGTGGCCAGACCAGGACACAACAGCACTGTTGCTGATACATTCAGGAGCTACAGAGATGTTGGTAGGAACACATGGCACTACAAAGAGAAGACAATTCCAAAGTTAAGCATGCTTTTGATTAAAGCAATAATGTGATGAGCAAAGAAGAAAAAATCTAACTGGGCTTCAAGATATAATGAAACAAAATGTAAATTAACATGATTTGAATCTCAAAGTTAATAAAGAGAAATGGAGCAACGTATTTCTTCCTTCCTCCCTTTACTCAATTCTGCATTCCATATCTATGACCTATAACATATCAAAATCAGAATTACGGTGCCATTGGTGAACATCTTCTCACCTGTTCTCAGATCCAAAGCTGAACTTGGTTGACTGTGACAACCTCTGTCCACAGCTACAACAGTGACAGAGTAGTTTTCACCACAGTCTAGATCAGTGAAAGAGCAGGAGTTTGCATTGCCTGAGTCACAGGTGTAGATGTCTCCATCATGTGTTGTTGCTGTTGCTATGTACATGTCTGCTCCTGTGTCAGGGGACCAGGACACTGTGCTAACTCCGCATAGTGTAGAAACAGAAACATTACTAGGCGGGCAGGGACCTGGAGACACAAGAGGTAAGAAGTGGAGAAGAATAAAAGTGTATTCTCTTTCATGTTTCCTTGAACTGAACCCAAAGTATGGGGAGAATATTTGAATAAGTCTAATAGTACATCGATTTTAGATTTTAGGACTTGTTCCTGCTCTGTACCTGCAATGAACTGATAAGGAATGCTGGGACTCCCAGCACATGAGTCAGCATATGGTGTCACTGTGATGGTGAGGTTCTGGCCACAGTGCATGTTGGGTATCTGACAGCTGGTACTATTGGTGTTGCAGTCATGTATTTGTCCATCCAGGCCCTCCGCTGTCACATTGTAAGCTGTGGCACTGGAGCTTCCTACCCAGGTCACATGGGTTGAGTTGGGACACACCAGACTGGCAGTAACATTATATGGAGCACACGGGGCTGGGAAGAGAAAGAAAAAGAGTAAGAAAGTTCATCAGAATCATTTTTTTAGACATCACAGATTTACAAGAAGTATGTGTGCGTGCGTGCGTGCGTGCAATGTTCTCCATCTCATACCTGAGCTGAATGTCAAGGCCAGACTCGGGTCACTGGAGCAGAAGCCATTGATAGCCTTAATGTCTACAGTGTAGGTGGTGCCACACATGATGCTTGTAAGAGTACAATGGCGTTCAGAGGACAGGCAGGTGGCATTGTCTCGACTACTTGAGGCAGAAACATAGTACTGTAATGATCCCTTGTGGCCAGACCAGGACACAACAGCACTGTTGCTGATACATTCAGGAGCTACAGAGATGTTGGTAGGAACACATGGCACTACAAAGAGAAGACAATTCCAAAGTTAAGCATGCTTTTGATTAAAGCAATAATGTGATGAGCATAGAAGAAAAAATCTAACTGGGCTTCCAGATATAATGAAACAAAATGTAAATTAACATGATTTGAATCTCAAAATTAATAAAGAGAAATGGAGCAACGTATTTCTTCCTTCCTCCCTTTACTCAATTGTGCATTCCATATCTATGACCTATAACACATCAAAATCAGAATTACGGTGCCTTTGGTGAACATCTTCTCACCTGTTCTCAGATCCAAAGCTGAACTTGGTTGACTGTGACAACCTCTGTCCACAGCTACAACAGTGACAGAGTAGTTTTCACCACAGTCTAGATCAGTGAAAGAGCAGGAGTTTGCATTGCCTGAGTCACAGGTGTAGCTGTCTCCATCATGTGTTGTTGCTGTTGCTATGTACATGTCTGCTCCTGTGTCAGGGGACCAGAACACTGTGCTAACTCCGCATAGTGTAGAAACAGAAACATTACTAGGCGGGCAGGGACCTGGAGACACAAGAGGTAAGAAGTGGAGAAAAATGAAAGTTTATTCTCTTTCATGTTTCCTTGAACTGAACCCAAAGTATGGGGAGAATATTTGAATAAGTCTAATAGTACATCGATTTTAGATTTTAGGACTTGTTCCTGCTCTGTACCTGCAATGAACTGATAAGGAATGCTGGGACTCCCAGCACATGAGTCAGCATATGGTGTCACTGTGATGGTGAAGTTCTGGCCACAGTGCATGTTGGGTATCTGACAGCTGGTACTATTGGTGTTGTAGTCATGTATTTGTCCATCCAGGCCCTCCACTGTCACATTGTAAGCTGTGGCACTGGAGCTTCCTACCCAGGTCACATGGGTTGAGTTGGGACACACCAGACTGGCAGCAACATTATATGGAGCACACGGGGCTGGGAAGAGAAAGAAAAAGAGTAAGAAAGTTCATCAGAATCATCTTTTTAGACATCACAGATTTACAAGAAGTATGTGTGCGTGCGTGCGTGCGTGCAATGTTCTCCATCTCATACCTGAGCTGAATGTCAAGGCCAGACTCGGGTCACTGGAGCAGAAGCCATTGATAGCCTTAATGTCTACAGTGTAGGTGGTGCCACACATGATGCTTGTAAGAGTACAATGGCGTTCAGAGGACAGGCAGGTAGCATTGTCTCGACTACTTGAGGCAGAAACATAGTACTGTAATGATCCCTTGTGGCCAGACCAGGACACAACAGCACTGTTGCTGATACATTCAGGAGCTACAGAGATGTTGGTAGGAACACATGGCACTACAAAGAGAAGACAATTCCAAAGTTAAGCATGCTTTTGATTAAAGCAATAATGTGATGAGCAAAGAAGAAAAAATCTAACTGGGCTTCAAGATATAATGAAACAAAATGTAAATTAACATGATTTGAATCTCAAAATTAATAAAGAGAAATGGAGCAACATATTTCTTCCTTCCTCCCTTTACTCAATTGTGCATTCCATATCTATGACCTATAACACATCAAAATCAGAATTACGGTGCCTTTGGTGAACATCTTCTCACCTGTTCTCAGATCCAAAGCTGAACTTGGTTGACTGTGACAACCTCTGTCCACAGCTACAACAGTGACAGAGTAGTTTTCACCACAGTCTAGATCAGTGAAAGAGCAGGAGTTTGCATTGCCTGAGTCACAGGTGTAGCTGTCTCCATCATGTGTTGTTGCTGTTGCTATGTACATGTCTGCTCCTGTGTCAGGGGACCAGGACACTGTGCTAACTCCGCATAGTGTAGAAACAGAAACATTACTAGGCGGGCAGGGACCTGGAGACACAAGAGGTAAGAAGTGGAGAAAAATGAAAGTTTATTCTCTTTCATGTTTCCTTGAACTGAACCCAAAGTATGGGGAGAATATTTGAATAAATCTAATAGTACATCGATTTTAGATTTTAGGACTTGTTCCTGCTTTACCTGCAATGAACTGATAAGGAATGCTGGGACTCCCAGCACATGAGTCAGCATATGGTGTCACTGTGATGGTGAAGTTCTGGCCACAGTGCATGTTGGGTATCTGACAGCTGGTACTATTGGTGTTGCAGTCATGTATTTGTCCATCCAGGCCCTCCGCTGTCACATTGTAAGCTGTGGCACTGGAGCTTCCTACCCAGGTCACATGGGTTGAGTTGGGACACACCAGACTGGCAGCAACATTATATGGAGCACACGGGGCTGGGAAGAGAAAGAAAAAGAGTAAGAAAGTTCATCAGAATCATCCTTTTAGACATCACAGATTTACAAGAAGTATGTGTGCGTGCGTGCGTGCGTGCGTGCGTGCGTGTGCGTGCAATGTTCTCCATCTCATACCTGAGCTGAATGTCAAGGCCAGACTCGGGTCACTGGAGCAGAAGCCATTGATAGCCTTAACGTCTACAGTGTAGGTGGTGCCACACATGATGCTTGTAAGAGTACAATGGCGTTCAGAGGACAGGCAGGTGGCATTGACTCGACTACTTGAGGCAGAAACATAGTACTGTAATGATCCCTTGTGGCCAGACCAGGACACAACAGCACTGTTGCTGATACATTCAGGAGCTACAGAGATGTTGGTAGGAACACATGGCACTACAAAGAGAAGACAATTCCAAAGTTAAGCATGCTTTTGATTAAAGCAATAATGTGATGAGCAAAGAAGAAAAAATCTAACTGGGCTTCAAGATATAATGAAACAAAATGTAAATTAACATGATTTGAATCTCAAAGTTAATAAAGAGAAATGGAGCAACGTATTTCTTCCTTCCTCCCTTTACTCAATTCTGCATTCCATATCTATGACCTATAACATATCAAAATCAGAATTACGGTGCCATTGGTGAACATCTTCTCACCTGTTCTCAGATCCAAAGCTGAACTTGGTTGACTGTGACAACCTCTGTCCACAGCTACAACAGTGACAGAGTAGTTTTCACCACAGTCTAGATCAGTGAAAGAGCAGGAGTTTGCATTGCCTGAGTCACAGGTGTAGATGTCTCCATCATGTGTTGTTGCTGTTGCTATGTACATGTCTGCTCCTGTGTCAGGGGACCAGGACACTGTGCTAACTCCGCATAGTGTAGAAACAGAAACATTACTAGGCGGGCAGGGACCTGGAGACACAAGAGGTAAGAAGTGGAGAAGAATAAAAGTGTATTCTCTTTCATGTTTCCTTGAACTGAACCCAAAGTATGGGGAGAATATTTGAATAAGTCTAATAGTACATCGATTTTAGATTTTAGGACTTGTTCCTGCTCTGTACCTGCAATGAACTGATAAGGAATGCTGGGACTCCCAGCACATGAGTCAGCATATGGTGTCACTGTGATGGTGAGGTTCTGGCCACAGTGCATGTTGGGTATCTGACAGCTGGTACTATTGGTGTTGCAGTCATGTATTTGTCCATCCAGGCCCTCCGCTGTCACATTGTAAGCTGTGGCACTGGAGCTTCCTACCCAGGTCACATGGGTTGAGTTGGGACACACCAGACTGGCAGTAACATTATATGGAGCACACGGGGCTGGGAAGAGAAAGAAAAAGAGTAAGAAAGTTCATCAGAATCATTTTTTTAGACATCACAGATTTACAAGAAGTATGTGTGCGTGCGTGCGTGCGTGCAATGTTCTCCATCTCATACCTGAGCTGAATGTCAAGGCCAGACTCGGGTCACTGGAGCAGAAGCCATTGATAGCCTTAATGTCTACAGTGTAGGTGGTGCCACACATGATGCTTGTAAGAGTACAATGGCGTTCAGAGGACAGGCAGGTGGCATTGTCTCGACTACTTGAGGCAGAAACATAGTACTGTAATGATCCCTTGTGGCCAGACCAGGACACAACAGCACTGTTGCTGATACATTCAGGAGCTACAGAGATGTTGGTAGGAACACATGGCACTACAAAGAGAAGACAATTCCAAAGTTAAGCATGCTTTTGATTAAAGCAATAATGTGATGAGCATAGAAGAAAAAATCTAACTGGGCTTCCAGATATAATGAAACAAAATGTAAATTAACATGATTTGAATCTCAAAATTAATAAAGAGAAATGGAGCAACGTATTTCTTCCTTCCTCCCTTTACTCAATTGTGCATTCCATATCTATGACCTATAACACATCAAAATCAGAATTACGGTGCCTTTGGTGAACATCTTCTCACCTGTTCTCAGATCCAAAGCTGAACTTGGTTGACTGTGACAACCTCTGTCCACAGCTACAACAGTGACAGAGTAGTTTTCACCACAGTCTAGATCAGTGAAAGAGCAGGAGTTTGCATTGCCTGAGTCACAGGTGTAGCTGTCTCCATCATGTGTTGTTGCTGTTGCTATGTACATGTCTGCTCCTGTGTCAGGGGACCAGAACACTGTGCTAACTCCGCATAGTGTAGAAACAGAAACATTACTAGGCGGGCAGGGACCTGGAGACACAAGAGGTAAGAAGTGGAGAAAAATGAAAGTTTATTCTCTTTCATGTTTCCTTGAACTGAACCCAAAGTATGGGGAGAATATTTGAATAAGTCTAATAGTACATCGATTTTAGATTTTAGGACTTGTTCCTGCTCTGTACCTGCAATGAACTGATAAGGAATGCTGGGACTCCCAGCACATGAGTCAGCATATGGTGTCACTGTGATGGTGAAGTTCTGGCCACAGTGCATGTTGGGTATCTGACAGCTGGTACTATTGGTGTTGTAGTCATGTATTTGTCCATCCAGGCCCTCCACTGTCACATTGTAAGCTGTGGCACTGGAGCTTCCTACCCAGGTCACATGGGTTGAGTTGGGACACACCAGACTGGCAGCAACATTATATGGAGCACACGGGGCTGGGAAGAGAAAGAAAAAGAGTAAGAAAGTTCATCAGAATCATCTTTTTAGACATCACAGATTTACAAGAAGTATGTGTGCGTGCGTGCGTGCGTGCAATGTTCTCCATCTCATACCTGAGCTGAATGTCAAGGCCAGACTCGGGTCACTGGAGCAGAAGCCATTGATAGCCTTAATGTCTACAGTGTAGGTGGTGCCACACATGATGCTTGTAAGAGTACAATGGCGTTCAGAGGACAGGCAGGTAGCATTGTCTCGACTACTTGAGGCAGAAACATAGTACTGTAATGATCCCTTGTGGCCAGACCAGGACACAACAGCACTGTTGCTGATACATTCAGGAGCTACAGAGATGTTGGTAGGAACACATGGCACTACAAAGAGAAGACAATTCCAAAGTTAAGCATGCTTTTGATTAAAGCAATAATGTGATGAGCAAAGAAGAAAAAATCTAACTGGGCTTCAAGATATAATGAAACAAAATGTAAATTAACATGATTTGAATCTCAAAATTAATAAAGAGAAATGGAGCAACATATTTCTTCCTTCCTCCCTTTACTCAATTGTGCATTCCATATCTATGACCTATAACACATCAAAATCAGAATTACGGTGCCTTTGGTGAACATCTTCTCACCTGTTCTCAGATCCAAAGCTGAACTTGGTTGACTGTGACAACCTCTGTCCACAGCTACAACAGTGACAGAGTAGTTTTCACCACAGTCTAGATCAGTGAAAGAGCAGGAGTTTGCATTGCCTGAGTCACAGGTGTAGCTGTCTCCATCATGTGTTGTTGCTGTTGCTATGTACATGTCTGCTCCTGTGTCAGGGGACCAGGACACTGTGCTAACTCCGCATAGTGTAGAAACAGAAACATTACTAGGCGGGCAGGGACCTGGAGACACAAGAGGTAAGAAGTGGAGAAAAATGAAAGTTTATTCTCTTTCATGTTTCCTTGAACTGAACCCAAAGTATGGGGAGAATATTTGAATAAGTCTAATAGTACATCGATTTTAGATTTTAGGACTTGTTCCTGCTCTGTACCTGCAATGAACTGATAAGGAATGCTGGGACTCCCAGCACATGAGTCAGCATATGGTGTCACTGTGATGGTGAAGTTCTGGCCACAGTGCATGTTGGGTATCTGACAGCTGGTACTATTGGTGTTGCAGTCATGTATTTGTCCATCCAGGCCCTCCGCTGTCACATTGTAAGCTGTGGCACTGGAGCTTCCTACCCAGGTCACATGGGTTGAGTTGGGACACACCAGACTGGCAGCAACATTATATGGAGCACACGGGGCTGGGAAGAGAAATAAAAAGAGTAAGAAAGTTCATCAGAATCATCCTTTTAGACATCACAGATTTACAAGAAGTATGTGTGCGTGCGTGCGTGCGTGCGTGCGTGCGTGTGCGTGCAATGTTCTCCATCTCATACCTGAGCTGAATGTCAAGGCCAGACTCGGGTCACTGGAGCAGAAGCCATTGATAGCCTTAACGTCTACAGTGTAGGTGGTGCCACACATGATGCTTGTAAGAGTAAAATGGCGTTCAGAGGACAGGCAGGTGGCATTGACTCGACTACTTGAGGCAGAAACATAGTACTGTAATGATCCCTTGTGGCCAGACCAGGACACAACAGCACTGTTGCTGATACATTCAGGAGCTACAGAGATGTTGGTAGGAACACATGGCACTACAAAGAGAAGACAATTCCAAAGTTAAGCATGCTTTTGATTAAAGCAATAATGTGATGAGCAAAGAAGAAAAAATCTAACTGGGCTTCAAGATATAATGAAACAAAATGTAAATTAACATGATTTGAATCTCAAAATTAACAAAGAGAAATGGAGCAACGTATTTCTTCCTTCCTCCCTTTACTCAATTGTGCATTCCATATCTATGACCTATAACACATCAAAATCAGAATTACGGTGCCTTTGGTGAACATCTTCTCACCTGTTCTCAGATCCAAAGCTGAACTTGGTTGACTGTGACAACCTCTGTCCACAGCTACAACAGTGACAGAGTAGTTTTCACCACAGTCTAGATCAGTGAAAGAGCAGGAGTTTGCATTGCCTGAGTCACAGGTGTAGCTGTCTCCATCATGTGTTGTTGCTGTTGCTATGTACATGTACATGTCTGCTCCTTTGTCAGGGGACCAGGACACTGTGCTAACTCCGCATAGTGTAGAAACAGAAACATTACTAGGCGGGCAGGGACCTGGAGACACAAGAGGTTAGAAGTGGAGAAAAATGAAAGTTTATTCTCTTTCATGTTTCCTTGAACTGAACCCAAAGTATGGGGATAATATTTTAATAAGTCTAATAGTACATCGATTTTAGATTTTAGGACTTGTTCCTGCTCTGTACCTGCAATGAACTGATAAGGAATGCTGGGACTCCCAGCACATGAGTCAGCATATGGTGTCACTGTGATGGTGAAGTTCTGGCCACAGTGCATGTTGGGTATCTGACAGCTGGTACTATTGGTGTTGCAGTCATGTATTTGTCCATCCAGGCCCTCCGCTGTCACATTGTAAGCTGTGGCACTGGAGCTTCCTACCCAGGTCACATGGGTTGAGTTGGGACACACCAGACTGGCAGCAACATTATATGGAGCACACGGGGCTGGGAAGAGAAAGAAAAAGAGTAAGAAAGTTCATCAGAATCATCTTTTTAGACATCACAGATTTACAAGAAGTATGTGTGCGTGCGTACGTGCGTGCGTGCGTGCGTGCGTGCGTGCGTGCGTGCGTGCGTGCGTGCGTGCGTGTGCGTGCAATGTTCTCCATCTCATACCTGAGCTGAATGTCAAGGCCAGACTCGGGTCACTGGAGCAGTTGCCATTGATAGCCTTAACGTCTACAGTGTAGGTGGTGCCACACATGATGCTTGTAAGAGTACAATGGCGTTCAGAGGACAGGCAGGTGGCATTGTCTCGACTACTTGAGGCAGAAACATAGTACTGTAATGATCCCTTGTGGCCAGACCAGGACACAACAGCACTGTTGCTGATACATTCAGGAGCTACAGAGATGTTGGTAGGAACACATGGCACTACAAAGAGAAGACAATTCCAAAGTTAAGCATGCTTTTGATTAAAGCAATAATGTGATGAGCAGAGCAAAGAAGAAAAAATCTAACTGGGCTTCAAGATATAATGAAACAAAATGTAAATTAACATGATTTGAATCTCAAAATTAATAAAGAGAAATGGAGCAACGTATTTCTTCCTTCCTCCCTTTACTCAATATTGTGCATTACATATCTATGACCTATAACACATCAAAATCAGAATTACGGTTTCTTTGGTGAACATCTTCTCACCTGTTCTCAGATCCAAAGCTGAACTTGGTTGACTGTGACAACCTCTGTCCACAGCTACAACAGTGACAGAGTAGTTTTCACCACAGTCTAGATCAGTGAAAGAGCAGGAGTTTGCATTGCCTGAGTCACAGGTGTAGCTGTCTCCATCATGTGTTGTTGCTGTTGCTATGTACATGTCTGCTCCTGTGTCAGGGGACCAGGACACTGTGCTAACTCCGCATAGTGTAGAAACAGAAACATTACTAGGCGGGCAGGGACCTGGAGACACAAGAGGTAAGAAGTGGAGAAAAATGAAAGTTTATTCTCTTTCATGTTTCCTTGAACTGAACCCAAAGTATGGGGAGAATATTTGAATAAGTCTAATAGTACATCGATTTTAGATTTTAGGACTTGTTCCTGCTCTGTACCTGCAATGAACTGATAAGGAATGCTGGGACTCCCAGCACATGAGTCAGCATATGGTGTCACTGTGATGGTGAAGTTCTGGCCACAGTGCATGTTGGGTATCTGACAGCTGGTACTATTGGTGTTGCAGTCATGTATTTGTCCATCCAGGCCCTCCGCTGTCACATTGTAAGCTGTGGCACTGGAGCTTCCTACCCAGGTCACATGGGTTGAGTTGGGACACACCAGACTGGCAGCAACATTATATGGAGCACACGGGGCTGGGAAGAGAAATAAAAAGAGTAAGAAAGTTCATCAGAATCATCCTTTTAGACATCACAGATTTACAAGAAGTATGTGTGTGTGCGTGCGTGCGTGCGTGCGTGCGTGCGTGTGCGTGCAATGTTCTCCATCTCATACCTGAGCTGAATGTCAAGGCCAGACTCGGGTCACTGGAGCAGAAGCCATTGATAGCCTTAACGTCTACAGTGTAGGTGGTGCCACACATGATGCTTGTAAGAGTACAATGGCGTTCAGAGGACAGGCAGGTGGCATTGACTCGACTACTTGAGGCAGAAACATAGTACTGTAATGATCCCTTGTGGCTAGACCAGGACACAACAGCACTGTTGCTGATACATTCAGGAGCTACAGAGATGTTGGTAGGAACACATGGCACTACAAAGAGAAGACAATTCCAAAGTTAAGCATGCTTTTGATTAAAGCAATAATGTGATGAGCAAAGAAGAAAAAATCTAACTGGGCTTCAAGATATAATGAAACAAAATGTAAATTAACATGATTTGAATCTCAAAATTAACAAAGAGAAATGGAGCAACGTATTTCTTCCTTCCTCCCTTTACTCAATTGTGCATTCCATATCTATGACCTATAACACATCAAAATCAGAATTACGGTGCCTTTGGTGAACATCTTCTCACCTGTTCTCAGATCCAAAGCTGAACTTGGTTGACTGTGACAACCTCTGTCCACAGCTACAACAGTGACAGAGTAGTTTTCACCACAGTCTAGATCAGTGAAAGAGCAGGAGTTTGCATTGCCTGAGTCACAGGTGTAGCTGTCTCCATCATGTGTTGTTGCTGTTGCTATGTACATGTACATGTCTGCTCCTTTGTCAGGGGACCAGGACACTGTGCTAACTCCGCATAGTGTAGAAACAGAAACATTACTAGGCGGGCAGGGACCTGGAGACACAAGAGGTTAGAAGTGGAGAAAAATGAAAGTTTATTCTCTTTCATGTTTCCTTGAACTGAACCCAAAGTATGGGGATAATATTTTAATAAGTCTAATAGTACATCGATTTTAGATTTTAGGACTTGTTCCTGCTCTGTACCTGCAATGAACTGATAAGGAATGCTGGGACTCCCAGCACATGAGTCAGCATATGGTGTCACTGTGATGGTGAAGTTCTGGCCACAGTGCATGTTGGGTATCTGACAGCTGGTACTATTGGTGTTGCAGTCATGTATTTGTCCATCCAGGCCCTCCGCTGTCACATTGTAAGCTGTGGCACTGGAGCTTCCTACCCAGGTCACATGGGTTGAGTTGGGACACACCAGACTGGCAGCAACATTATATGGAGCACACGGGGCTGGGAAGAGAAAGAAAAAGAGTAAGAAAGTTCATCAGAATCATCTTTTTAGACATCACAGATTTACAAGAAGTATGTGTGCGTGCGTACGTACGTGCGTGCGTGCGTGCGTGCGTGCGTGCGTGCGTGCGTGCGTGCGTGTGCGTGCAATGTTCTCCATCTCATACCTGAGCTGAATGTCAAGGCCAGACTCGGGTCACTGGAGCAGTTGCCATTGATAGCCTTAACGTCTACAGTGTAGGTGGTGCCACACATGATGCTTGTAAGAGTACAATGGCGTTCAGAGGACAGGCAGGTGGCATTGTCTCGACTACTTGAGGCAGAAACATAGTACTGTAATGATCCCTTGTGGCCAGACCAGGACACAACAGCACTGTTGCTGATACATTCAGGAGCTACAGAGATGTTGGTAGGAACACATGGCACTACAAAGAGAAGACAATTCCAAAGTTAAGCATGCTTTTGATTAAAGCAATAATGTGATGAGCAGAGCAAAGAAGAAAAAATCTAACTGGGCTTCAAGATATAATGAAACAAAATGTAAATTAACATGATTTGAATCTCAAAATTAATAAAGAGAAATGGAGCAACGTATTTCTTCCTTCCTCCCTTTACTCAATATTGTGCATTACATATCTATGACCTATAACACATCAAAATCAGAATTACGGTTTCTTTGGTGAACATCTTCTCACCTGTTCTCAGATCCAAAGCTGAACTTGGTTGACTGTGACAACCTCTGTCCACAGCTACAACAGTGACAGAGTAGTTTTCACCACAGTCTAGATCAGTGAAAGAGCAGGAGTTTGCATTGCCTGAGTCACAGGTGTAGATGTCTCCATCATGTGTTGTTGCTGTTGCTATGTACATGTCTGCTCCTGTGTCAGGGGACCAGGACACTGTGCTAACTCCGCATAGTGTAGAAACAGAAACATTACTAGGCGGGCAGGGACCTGGAGACACAAGAGGTAAGAAGTGGAGAAGAATAAAAGTGTATTCTCTTTCATGTTTCCTTGAACTGAACCCAAAGTATGGGGAGAATATTTGAATAAGTCTAATAGTACATCGATTTTTAGATTTTAGGACTTGTTCCTGCTCTGTACCTGCAATGAACTGATAAGGAATGCTGGGACTCCCAGCACATGAGTCAGCATATGGTGTCACTGTGATGGTGAAGTTCTGGCCACAGTGCATGTTGGGTATCTGACAGCTGGTACTATTGGTGTTGCAGTCATGTTTTTGTCCATCCAGGCCCTCCGCTGTCACATTGTAAGCTGTGGCACTGGAGCTTCCTACCCAGGTCACATGGGTTGAGTTGGGACACACCAGACTGGCAGTAACATTATATGGAGCACACGGGGCTGGGAAGAGAACGAAAAAGAGTAAGAAAGTTCATCAGAATCATCTTTTTAGACATCACAGATTTACAAGAAGTATGTGTGTGTGCGTGCGTGCGTGCGTGCGTGCGTGCGTGTGTGTGCGTGCAATGTTCTCCATCTCATACCTGAGCTGAATGTCAAGGCCAGACTCGGGTCACTGGAGCAGTTGCCATTGATAGCCTTAACGTCTACAGTGTAGGTGGTGCCACACATGATGCTTGTAAGAGTACAATGGCGTTCAGAGGACAGGCAGGTGGCATTGTCTCGACTACTTGAGGCAGAAACATAGTACTGTAATGATCCCTTGTGGCCAGACCAGGACACAACAGCACTGTTGCTGATACATTCTGGAGCTACAGAGATGTTGGTAGGAACACATGGCACTACAAAGAGAAGACAATTCCAAAGTTAAGCATGCTTTTGATTAAAGCAATAATGTGATGAGCAAAGAAGAAAAAATCTAACTGGGCTTCAAGATATAATGAAACAAAATGTAAATTAACATGATTTGAATCTCAAAGTTAATAAAGAGAAATGGAGCAACGTATTTCTTCCTTCCTCCCTTTACTCAATTGTGCATTCCATATCTATGACCTATAACATATCAAAATCAGAATTACGGTGCCATTGGTGAACATCTTCTCACCTGTTCTCAGATCCAAAGCTGAACTTGGTTGACTGTGACAACCTCTGTCCACAGCTACAACAGTGACAGAGTAGTTTTCACCACAGTCTAGATCAGTGAAAGAGCAGGAGTTTGCATTGCCTGAGTCACAGGTGTAGATGTCTCCATCATGTGTTGTTGCTGTTGCTATGTACATGTCTGCTCCTGTGTCAGGGGACCAGGACACTGTGCTAACTCCGCATAGTGTAGAAACAGAAACATTACTAGGCGGGCAGGGACCTGGAGACACAAGAGGTAAGAAGTGGAGAAGAATAAAAGTGTATTCTCTTTCATGTTTCCTTGAACTGAACCCAAAGTATGGGGAGAATATTTGAATAAGTCTAATAGTACATCGATTTTAGATTTTAGGACTTGTTCCTGCTCTGTACCTGCAATGAACTGATAAGGAATGCTGGGACTCCCAGCACATGAGTCAGCATATGGTGTCACTGTGATGGTGAAGTTCTGGCCACAGTGCATGTTGGGTATCTGACAGCTGGTACTATTAGTGTTGCAGTCATGTTTTTGTCCATCCAGGCCCTCCGCTGTCACATTGTAAGCTGTGGCACTGGAGCTTCCTACCCAGGTCACATGGGTTGAGTTGGGACACACCAGACTGGCAGTAACATTATATGGAGCACACGGGGCTGGGAAGAGAACGAAAAAGAGTAAGAAAGTTCATCAGAATCATCTTTTTAGACATCACAGATTTACAAGAAGTATGTGTGTGTGCGTGCGTGCGTGTGTGTGTGCGTGCAATGTTCTCCATCTCATACCTGAGCTGAATGTCAAGGCCAGACTCGGGTCACTGGAGCAGTTGCCATTGATAGCCTTAACGTCTACAGTGTAGGTGGTGCCACACATGATGCTTGTAAGAGTACAATGGCGTTCAGAGGACAGGCAGGTGGCATTGTCTCGACTACTTGAGGCAGAAACATAGTACTGTAATGATCCCTTGTGGCCAGACCAGGACACAACAGCACTGTTGCTGATACATTCAGGAGCTACAGAGATGTTGGTAGGAACACATGGCACTACAAAGAGAAGACAATTCAAAAGTTAAGCATGCTTTTGATTAAAGCAATAATGTGATGAGCAAAGAAGACAAAATCTAACTGGGCTTCAAGATATAATGAAACAAAATGTAAATGAACATGATTTGAATCTCAAAATTAATAAAGAGAAATGGAGCAACATATTTCTTCCTTCCTCCCTTTACTCAATTGTGCATTCCATATCTAAGACCTATAACACATCAAAATCAGAATTACGGTGCCTTTGGTGAACATCTTCTCACCTGTTCTCAGATCCAAAGCTGAACTTGGTTGACTGTGACAACCTCTGTCCACAGCTACAACAGTGACAGAGTAGTTTTCACCACAGTCTAGATCAGTGAAAGAGCAGGAGTTTGCATTGCCTGAGTCACAGGTGTAGCTGTCTCCATCATGTGTTGTTGCTGTTGCTATGTACATGTCTGCTCCTGTGTCAGGGGACCAGAACACTGTGCTAACTCCGCATAGTGTAGAAACAGAAACATTACTAGGCGGGCAGGGACCTGGAGACACAAGAGGTAAGAAGTGGAGAAAAATGAAAGTTTATTCTCTTTCATGTTTCCTTGAACTGAACCCAAAGTATGGGGAGAATATTTGAATAAGTCTAATAGTACATCGATTTTAGATTTTAGGACTTGTTCCTGCTCTGTACCTGCAATGAACTGATAAGGAATGCTGGGACTCCCAGCACATGAGTCAGCATATGGTGTCACTGTGATGGTGAAGTTCTGGCCACAGTGCATGTTGGGTATCTGACAGCTGGTACTATTGGTGTTGCAGTCATGTATTTGTCCATCCAGGCCCTCCGCTGTCACATTGTAAGCTGTGGCACTGGAGCTTCCTACCCAGGTCACATGGGTTGAGTTGGGACACACCAGACTGGCAGTAACATTATATGGAGCACACGGGGCTGGGAAGAGAAAGAAAAAGAGTAAGAAAGTTCATCAGAATCATCTTTTTAGACATCACAGATTTACAAGAAGTATGTGTGTGTGCGTGCGTGCGTGCGTGTGTGCGTGCGTGCAATGTTCTCCATCTCATACCTGAGCTGAATGTCAAGGCCAGACTCGGGTCACTGGAGCAGTTGCCATTGATAGCCTTAACGTCTACAGTGTAGGTGGTGCCACACATGATGCTTGTAAGAGTACAATGGCGTTCAGAGGACAGGCAGGTGGCATTGTCTCGACTACTTGAGGCAGAAACATAGTACTGTAATGATCCCTTGTGGCCAGACCAGGACACAACAGCACTGTTGCTGATACATTCAGGAGCTACAGAGATGTTGGTAGGAACACATGGCACTACAAAGAGAAGACAATTCCAAAGTTAAGCATGCTTTTGATTAAAGCAATAATGTGATGAGCAAAGAAGAAAAAATCTAACTGGGCTTCAAGATATAATGAAACAAAATGTAAATTAACATGATTTGAATCTCAAAGTTAATAAAGAGAAATGGAGCAACGTATTTCTTCCTTCCTCCCTTTACTCAATTGTGCATTCCATATCTATGACCTATAACATATCAAAATCAGAATTACGGTGCCATTGGTGAACATCTTCTCACCTGTTCTCAGATCCAAAGCTGAACTTGGTTGACTGTGACAACCTCTGTCCACAGCTACAACAGTGACAGTGTAGTTTTCACCACAGTCTAGATCAGTGAAAGAGCAGGAGTTTGCATTGCCTGAGTCACAGGTGTAGATGTCTCCATCATGTGTTGTTGCTGTTGCTATGTACATGTCTGCTCCTGTGTCAGGGGACCAGGACACTGTGCTAACTCCGCATAGTGTAGAAACAGAAACATTACTAGGCGGGCAGGGACCTGGAGACACAAGAGGTAAGAAGTGGAGAAGAATAAAAGTGTATTCTCTTTCATGTTTCCTTGAACTGAACCCAAAGTATGGGGAGAATATTTGAATAAGTCTAATAGTACATCGATTTTAGATTTTAGGACTTGTTCCTGCTCTGTACCTGCAATGAACTGATAAGGAATGCTGGGACTCCCAGCACATGAGTCAGCATATGGTGTCACTGTGATGGTGAAGTTCTGGCCACAGTGCATGTTGGGTATCTGACAGCTGGTACTATTGGTGTTGCAGTCATGTTTTTGTCCATCCAGGCCCTCCGCTGTCACATTGTAAGCTGTGGCACTGGAGCTTCCTACCCAGGTCACATGGGTTGAGTTGGGACACACCAGACTGGCAGTAACATTATATGGAGCACACGGGGCTGGGAAGAGAACGAAAAAGAGTAAGAAAGTTCATCAGAATCATCTTTTTAGACATCAAAGATTTACAAGAAGTATGTGTGTGTGTGTGCGTGCGTGCGTGCGTGCGTGCGTGTGTGTGTGTGCAATGTTCTCCATCTCATACCTGAGCTGAATGTCAAGGCCAGACTCGGGTCACTGGAGCAGTTGCCATTGATAGCCTTAACGTCTACAGTGTAGGTGGTGCCACACATGATGCTTGTAAGAGTACAATGGCGTTCAGAGGACAGGCAGGTGGCATTGTCTCGACTACTTGAGGCAGAAACATAGTACTGTAATGATCCCTTGTGGCCAGACCAGGACACAACAGCACTGTTGCTGATACATTCAGGAGCTACAGAGATGTTGGTAGGAACACATGGCACTACAAAGAGAAGACAATTCAAAAGTTAAGCATGCTTTTGATTAAAGCAATAATGTGATGAGCAAAGAAGACAAAATCTAACTGGGCTTCAAGATATAATGAAACAAAATGTAAATGAACATGATTTGAATCTCAAAATTAATAGAGAGAAATGGAGCAACATATTTCTTCCTTCCTCCCTTTACTCAATTGTGCATTCCATATCTAAGACCTATAACACATCAAAATCAGAATTACGGTGCCTTTGGTGAACATCTTCTCACCTGTTCTCAGATCCAAAGCTGAACTTGGTTGACTGTGACAACCTCTGTCCACAGCTACAACAGTGACAGAGTAGTTTTCACCACAGTCTAGATCAGTGAAAGAGCAGGAGTTTGCATTGCCTGAGTCACAGGTGTAGCTGTCTCCATCATGTGTTGTTGCTGTTGCTATGTACATGTCTGCTCCTGTGTCAGGGGACCAGAACACTGTGCTAACTCCGCATAGTGTAGAAACAGAAACATTACTAGGCGGGCAGGGACCTGGAGACACAAGAGGTAAGAAGTGGAGAAAAATGAAAGTTTATTCTATTTCATGTTTCCTTGAACTGAACCCAAAGTATGGGGAGAATATTTGAATAAGTCTAATAGTACATCGATTTTAGATTTTAGGACTTGTTCCTGCTCTGTACCTGCAATGAACTGATAAGGAATGCTGGGACTCCCAGCACATGAGTCAGCATATGGTGTCACTGTGATGGTATAGTTCTGGCCACAGTGCATGTTGGGTATCTGACAGCTGGTACTATTGGTGTTGTAGTCATGTATTTGTCCATCCAGGCCCTCCACTGTCACATTGTAAGCTGTGGCACTGGAGCTTCCTACCCAGGTCACATGGGTTGAGTTGGGACACACCAGACTGGCAGCAACATTATATGGAGCACACGGGGCTGGGAAGAGAAAGAAAAAGAGTAAGAAAGTTCATCAGAATCATCTTTTTAGACATCACAGATTTACAAGAAGTATGTGTGCATGCGTGCGTGCGTGCGTGTGTGCGTGCGTGCGTGCGTGCGTGTGCGTGCAATGTTCTCCATCTCATACCTGAGCTGAATGTCAAGGCCAGACTCGGGTCACTGGAGCAGTTGCCATTGATAGCCTTAACGTCTACAGTGTAGGTGGTGCCACACATGATGCTTGTAAGAGTACAATGGCGTTCAGAGGACAGGCAGGTGGCATTGTCTCGACTACTTGAGGCAGAAACATAGTACTGTAATGATCCCTTGTGGCCAGACCAGGACACAACAGCACTGTTGCTGATACATTCAGGAGCTACAGAGATGTTGGTAGGAACACATGGCACTACAAAGAGAAGACAATTCCAAAGTTAAGCATGCTTTTGATTAAAGCAATAATGTGATGAGCAAAGAAGAAAAAATCTAACTGGGCTTCAAGATATAATGAAACAAAATGTAAATTAACATGATTTGAATCTCAAAATTAATAAAGAGAAATGGAGCAACGTATTTCTTCCTTCCTCCCTTTACTCAATTGTGCATTCCATATCTATGACCTATAACACATCAAAATCAGAATTACGGTGCCTTTGGTGAACATCTTCTCACCTGTTCTCAGATCCAAAGCTGAACTTGGTTGACTGTGACAACCTCTGTCCACAGCTACAACAGTGACAGAGTAGTTTTCACCACAGTCTAGATCAGTGAAAGAGCAGGAGTTTGCATTGCCTGAGTCACAGGTGTAGCTGTCTCCATCATGTGTTGTTGCTGTTGCTATGTACATGTCTGCTCCTGTGTCAGGGGACCAGGACACTGTGCTAACTCCGCATAGTGTAGAAACAGAAACATTACTAGGCGGGCAGGGACCTGGAGACACAAGAGGTAAGAAGTGGAGAAAAATGAAAGTTTATTCTCTTTCATGTTTCCTTGAACTGAACCCAAAGTATGCGGAGAATATTTGAATAAGTCTAATAGTACATCGATTTTAGATTTTAGGACTTGTTCCTGCTCTGTACCTGCAATGAACTGATAAGGAATGCTGGGACTCCCAGCACATGAGTCAGCATATGGTGTCACTGTGATGGTGAAGTTCTGGCCACAGTGCATGTTGGGTATCTGACAGCTGGTACTATTGGTGTTGCAGTCATGTATTTGTCCATCCAGGCCCTCCGCTGTCACATTGTAAGCTGTGGCACTGGAGCTTCCTACCCAGGTCACATGGGTTGAGTTGGGACACACCAGACTGGCAGCAACATTATATGGAGCACACGGGGCTGGGAAGAGAAAGAAAAAGAGTAAGAAAGTTCATCAGAATCATCCTTTTAGACATCACAGATTTACAAGAAGTATGTGTGCGTGCGTGCGTGCGTGCGTGCGTGCGTGTGCGTGCAATGTTCTCCATCTCATACCTGAGCTGAATGTCAAGGCCAGACTCGGGTCACTGGAGCAGAAGCCATTGATAGCCTTAACGTCTACAGTGTAGGTGGTGCCACACATGATGCTTGTAAGAGTACAATGGCGTTCAGAGGACAGGCAGGTGGCATTGACTCGACTACTTGAGGCAGAAACATAGTACTGTAATGATCCCTTGTGGCCAGACCAGGACACAACAGCACTGTTGCTGATACATTCAGGAGCTACAGAGATGTTGGTAGGAACACATGGCACTACAAAGAGAAGACAATTCCAAAGTTAAGCATGCTTTTGATTAAAGCAATAATGTGATGAGCAAAGAAGAAAAAATCTAACTGGGCTTCAAGATATAATGAAACAAAATGTAAATTAACATGATTTGAATCTCAAAATTAACAAAGAGAAATGGAGCAACGTATTTCTTCCTTCCTCCCTTTACTCAATTGTGCATTCCATATCTATGACCTATAACACATCAAAATCAGAATTACGGTGCCTTTGGTGAACATCTTCTCACCTGTTCTCAGATCCAAAGCTGAACTTGGTTGACTGTGACAACCTCTGTCCACAGCTACAACAGTGACAGAGTAGTTTTCACCACAGTCTAGATCAGTGAAAGAGCAGGAGTTTGCATTGCCTGAGTCACAGGTGTAGCTGTCTCCATCATGTGTTGTTGCTGTTGCTATGTACATGTACATGTCTGCTCCTTTGTCAGGGGACCAGGACACTGTGCTAACTCCGCATAGTGTAGAAACAGAAACATTACTAGGCGGGCAGGGACCTGGAGACACAAGAGGTTAGAAGTGGAGAAAAATGAAAGTTTATTCTCTTTCATGTTTCCTTGAACTGAACCCAAAGTATGGGGATAATATTTGAATAAGTCTAATAGTACATCGATTTTAGATTTTAGGACTTGTTCCTGCTCTGTACCTGCAATGAACTGATAAGGAATGCTGGGACTCCCAGCACATGAGTCAGCATATGGTGTCACTGTGATGGTGAAGTTCTGGCCACAGTGCATGTTGGGTATCTGACAGCTGGTACTATTGGTGTTGCAGTCATGTATTTGTCCATCCAGGCCCTCCGCTGTCACATTGTAAGCTGTGGCACTGGAGCTTCCTACCCAGGTCACATGGGTTGAGTTGGGACACACCAGACTGGCAGCAACATTATATGGAGCACACGGGGCTGGGAAGAGAAAGAAAAAGAGTAAGAAAGTTCATCAGAATCATCTTTTTAGACATCACAGATTTACAAGAAGTATGTGTGCGTGCGTGCGTGCGTGCGTGCGTGCGTGCGTGCGTGCGTGCGTGCGTGCGTGTGCGTGCAATGTTCTCCATCTCATACCTGAGCTGAATGTCAAGGCCAGACTCGGGTCACTGGAGCAGTTGCCATTGATAGCCTTAACGTCTACAGTGTAGGTGGTGCCACACATGATGCTTGTAAGAGTACAATGGCGTTCAGAGGACAGGCAGGTGGCATTGTCTCGACTACTTGAGGCAGAAACATAGTACTGTAATGATCCCTTGTGGCCAGACCAGGACACAACAGCACTGTTGCTGATACATTCAGGAGCTACAGAGATGTTGGTAGGAACACATGGCACTACAAAGAGAAGACAATTCCAAAGTTAAGCATGCTTTTGATTAAAGCAATAATGTGATGAGCAGAGCAAAGAAGAAAAAATCTAACTGGGCTTCAAGATATAATGAAACAAAATGTAAATTAACATGATTTGAATCTCAAAATTAATAAAGAGAAATGGAGCAACGTATTTCTTCCTTCCTCCCTTTACTCAATATTGTGCATTACATATCTATGACCTATAACACATCAAAATCAGAATTACGGTTTCTTTGGTGAACATCTTCTCACCTGTTCTCAGATCCAAAGCTGAACTTGGTTGACTGTGACAACCTCTGTCCACAGCTACAACAGTGACAGAGTAGTTTTCACCACAGTCTAGATCAGTGAAAGAGCAGGAGTTTGCATTGCCTGAGTCACAGGTGTAGATGTCTCCATGATGTGTTGTTGCTGTTGCTATGTACATGTCTGCTCCTGTGTCAGGGGACCAGGACACTGTGCTAACTCCGCATAGTGTAGAAACAGAAACATTACTAGGCGGGCAGGGACCTGGACACACAAGAGGTAAGAAGTGGAGAAAAATAAAAGTTTATTCTCTTTCATGTTTCCTTGAACTGAACCCAAAGTATGGGGAGAATATTTGAATAAATCTAATAGTACATCGATTTTAGATTTTAGGACTTGTTCCTGCTCTGTACCTGCAATGAACTGATAAGGAATGCTGGGACTCCCAGCACATGAGACAGCATATGGTGTCACTGTGATGGTGAAGTTCTGGCCACAGTGCATGTTGGGTATCTGACAGCTGGTACTATTGGTGTTGCAGTCATGTATTTGTCCATCCAGGCCCTCCGCTGTCACATTGTAAGCTGTGGCACTGGAGCTTCCTACCCAGGTCACATGGGTTGAGTTGGGACACACCAGACTGGCAGTAACATTATATGGAGCACACGGGGCTGGGAAGAGAAAGAAAAAGAGTAAGAAAGTTCATCAGAATCATCTTTTTAGACATCACAGATTTACAAGAAGTATGTGTGTGTGCGTGCGTGCGTGCGTGCGTGCGTGCGTGTGTGTGTGCGTGCAATGTTCTCCATCTCATACCTGAGCTGAATGTCAAGGCCAGACTCGGGTCACTGGAGCAGTTGCCATTGATAGCCTTAACGTCTACAGTGTAGGTGGTGCCACACATGATGCTTGTAAGAGTACAATGGCGTTCAGAGGACAGGCAGGTGGCATTGTCTCGACTACTTGAGGCAGAAACATAGTACTGTAATGATCCCTTGTGGCCAGACCAGGACACAACAGCACTGTTGCTGATACATTCAGGAGCTACAGAGATGTTGGTAGGAACACATGGCACTACAAAGAGAAGACAATTCCAAAGTTAAGCATGCTTTTGATTAAAGCAATAATGTGATGAGCAAAGAAGAAAAAATCTAACTGGGCTTCAAGATATAATGAAACAAAATGTAAATTAACATGATTTGAATCTCAAAGTTAATAAAGAGAAATGGAGCAACGTATTTCTTCCTTCCTCCCTTTACTCAATTGTGCATTCCATATCTATGACCTATAACATATCAAAATCAGAATTACGGTGCCATTGGTGAACATCTTCTCACCTGTTCTCAGATCCAAAGCTGAACTTGGTTGACTGTGACAACCTCTGTCCACAGCTACAACAGTGACAGAGTAGTTTTCACCACAGTCTAGATCAGTGAAAGAGCAGGAGTTTGCATTGCCTGAGTCACAGGTGTAGATGTCTCCATCATGTGTTGTTGCTGTTGCTATGTACATGTCTGCTCCTGTGTCAGGGGACCAGGACACTGTGCTAACTCCGCATAGTGTAGAAACAGAAACATTACTAGGCGGGCAGGGACCTGGAGACACAAGAGGTAAGAAGTGGAGAAGAATAAAAGTGTATTCTCTTTCATGTTTCCTTGAACTGAACCCAAAGTATGGGGAGAATATTTGAATAAGTCTAATAGTACATCGATTTTTAGATTTTAGGACTTGTTCCTGCTCTGTACCTGCAATGAACTGATAAGGAATGCTGGGACTCCCAGCACATGAGTCAGCATATGGTGTCACTGTGATGGTGAAGTTCTGGCCACAGTGCATGTTGGGTATCTGACAGCTGGTACTATTGGTGTTGCAGTCATGTTTTTGTCCATCCAGGCCCTCCGCTGTCACATTGTAAGCTGTGGCACTGGAGCTTCCTACCCAGGTCACATGGGTTGAGTTGGGACACACCAGACTGGCAGTAACATTATATGGAGCACACGGGGCTGGGAAGAGAACGAAAAAGAGTAAGAAAGTTCATCAGAATCATCTTTTTAGACATCACAGATTTACAAGAAGTATGTGTGTGTGCGTGCGTGCGTGCGTGCGTGCGTGCGTGCGTGCGTGTGTGTGCGTGCAATGTTCTCCATCTCATACCTGAGCTGAATGTCAAGGCCAGACTCGGGTCACTGGAGCAGTTGCCATTGATAGCCTTAACGTCTACAGTGTAGGTGGTGCCACACATGATGCTTGTAAGAGTACAATGGCGTTCAGAGGACAGGCAGGTGGCATTGTCTCGACTACTTGAGGCAGAAACATAGTACTGTAATGATCCCTTGTGGCCAGACCAGGACACAACAGCACTGTTGCTGATACATTCTGGAGCTACAGAGATGTTGGTAGGAACACATGGCACTACAAAGAGAAGACAATTCCAAAGTTAAGCATGCTTTTGATTAAAGCAATAATGTGATGAGCAAAGAAGAAAAAATCTAACTGGGCTTCAAGATATAATGAAACAAAATGTAAATTAACATGATTTGAATCTCAAAGTTAATAAAGAGAAATGGAGCAACGTATTTCTTCCTTCCTCCCTTTACTCAATTGTGCATTCCATATCTATGACCTATAACATATCAAAATCAGAATTACGGTGCCATTGGTGAACATCTTCTCACCTGTTCTCAGATCCAAAGCTGAACTTGGTTGACTGTGACAACCTCTGTCCACAGCTACAACAGTGACAGAGTAGTTTTCACCACAGTCTAGATCAGTGAAAGAGCAGGAGTTTGCATTGCCTGAGTCACAGGTGTAGATGTCTCCATCATGTGTTGTTGCTGTTGCTATGTACATGTCTGCTCCTGTGTCAGGGGACCAGGACACTGTGCTAACTCCGCATAGTGTAGAAACAGAAACATTACTAGGCGGGCAGGGACCTGGAGACACAAGAGGTAAGAAGTGGAGAAGAATAAAAGTGTATTCTCTTTCATGTTTCCTTGAACTGAACCCAAAGTATGGGGAGAATATTTGAATAAGTCTAATAGTACATCGATTTTAGATTTTAGGACTTGTTCCTGCTCTGTACCTGCAATGAACTGATAAGGAATGCTGGGACTCCCAGCACATGAGTCAGCATATGGTGTCACTGTGATGGTGAAGTTCTGGCCACAGTGCATGTTGGGTATCTGACAGCTGGTACTATTAGTGTTGCAGTCATGTTTTTGTCCATCCAGGCCCTCCGCTGTCACATTGTAAGCTGTGGCACTGGAGCTTCCTACCCAGGTCACATGGGTTGAGTTGGGACACACCAGACTGGCAGTAACATTATATGGAGCACACGGGGCTGGGAAGAGAACGAAAAAGAGTAAGAAAGTTCATCAGAATCATCTTTTTAGACATCACAGATTTACAAGAAGTATGTGTGTGTGCGTGCGTGCGTGCGTGCGTGCGTGTGTGTGCGTGCAATGTTCTCCATCTCATACCTGAGCTGAATGTCAAGGCCAGACTCGGGTCACTGGAGCAGTTGCCATTGATAGCCTTAACGTCTACAGTGTAGGTGGTGCCACACATGATGCTTGTAAGAGTACAATGGCGTTCAGAGGACAGGCAGGTGGCATTGTCTCGACTACTTGAGGCAGAAACATAGTACTGTAATGATCCCTTGTGGCCAGACCAGGACACAACAGCACTGTTGCTGATACATTCAGGAGCTACAGAGATGTTGGTAGGAACACATGGCACTACAAAGAGAAGACAATTCAAAAGTTAAGCATGCTTTTGATTAAAGCAATAATGTGATGAGCAAAGAAGACAAAATCTAACTGGGCTTCAAGATATAATGAAACAAAATGTAAATGAACATGATTTGAATCTCAAAATTAATAAAGAGAAATGGAGCAACATATTTCTTCCTTCCTCCCTTTACTCAATTGTGCATTCCATATCTAAGACCTATAACACATCAAAATCAGAATTACGGTGCCTTTGGTGAACATCTTCTCACCTGTTCTCAGATCCAAAGCTGAACTTGGTTGACTGTGACAACCTCTGTCCACAGCTACAACAGTGACAGAGTAGTTTTCACCACAGTCTAGATCAGTGAAAGAGCAGGAGTTTGCATTGCCTGAGTCACAGGTGTAGCTGTCTCCATCATGTGTTGTTGCTGTTGCTATGTACATGTCTGCTCCTGTGTCAGGGGACCAGAACACTGTGCTAACTCCGCATAGTGTAGAAACAGAAACATTACTAGGCGGGCAGGGACCTGGAGACACAAGAGGTAAGAAGTGGAGAAAAATGAAAGTTTATTCTCTTTCATGTTTCCTTGAACTGAACCCAAAGTATGGGGAGAATATTTGAATAAGTCTAATAGTACATCGATTTTAGATTTTAGGACTTGTTCCTGCTCTGTACCTGCAATGAACTGATAAGGAATGCTGGGACTCCCAGCACATGAGTCAGCATATGGTGTCACTGTGATGGTGAAGTTCTGGCCACAGTGCATGTTGGGTATCTGACAGCTGGTACTATTGGTGTTGCAGTCATGTATTTGTCCATCCAGGCCCTCCGCTGTCACATTGTAAGCTGTGGCACTGGAGCTTCCTACCCAGGTCACATGGGTTGAGTTGGGACACACCAGACTGGCAGTAACATTATATGGAGCACACGGGGCTGGGAAGAGAAAGAAAAAGAGTAAGAAAGTTCATCAGAATCATCTTTTTAGACATCACAGATTTACAAGAAGTATGTGTGTGTGCGTGCGTGCGTGCGTGTGTGCGTGCGTGCAATGTTCTCCATCTCATACCTGAGCTGAATGTCAAGGCCAGACTCGGGTCACTGGAGCAGTTGCCATTGATAGCCTTAACGTCTACAGTGTAGGTGGTGCCACACATGATGCTTGTAAGAGTACAATGGCGTTCAGAGGACAGGCAGGTGGCATTGTCTCGACTACTTGAGGCAGAAACATAGTACTGTAATGATCCCTTGTGGCCAGACCAGGACACAACAGCACTGTTGCTGATACATTCAGGAGCTACAGAGATGTTGGTAGGAACACATGGCACTACAAAGAGAAGACAATTCCAAAGTTAAGCATGCTTTTGATTAAAGCAATAATGTGATGAGCAAAGAAGAAAAAATCTAACTGGGCTTCAAGATATAATGAAACAAAATGTAAATTAACATGATTTGAATCTCAAAGTTAATAAAGAGAAATGGAGCAACGTATTTCTTCCTTCCTCCCTTTACTCAATTGTGCATTCCATATCTATGACCTATAACATATCAAAATCAGAATTACGGTGCCATTGGTGAACATCTTCTCACCTGTTCTCAGATCCAAAGCTGAACTTGGTTGACTGTGACAACCTCTGTCCACAGCTACAACAGTGACAGTGTAGTTTTCACCACAGTCTAGATCAGTGAAAGAGCAGGAGTTTGCATTGCCTGAGTCACAGGTGTAGATGTCTCCATCATGTGTTGTTGCTGTTGCTATGTACATGTCTGCTCCTGTGTCAGGGGACCAGGACACTGTGCTAACTCCGCATAGTGTAGAAACAGAAACATTACTAGGCGGGCAGGGACCTGGAGACACAAGAGGTAAGAAGTGGAGAAGAATAAAAGTGTATTCTCTTTCATGTTTCCTTGAACTGAACCCAAAGTATGGGGAGAATATTTGAATAAGTCTAATAGTACATCGATTTTAGATTTTAGGACTTGTTCCTGCTCTGTACCTGCAATGAACTGATAAGGAATGCTGGGACTCCCAGCACATGAGTCAGCATATGGTGTCACTGTGATGGTGAAGTTCTGGCCACAGTGCATGTTGGGTATCTGACAGCTGGTACTATTGGTGTTGCAGTCATGTTTTTGTCCATCCAGGCCCTCCGCTGTCACATTGTAAGCTGTGGCACTGGAGCTTCCTACCCAGGTCACATGGGTTGAGTTGGGACACACCAGACTGGCAGTAACATTATATGGAGCACACGGGGCTGGGAAGAGAACGAAAAAGAGTAAGAAAGTTCATCAGAATCATCTTTTTAGACATCAAAGATTTACAAGAAGTATGTGTGTGTGTGTGTGCGTGCGTGCGTGCGTGCGTGCGTGTGTGTGTGTGCAATGTTCTCCATCTCATACCTGAGCTGAATGTCAAGGCCAGACTCGGGTCACTGGAGCAGTTGCCATTGATAGCCTTAACGTCTACAGTGTAGGTGGTGCCACACATGATGCTTGTAAGAGTACAATGGCGTTCAGAGGACAGGCAGGTGGCATTGTCTCGACTACTTGAGGCAGAAACATAGTACTGTAATGATCCCTTGTGGCCAGACCAGGACACAACAGCACTGTTGCTGATACATTCAGGAGCTACAGAGATGTTGGTAGGAACACATGGCACTACAAAGAGAAGACAATTCAAAAGTTAAGCATGCTTTTGATTAAAGCAATAATGTGATGAGCAAAGAAGACAAAATCTAACTGGGCTTCAAGATATAATGAAACAAAATGTAAATGAACATGATTTGAATCTCAAAATTAATAGAGAGAAATGGAGCAACATATTTCTTCCTTCCTCCCTTTACTCAATTGTGCATTCCATATCTAAGACCTATAACACATCAAAATCAGAATTACGGTGCCTTTGGTGAACATCTTCTCACCTGTTCTCAGATCCAAAGCTGAACTTGGTTGACTGTGACAACCTCTGTCCACAGCTACAACAGTGACAGAGTAGTTTTCACCACAGTCTAGATCAGTGAAAGAGCAGGAGTTTGCATTGCCTGAGTCACAGGTGTAGCTGTCTCCATCATGTGTTGTTGCTGTTGCTATGTACATGTCTGCTCCTGTGTCAGGGGACCAGAACACTGTGCTAACTCCGCATAGTGTAGAAACAGAAACATTACTAGGCGGGCAGGGACCTGGAGACACAAGAGGTAAGAAGTGGAGAAAAATGAAAGTTTATTCTATTTCATGTTTCCTTGAACTGAACCCAAAGTATGGGGAGAATATTTGAATAAGTCTAATAGTACATCGATTTTAGATTTTAGGACTTGTTCCTGCTCTGTACCTGCAATGAACTGATAAGGAATGCTGGGACTCCCAGCACATGAGTCAGCATATGGTGTCACTGTGATGGTATAGTTCTGGCCACAGTGCATGTTGGGTATCTGACAGCTGGTACTATTGGTGTTGTAGTCATGTATTTGTCCATCCAGGCCCTCCACTGTCACATTGTAAGCTGTGGCACTGGAGCTTCCTACCCAGGTCACATGGGTTGAGTTGGGACACACCAGACTGGCAGCAACATTATATGGAGCACACGGGGCTGGGAAGAGAAAGAAAAAGAGTAAGAAAGTTCATCAGAATCATCTTTTTAGACATCACAGATTTACAAGAAGTATGTGTGCATGCGTGCGTGCGTGCGTGCGTGCGTGTGCGTGCAATGTTCTCCATCTCATACCTGAGCTGAATGTCAAGGCCAGACTCGGGTCACTGGAGCAGTTGCCATTGATAGCCTTAACGTCTACAGTGTAGGTGGTGCCACACATGATGCTTGTAAGAGTACAATGGCGTTCAGAGGACAGGCAGGTGGCATTGTCTCGACTACTTGAGGCAGAAACATAGTACTGTAATGATCCCTTGTGGCCAGACCAGGACACAACAGCACTGTTGCTGATACATTCAGGAGCTACAGAGATGTTGGTAGGAACACATGGCACTACAAAGAGAAGACAATTCCAAAGTTAAGCATGCTTTTGATTAAAGCAATAATGTGATGAGCAAAGAAGAAAAAATCTAACTGGGCTTCAAGATATAATGAAACAAAATGTAAATTAACATGATTTGAATCTCAAAATTAATAAAGAGAAATGGAGCAACGTATTTCTTCCTTCCTCCCTTTACTCAATTGTGCATTCCATATCTATGACCTATAACACATCAAAATCAGAATTACGGTGCCTTTGGTGAACATCTTCTCACCTGTTCTCAGATCCAAAGCTGAACTTGGTTGACTGTGACAACCTCTGTCCACAGCTACAACAGTGACAGAGTAGTTTTCACCACAGTCTAGATCAGTGAAAGAGCAGGAGTTTGCATTGCCTGAGTCACAGGTGTAGCTGTCTCCATCATGTGTTGTTGCTGTTGCTATGTACATGTCTGCTCCTGTGTCAGGGGACCAGGACACTGTGCTAACTCCGCATAGTGTAGAAACAGAAACATTACTAGGCGGGCAGGGACCTGGAGACACAAGAGGTAAGAAGTGGAGAAAAATGAAAGTTTATTCTCTTTCATGTTTCCTTGAACTGAACCCAAAGTATGCGGAGAATATTTGAATAAGTCTAATAGTACATCGATTTTAGATTTTAGGACTTGTTCCTGCTCTGTACCTGCAATGAACTGATAAGGAATGCTGGGACTCCCAGCACATGAGTCAGCATATGGTGTCACTGTGATGGTGAAGTTCTGGCCACAGTGCATGTTGGGTATCTGACAGCTGGTACTATTGGTGTTGCAGTCATGTATTTGTCCATCCAGGCCCTCCGCTGTCACATTGTAAGCTGTGGCACTGGAGCTTCCTACCCAGGTCACATGGGTTGAGTTGGGACACACCAGACTGGCAGCAACATTATATGGAGCACACGGGGCTGGGAAGAGAAAGAAAAAGAGTAAGAAAGTTCATCAGAATCATCCTTTTAGACATCACAGATTTACAAGAAGTATGTGTGCGTGCGTGCGTGCGTGCGTGCGTGCGTGTGCGTGCAATGTTCTCCATCTCATACCTGAGCTGAATGTCAAGGCCAGACTCGGGTCACTGGAGCAGAAGCCATTGATAGCCTTAACGTCTACAGTGTAGGTGGTGCCACACATGATGCTTGTAAGAGTACAATGGCGTTCAGAGGACAGGCAGGTGGCATTGACTCGACTACTTGAGGCAGAAACATAGTACTGTAATGATCCCTTGTGGCCAGACCAGGACACAACAGCACTGTTGCTGATACATTCAGGAGCTACAGAGATGTTGGTAGGAACACATGGCACTACAAAGAGAAGACAATTCCAAAGTTAAGCATGCTTTTGATTAAAGCAATAATGTGATGAGCAAAGAAGAAAAAATCTAACTGGGCTTCAAGATATAATGAAACAAAATGTAAATTAACATGATTTGAATCTCAAAATTAACAAAGAGAAATGGAGCAACGTATTTCTTCCTTCCTCCCTTTACTCAATTGTGCATTCCATATCTATGACCTATAACACATCAAAATCAGAATTACGGTGCCTTTGGTGAACATCTTCTCACCTGTTCTCAGATCCAAAGCTGAACTTGGTTGACTGTGACAACCTCTGTCCACAGCTACAACAGTGACAGAGTAGTTTTCACCACAGTCTAGATCAGTGAAAGAGCAGGAGTTTGCATTGCCTGAGTCACAGGTGTAGCTGTCTCCATCATGTGTTGTTGCTGTTGCTATGTACATGTACATGTCTGCTCCTTTGTCAGGGGACCAGGACACTGTGCTAACTCCGCATAGTGTAGAAACAGAAACATTACTAGGCGGGCAGGGACCTGGAGACACAAGAGGTTAGAAGTGGAGAAAAATGAAAGTTTATTCTCTTTCATGTTTCCTTGAACTGAACCCAAAGTATGGGGATAATATTTGAATAAGTCTAATAGTACATCGATTTTAGATTTTAGGACTTGTTCCTGCTCTGTACCTGCAATGAACTGATAAGGAATGCTGGGACTCCCAGCACATGAGTCAGCATATGGTGTCACTGTGATGGTGAAGTTCTGGCCACAGTGCATGTTGGGTATCTGACAGCTGGTACTATTGGTGTTGCAGTCATGTATTTGTCCATCCAGGCCCTCCGCTGTCACATTGTAAGCTGTGGCACTGGAGCTTCCTACCCAGGTCACATGGGTTGAGTTGGGACACACCAGACTGGCAGCAACATTATATGGAGCACACGGGGCTGGGAAGAGAAAGAAAAAGAGTAAGAAAGTTCATCAGAATCATCTTTTTAGACATCACAGATTTACAAGAAGTATGTGTGCGTGCGTGCGTGCGTGCGTGCGTGCGTGCGTGCGTGCGTGCGTGCGTGTGCGTGCAATGTTCTCCATCTCATACCTGAGCTGAATGTCAAGGCCAGACTCGGGTCACTGGAGCAGTTGCCATTGATAGCCTTAACGTCTACAGTGTAGGTGGTGCCACACATGATGCTTGTAAGAGTACAATGGCGTTCAGAGGACAGGCAGGTGGCATTGTCTCGACTACTTGAGGCAGAAACATAGTACTGTAATGATCCCTTGTGGCCAGACCAGGACACAACAGCACTGTTGCTGATACATTCAGGAGCTACAGAGATGTTGGTAGGAACACATGGCACTACAAAGAGAAGACAATTCCAAAGTTAAGCATGCTTTTGATTAAAGCAATAATGTGATGAGCAGAGCAAAGAAGAAAAAATCTAACTGGGCTTCAAGATATAATGAAACAAAATGTAAATTAACATGATTTGAATCTCAAAATTAATAAAGAGAAATGGAGCAACGTATTTCTTCCTTCCTCCCTTTACTCAATATTGTGCATTACATATCTATGACCTATAACACATCAAAATCAGAATTACGGTTTCTTTGGTGAACATCTTCTCACCTGTTCTCAGATCCAAAGCTGAACTTGGTTGACTGTGACAACCTCTGTCCACAGCTACAACAGTGACAGAGTAGTTTTCACCACAGTCTAGATCAGTGAAAGAGCAGGAGTTTGCATTGCCTGAGTCACAGGTGTAGATGTCTCCATCATGTGTTGTTGCTGTTGCTATGTACATGTCTGCTCCTGTGTCAGGGGACCAGGACACTGTGCTAACTCCGCATAGTGTAGAAACAGAAACATTACTAGGCGGGCAGGGACCTGGACACACAAGAGGTAAGAAGTGGAGAAAAATAAAAGTTTATTCTCTTTCATGTTTCCTTGAACTGAACCCAAAGTATGGGGAGAATATTTGAATAAATCTAATAGTACATCGATTTTAGATTTTAGGACTTGTTCCTGCTCTGTACCTGCAATGAACTGATAAGGAATGCTGGGACTCCCAGCACATGAGACAGCATATGGTGTCACTGTGATGGTGAAGTTCTGGCCACAGTGCATGTTGGGTATCTGACAGCTGGTACTATTGGTGTTGCAGTCATGTATTTGTCCATCCAGGCCCTCCGCTGTCACATTGTAAGCTGTGGCACTGGAGCTTCCTACCCAGGTCACATGGGTTGAGTTGGGACACACCAGACTGGCAGTAACATTATATGGAGCACACGGGGCTGGGAAGAGAAAGAAAAAGAGTAAGAAAGTTCATCAGAATCATCTTTTTAGACATCACAGATTTACAAGAAGTATGTGTGTGTGCGTGCGTGCGTGCGTGCGTGCGTGCGTGCGTGTGTGTGTGCGTGCAATGTTCTCCATCTCATACCTGAGCTGAATGTCAAGGCCAGACTCGGGTCACTGGAGCAGTTGCCATTGATAGCCTTAACGTCTACAGTGTAGGTGGTGCCACACATGATGCTTGTAAGAGTACAATGGCGTTCAGAGGACAGGCAGGTGGCATTGTCTCGACTACTTGAGGCAGAAACATAGTACTGTAATGATCCCTTGTGGCCAGACCAGGACACAACAGCACTGTTGCTGATACATTCAGGAGCTACAGAGATGTTGGTAGGAACACATGGCACTACAAAGAGAAGACAATTCCAAAGTTAAGCATGCTTTTGATTAAAGCAATAATGTGATGAGCAAAGAAGAAAAAATCTAACTGGGCTTCAAGATATAATGAAACAAAATGTAAATTAACATGATTTGAATCTCAAAGTTAATAAAGAGAAATGGAGCAACGTATTTCTTCCTTCCTCCCTTTACTCAATTGTGCATTCCATATCTATGACCTATAACATATCAAAATCAGAATTACGGTGCCATTGGTGAACATCTTCTCACCTGTTCTCAGATCCAAAGCTGAACTTGGTTGACTGTGACAACCTCTGTCCACAGCTACAACAGTGACAGAGTAGTTTTCACCACAGTCTAGATCAGTGAAAGAGCAGGAGTTTGCATTGCCTGAGTCACAGGTGTAGATGTCTCCATCATGTGTTGTTGCTGTTGCTATGTACATGTCTGCTCCTGTGTCAGGGGACCAGGACACTGTGCTAACTCCGCATAGTGTAGAAACAGAAACATTACTAGGCGGGCAGGGACCTGGAGACACAAGAGGTAAGAAGTGGAGAAGAATAAAAGTGTATTCTCTTTCATGTTTCCTTGAACTGAACCCAAAGTATGGGGAGAATATTTGAATAAGTCTAATAGTACATCGATTTTTAGATTTTAGGACTTGTTCCTGCTCTGTACCTGCAATGAACTGATAAGGAATGCTGGGACTCCCAGCACATGAGTCAGCATATGGTGTCACTGTGATGGTGAAGTTCTGGCCACAGTGCATGTTGGGTATCTGACAGCTGGTACTATTGGTGTTGCAGTCATGTTTTTGTCCATCCAGGCCCTCCGCTGTCACATTGTAAGCTGTGGCACTGGAGCTTCCTACCCAGGTCACATGGGTTGAGTTGGGACACACCAGACTGGCAGTAACATTATATGGAGCACACGGGGCTGGGAAGAGAACGAAAAAGAGTAAGAAAGTTCATCAGAATCATCTTTTTAGACATCACAGATTTACAAGAAGTATGTGTGTGTGCGTGCGTGCGTGCGTGCGTGCGTGCGTGCGTGCGTGTGTGTGCGTGCAATGTTCTCCATCTCATACCTGAGCTGAATGTCAAGGCCAGACTCGGGTCACTGGAGCAGTTGCCATTGATAGCCTTAACGTCTACAGTGTAGGTGGTGCCACACATGATGCTTGTAAGAGTACAATGGCGTTCAGAGGACAGGCAGGTGGCATTGTCTCGACTACTTGAGGCAGAAACATAGTACTGTAATGATCCCTTGTGGCCAGACCAGGACACAACAGCACTGTTGCTGATACATTCTGGAGCTACAGAGATGTTGGTAGGAACACATGGCACTACAAAGAGAAGACAATTCCAAAGTTAAGCATGCTTTTGATTAAAGCAATAATGTGATGAGCAAAGAAGAAAAAATCTAACTGGGCTTCAAGATATAATGAAACAAAATGTAAATTAACATGATTTGAATCTCAAAGTTAATAAAGAGAAATGGAGCAACGTATTTCTTCCTTCCTCCCTTTACTCAATTGTGCATTCCATATCTATGACCTATAACATATCAAAATCAGAATTACGGTGCCATTGGTGAACATCTTCTCACCTGTTCTCAGATCCAAAGCTGAACTTGGTTGACTGTGACAACCTCTGTCCACAGCTACAACAGTGACAGAGTAGTTTTCACCACAGTCTAGATCAGTGAAAGAGCAGGAGTTTGCATTGCCTGAGTCACAGGTGTAGATGTCTCCATCATGTGTTGTTGCTGTTGCTATGTACATGTCTGCTCCTGTGTCAGGGGACCAGGACACTGTGCTAACTCCGCATAGTGTAGAAACAGAAACATTACTAGGCGGGCAGGGACCTGGAGACACAAGAGGTAAGAAGTGGAGAAGAATAAAAGTGTATTCTCTTTCATGTTTCCTTGAACTGAACCCAAAGTATGGGGAGAATATTTGAATAAGTCTAATAGTACATCGATTTTAGATTTTAGGACTTGTTCCTGCTCTGTACCTGCAATGAACTGATAAGGAATGCTGGGACTCCCAGCACATGAGTCAGCATATGGTGTCACTGTGATGGTGAAGTTCTGGCCACAGTGCATGTTGGGTATCTGACAGCTGGTACTATTAGTGTTGCAGTCATGTTTTTGTCCATCCAGGCCCTCCGCTGTCACATTGTAAGCTGTGGCACTGGAGCTTCCTACCCAGGTCACATGGGTTGAGTTGGGACACACCAGACTGGCAGTAACATTATATGGAGCACACGGGGCTGGGAAGAGAACGAAAAAGAGTAAGAAAGTTCATCAGAATCATCTTTTTAGACATCACAGATTTACAAGAAGTATGTGTGTGTGCGTGCGTGCGTGCGTGCGTGCGTGCGTGTGTGTGCGTGCAATGTTCTCCATCTCATACCTGAGCTGAATGTCAAGGCCAGACTCGGGTCACTGGAGCAGTTGCCATTGATAGCCTTAACGTCTACAGTGTAGGTGGTGCCACACATGATGCTTGTAAGAGTACAATGGCGTTCAGAGGACAGGCAGGTGGCATTGTCTCGACTACTTGAGGCAGAAACATAGTACTGTAATGATCCCTTGTGGCCAGACCAGGACACAACAGCACTGTTGCTGATACATTCAGGAGCTACAGAGATGTTGGTAGGAACACATGGCACTACAAAGAGAAGACAATTCAAAAGTTAAGCATGCTTTTGATTAAAGCAATAATGTGATGAGCAAAGAAGACAAAATCTAACTGGGCTTCAAGATATAATGAAACAAAATGTAAATGAACATGATTTGAATCTCAAAATTAATAAAGAGAAATGGAGCAACATATTTCTTCCTTCCTCCCTTTACTCAATTGTGCATTCCATATCTAAGACCTATAACACATCAAAATCAGAATTACGGTGCCTTTGGTGAACATCTTCTCACCTGTTCTCAGATCCAAAGCTGAACTTGGTTGACTGTGACAACCTCTGTCCACAGCTACAACAGTGACAGAGTAGTTTTCACCACAGTCTAGATCAGTGAAAGAGCAGGAGTTTGCATTGCCTGAGTCACAGGTGTAGCTGTCTCCATCATGTGTTGTTGCTGTTGCTATGTACATGTCTGCTCCTGTGTCAGGGGACCAGAACACTGTGCTAACTCCGCATAGTGTAGAAACAGAAACATTACTAGGCGGGCAGGGACCTGGAGACACAAGAGGTAAGAAGTGGAGAAAAATGAAAGTTTATTCTCTTTCATGTTTCCTTGAACTGAACCCAAAGTATGGGGAGAATATTTGAATAAGTCTAATAGTACATCGATTTTAGATTTTAGGACTTGTTCCTGCTCTGTACCTGCAATGAACTGATAAGGAATGCTGGGACTCCCAGCACATGAGTCAGCATATGGTGTCACTGTGATGGTGAAGTTCTGGCCACAGTGCATGTTGGGTATCTGACAGCTGGTACTATTGGTGTTGCAGTCATGTATTTGTCCATCCAGGCCCTCCGCTGTCACATTGTAAGCTGTGGCACTGGAGCTTCCTACCCAGGTCACATGGGTTGAGTTGGGACACACCAGACTGGCAGTAACATTATATGGAGCACACGGGGCTGGGAAGAGAAAGAAAAAGAGTAAGAAAGTTCATCAGAATCATCTTTTTAGACATCACAGATTTACAAGAAGTATGTGTGTGTGCGTGCGTGCGTGCGTGTGTGCGTGCGTGCAATGTTCTCCATCTCATACCTGAGCTGAATGTCAAGGCCAGACTCGGGTCACTGGAGCAGTTGCCATTGATAGCCTTAACGTCTACAGTGTAGGTGGTGCCACACATGATGCTTGTAAGAGTACAATGGCGTTCAGAGGACAGGCAGGTGGCATTGTCTCGACTACTTGAGGCAGAAACATAGTACTGTAATGATCCCTTGTGGCCAGACCAGGACACAACAGCACTGTTGCTGATACATTCAGGAGCTACAGAGATGTTGGTAGGAACACATGGCACTACAAAGAGAAGACAATTCCAAAGTTAAGCATGCTTTTGATTAAAGCAATAATGTGATGAGCAAAGAAGAAAAAATCTAACTGGGCTTCAAGATATAATGAAACAAAATGTAAATTAACATGATTTGAATCTCAAAGTTAATAAAGAGAAATGGAGCAACGTATTTCTTCCTTCCTCCCTTTACTCAATTGTGCATTCCATATCTATGACCTATAACATATCAAAATCAGAATTACGGTGCCATTGGTGAACATCTTCTCACCTGTTCTCAGATCCAAAGCTGAACTTGGTTGACTGTGACAACCTCTGTCCACAGCTACAACAGTGACAGTGTAGTTTTCACCACAGTCTAGATCAGTGAAAGAGCAGGAGTTTGCATTGCCTGAGTCACAGGTGTAGATGTCTCCATCATGTGTTGTTGCTGTTGCTATGTACATGTCTGCTCCTGTGTCAGGGGACCAGGACACTGTGCTAACTCCGCATAGTGTAGAAACAGAAACATTACTAGGCGGGCAGGGACCTGGAGACACAAGAGGTAAGAAGTGGAGAAGAATAAAAGTGTATTCTCTTTCATGTTTCCTTGAACTGAACCCAAAGTATGGGGAGAATATTTGAATAAGTCTAATAGTACATCGATTTTAGATTTTAGGACTTGTTCCTGCTCTGTACCTGCAATGAACTGATAAGGAATGCTGGGACTCCCAGCACATGAGTCAGCATATGGTGTCACTGTGATGGTGAAGTTCTGGCCACAGTGCATGTTGGGTATCTGACAGCTGGTACTATTGGTGTTGCAGTCATGTTTTTGTCCATCCAGGCCCTCCGCTGTCACATTGTAAGCTGTGGCACTGGAGCTTCCTACCCAGGTCACATGGGTTGAGTTGGGACACACCAGACTGGCAGTAACATTATATGGAGCACACGGGGCTGGGAAGAGAACGAAAAAGAGTAAGAAAGTTCATCAGAATCATCTTTTTAGACATCAAAGATTTACAAGAAGTATGTGTGTGTGTGTGCGTGCGTGCGTGCGTGCGTGCGTGTGTGTGTGTGTGTGTGCAATGTTCTCCATCTCATACCTGAGCTGAATGTCAAGGCCAGACTCGGGTCACTGGAGCAGTTGCCATTGATAGCCTTAACGTCTACAGTGTAGGTGGTGCCACACATGATGCTTGTAAGAGTACAATGGCGTTCAGAGGACAGGCAGGTGGCATTGTCTCGACTACTTGAGGCAGAAACATAGTACTGTAATGATCCCTTGTGGCCAGACCAGGACACAACAGCACTGTTGCTGATACATTCAGGAGCTACAGAGATGTTGGTAGGAACACATGGCACTACAAAGAGAAGACAATTCAAAAGTTAAGCATGCTTTTGATTAAAGCAATAATGTGATGAGCAAAGAAGACAAAATCTAACTGGGCTTCAAGATATAATGAAACAAAATGTAAATGAACATGATTTGAATCTCAAAATTAATAGAGAGAAATGGAGCAACATATTTCTTCCTTCCTCCCTTTACTCAATTGTGCATTCCATATCTAAGACCTATAACACATCAAAATCAGAATTACGGTGCCTTTGGTGAACATCTTCTCACCTGTTCTCAGATCCAAAGCTGAACTTGGTTGACTGTGACAACCTCTGTCCACAGCTACAACAGTGACAGAGTAGTTTTCACCACAGTCTAGATCAGTGAAAGAGCAGGAGTTTGCATTGCCTGAGTCACAGGTGTAGCTGTCTCCATCATGTGTTGTTGCTGTTGCTATGTACATGTCTGCTCCTGTGTCAGGGGACCAGGACACTGTGCTAACTCCGCATAGTGTAGAAACAGAAACATTACTAGGCGGGCAGGGACCTGGAGACACAAGAGGTAAGAAGTGGAGAAAAATGAAAGTTTATTCTCTTTCATGTTTCCTTGAACTGAACCCAAAGTATGGGGAGAATATTTGAATAAGTCTAATAGTACATCGATTTTAGATTTTAGGACTTGTTCCTGCTCTGTACCTGCAATGAACTGATAAGGAATGCTGGGACTCCCAGCACATGAGTCAGCATATGGTGTCACTGTGATGGTGAAGTTCTGGCCACAGTGCATGTTGGGTATCTGACAGCTGGTACTATTGGTGTTGCAGTCATGTATTTGTCCATCCAGGCCCTCCGCTGTCACATTGTAAGCTGTGGCACTGGAGCTTCCTACCCAGGTCACATGGGTTGAGTTGGGACACACCAGACTGGCAGCAACATTATATGGAGCACACAGGGCTGGGAAGAGAAAGAAAAAGAGTAAGAAAGTTCATCAGAATCATCCTTTTAGACATCACAGATTTACAAGAAGTATGTGTGCGTGCGTGCGTGCGTGCGTGCGTGCGTGTGCGTGCAATGTTCTCCATCTCATACCTGAGCTGAATGTCAAGGCCAGACTCGGGTCACTGGAGCAGAAGCCATTGATAGCCTTAACGTCTACAGTGTAGGTGGTGCCACACATGATGCTTGTAAGAGTACAATGGCGTTCAGAGGACAGGCAGGTGGCATTGACTCGACTACTTGAGGCAGAAACATAGTACTGTAATGATCCCTTGTGGCCAGACCAGGACACAACAGCACTGTTGCTGATACATTCAGGAGCTACAGAGATGTTGGTAGGAACACATGGCACTACAAAGAGAAGACAATTCCAAAGTTAAGCATGCTTTTGATTAAAGCAATAATGTGATGAGCAAAGAAGAAAAAATCTAACTGGGCTTCAAGATATAATGAAACAAAATGTAAATTAACATGATTTGAATCTCAAAATTAACAAAGAGAAATGGAGCAACGTATTTCTTCCTTCCTCCCTTTACTCAATTGTGCATTCCATATCTATGACCTATAACACATCAAAATCAGAATTACGGTGCCTTTGGTGAACATCTTCTCACCTGTTCTCAGATCCAAAGCTGAACTTGGTTGACTGTGACAACCTCTGTCCACAGCTACAACAGTGACAGAGTAGTTTTCACCACAGTCTAGATCAGTGAAAGAGCAGGAGTTTGCATTGCCTGAGTCACAGGTGTAGCTGTCTCCATCATGTGTTGTTGCTGTTGCTATGTACATGTACATGTCTGCTCCTTTGTCAGGGGACCAGGACACTGTGCTAACTCCGCATAGTGTAGAAACAGAAACATTACTAGGCGGGCAGGGACCTGGAGACACAAGAGGTTAGAAGTGGAGAAAAATGAAAGTTTATTCTCTTTCATGTTTCCTTGAACTGAACCCAAAGTATGGGGATAATATTTGAATAAGTCTAATAGTACATCGATTTTAGATTTTAGGACTTGTTCCTGCTCTGTACCTGCAATGAACTGATAAGGAATGCTGGGACTCCCAGCACATGAGTCAGCATATGGTGTCACTGTGATGGTGAAGTTCTGGCCACAGTGCATGTTGGGTATCTGACAGCTGGTACTATTGGTGTTGCAGTCATGTATTTGTCCATCCAGGCCCTCCGCTGTCACATTGTAAGCTGTGGCACTGGAGCTTCCTACCCAGGTCACATGGGTTGAGTTGGGACACACCAGACTGGCAGCAACATTATATGGAGCACACGGGGCTGGGAAGAGAAAGAAAAAAAGAGTAAGAAAGTTCATCAGAATCATCTTTTTAGACATCACAGATTTACAAGAAGTATGTGTGCGTGCGTGCGTGCGTGCGTGCGTGCGTGCGTGCGTGTGCGTGCAATGTTCTCCATCTCATACCTGAGCTGAATGTCAAGGCCAGACTCGGGTCACTGGAGCAGTTGCCATTGATAGCCTTAACGTCTACAGTGTAGGTGGTGCCACACATGATGCTTGTAAGAGTACAATGGCGTTCAGAGGACAGGCAGGTGGCATTGTCTCGACTACTTGAGGCAGAAACATAGTACTGTAATGATCCCTTGTGGCCAGACCAGGACACAACAGCACTGTTGCTGATACATTCAGGAGCTACAGAGATGTTGGTAGGAACACATGGCACTACAAAGAGAAGACAATTCCAAAGTTAAGCATGCTTTTGATTAAAGCAATAATGTGATGAGCAAAGAAGAAAAAATCTAACTGGGCTTCAAGATATAATGAAACAAAATGTAAATTAACATGATTTGAATCTCAAAGTTAATAAAGAGAAATGGAGCAACGTATTTCTTCCTTCCTCCCTTTACTCAATATTGTGCATTCCATATCTATGACCTATAACACATCAAAATCTGAATTACGGTTTCTTTGGTGAACATCTTCTCACCTGTTCTCAGATCCAAAGCTGAACTTGGTTGACTGTGACAACCTCTGTCCACAGCTACAACAGTGACAGAGTAGTTTTCACCACAGTCTAGATCAGTGAAAGAGCAGGAGTTTGCATTGCCTGAGTCACAGGTGTAGATGTCTCCATCATGTGTTGTTGCTGTTGCTATGTACATGTCTGCTCCTGTGTCAGGGGACCAGGACACTGTGCTAACTCCGCATAGTGTAGAAACAGAAACATTACTAGGCGGGCAGGGACCTGGAGACACGAGGTAAGAAGTGGAGAAAAATAAAAGTTTATTCTCTTTCATGTTTCCTTGAACTGAACCCAAAGTATGGGGAGAATATTTGAATAAGTCTAATAGTACATCGATTTTAGATTTTAGATTGTAGGACTTGTTCCTGCTCTGTACCTGCAATGAACTGATAAGGAATGCTGGGACTCCCAGCACATGAGTCAGCATATGGTGTCACTGTGATGGTGAAGTTCTGGCCACAGTGCATGTTGGGTATCTGACAGCTGGTACTATTGGTGTTGCAGTCATGTATTTGTCCATCCAGGCCCTCCGCTGTCACATTGTAAGCTGTGGCACTGGAGCTTCCTACCCAGGTCACATGGGTTGAGTTGGGACACACCAGACTGGCAGCAACATTATATGGAGCACACGGGGCTGGGAAGAGAAAGAAAAAGAGTAAGAAAGTTCATCAGAATCATCCTTTTAGACATCACAGATTTACAAGAAGTATGTGTGCGTGCGTGCGTGCGTGCGTGCGTGCGTGCGTGTGCGTGCAATGTTCTCCATCTCATACCTGAGCTGAATGTCAAGGCCAGACTCGGGTCACTGGAGCAGAAGCCATTGATAGCCTTAACGTCTACAGTGTAGGTGGTGCCACACATGATGCTTGTAAGAGTACAATGGCGTTCAGAGGACAGGCAGGTGGCATTGACTCGACTACTTGAGGCAGAAACATAGTACTGTAATGATCCCTTGTGGCCAGACCAGGACACAACAGCACTGTTGCTGATACATTCAGGAGCTACAGAGATGTTGGTAGGAACACATGGCACTACAAAGAGAAGACAATTCCAAAGTTAAGCATGCTTTTGATTAAAGCAATAATGTGATGAGCAAAGAAGAAAAAATCTAACTGGGCTTCAAGATATAATGAAACAAAATGTAAATTAACATGATTTGAATCTCAAAATTAACAAAGAGAAATGGAGCAACGTATTTCTTCCTTCCTCCCTTTACTCAATTGTGCATTCCATATCTATGACCTATAACACATCAAAATCAGAATTACGGTGCCTTTGGTGAACATCTTCTCACCTGTTCTCAGATCCAAAGCTGAACTTGGTTGACTGTGACAACCTCTGTCCACAGCTACAACAGTGACAGAGTAGTTTTCACCACAGTCTAGATCAGTGAAAGAGCAGGAGTTTGCATTGCCTGAGTCACAGGTGTAGCTGTCTCCATCATGTGTTGTTGCTGTTGCTATGTACATGTACATGTCTGCTCCTTTGTCAGGGGACCAGGACACTGTGCTAACTCCGCATAGTGTAGAAACAGAAACATTACTAGGCGGGCAGGGACCTGGAGACACAAGAGGTTAGAAGTGGAGAAAAATGAAAGTTTATTCTCTTTCATGTTTCCTTGAACTGAACCCAAAGTATGGGGATAATATTTGAATAAGTCTAATAGTACATCGATTTTAGATTTTAGGACTTGTTCCTGCTCTGTACCTGCAATGAACTGATAAGGAATGCTGGGACTCCCAGCACATGAGTCAGCATATGGTGTCACTGTGATGGTGAAGTTCTGGCCACAGTGCATGTTGGGTATCTGACAGCTGGTACTATTGGTGTTGCAGTCATGTATTTGTCCATCCAGGCCCTCCGCTGTCACATTGTAAGCTGTGGCACTGGAGCTTCCTACCCAGGTCACATGGGTTGAGTTGGGACACACCAGACTGGCAGCAACATTATATGGAGCACACGGGGCTGGGAAGAGAAAGAAAAAGAGTAAGAAAGTTCATCAGAATCATCTTTTTAGACATCACAGATTTACAAGAAGTATGTGTGCGTGCGTGCGTGCGTGCGTGCGTGCGTGCGTGCGTGCGTGCGTGCAATGTTCTCCATCTCATACCTGAGCTGAATGTCAAGGCCAGACTCGGGTCACTGGAGCAGTTGCCATTGATAGCCTTAACGTCTACAGTGTAGGTGGTGCCACACATGATGCTTGTAAGAGTACAATGGCGTTCAGAGGACAGGCAGGTGGCATTGTCTCGACTACTTGAGGCAGAAACATAGTACTGTAATGATCCCTTGTGGCCAGACCAGGACACAACAGCACTGTTGCTGATACATTCAGGAGCTACAGAGATGTTGGTAGGAACACATGGCACTACAAAGAGAAGACAATTCCAAAGTTAAGCATGCTTTTGATTAAAGCAATAATGTGATTAGCAAAGAAGAAAAAATCTAACTGGGCTTCAAGATATAATGAAACAAAATGTAAATTAACATGATTTGAATCTCAAAGTTAATAAAGAGAAATGGAGCAACGTATTTCTTCCTTCCTCCCTTTACTCAATTGTGCATTCCATATCTATGACCTATAACATATCAAAATCAGAATTACGGTGCCATTGGTGAACATCTTCTCACCTGTTCTCAGATCCAAAGCTGAACTTGGTTGACTGTGACAACCTCTGTCCACAGCTACAACAGTGACAGTGTAGTTTTCACCACAGTCTAGATCAGTGAAAGAGCAGGAGTTTGCATTGCCTGAGTCACAGGTGTAGATGTCTCCATCATGTGTTGTTGCTGTTGCTATGTACATGTCTGCTCCTGTGTCAGGGGACCAGGACACTGTGCTAACTCCGCATAGTGTAGAAACAGAAACATTACTAGGCGGGCAGGGACCTGGAGACACAAGAGGTAAGAAGTGGAGAAGAATAAAAGTGTATTCTCTTTCATGTTTCCTTGAACTGAACCCAAAGTATGGGGAGAATATTTGAATAAGTCTAATAGTACATCGATTTTAGATTTTAGGACTTGTTCCTGCTCTGTACCTGCAATGAACTGATAAGGAATGCTGGGACTCCCAGCACATGAGTCAGCATATGGTGTCACTGTGATGGTGAAGTTCTGGCCACAGTGCATGTTGGGTATCTGACAGCTGGTACTATTGGTGTTGCAGTCATGTTTTTGTCCATCCAGGCCCTCCGCTGTCACATTGTAAGCTGTGGCACTGGAGCTTCCTACCCAGGTCACATGGGTTGAGTTGGGACACACCAGACTGGCAGTAACATTATATGGAGCACACAGGGCTGGGAAGAGAACGAAAAAGAGTAAGAAAGTTCATCAGAATCATCTTTTTAGACATCAAAGATTTACAAGAAGTATGTGTGTGTGCGTGCGTGCGTGCGTGCGTGCGTGTGTGTGTGTGCAATGTTCTCCATCTCATACCTGAGCTGAATGTCAAGGCCAGACTCGGGTCACTGGAGCAGTTGCCATTGATAGCCTTAACGTCTACAGTGTAGGTGGTGCCACACATGATGCTTGTAAGAGTACAATGGCGTTCAGAGGACAGGCAGGTGGCATTGTCTCGACTACTTGAGGCAGAAACATAGTACTGTAATGATCCCTTGTGGCCAGACCAGGACACAACAGCACTGTTGCTGATACATTCAGGAGCTACAGAGATGTTGGTAGGAACACATGGCACTACAAAGAGAAGACAATTCAAAAGTTAAGCATGCTTTTGATTAAAGCAATAATGTGATGAGCAAAGAAGACAAAATCTAACTGGGCTTCAAGATATAATGAAACAAAATGTAAATGAACATGATTTGAATCTCAAAATTAATAGAGAGAAATGGAGCAACATATTTCTTCCTTCCTCCCTTTACTCAATTGTGCATTCCATATCTAAGACCTATAACACATCAAAATCAGAATTACGGTGCCTTTGGTGAACATCTTCTCACCTGTTCTCAGATCCAAAGCTGAACTTGGTTGACTGTGACAACCTCTGTCCACAGCTACAACAGTGACAGAGTAGTTTTCACCACAGTCTAGATCAGTGAAAGAGCAGGAGTTTGCATTGCCTGAGTCACAGGTGTAGCTGTCTCCATCATGTGTTGTTGCTGTTGCTATGTACATGTCTGCTCCTGTGTCAGGGGACCAGAACACTGTGCTAACTCCGCATAGTGTAGAAACAGAAACATTACTAGGCGGGCAGGGACCTGGAGACACAAGAGGTAAGAAGTGGAGAAAAATGAAAGTTTATTCTCTTTCATGTTTCCTTGAACTGAACCCAAAGTATGGGGAGAATATTTGAATAAGTCTAATAGTACATCGATTTTTGATTTTAGGACTTGTTCCTGCTCTGTACCTGCAATGAACTGATAAGGAATGCTGGGACTCCCAGCACATGAGTCAGCATATGGTGTCACTGTGATGGTATAGTTCTGGCCACAGTGCATGTTGGGTATCTGACAGCTGGTACTATTGGTGTTGTAGTCATGTATTTGTCCATCCAGGCCCTCCACTGTCACATTGTAAGCTGTGGCACTGGAGCTTCCTACCCAGGTCACATGGGTTGAGTTGGGACACACCAGACTGGCAGCAACATTATATGGAGCACACGGGGCTGGGAAGAGAAAGAAAAAGAGTAAGAAAGTTCATCAGAATCATCTTTTTAGACATCACAGATTTACAAGAAGTATGTGTGCATGCGTGCGTGCGTGCGTGTGTGCGTGCGTGCGTGCGTGCGTGTGCGTGCAATGTTCTCCATCTCATACCTGAGCTGAATGTCAAGGCCAGACTCGGGTCACTGGAGCAGTTGCCATTGATAGCCTTAACGTCTACAGTGTAGGTGGTGCCACACATGATGCTTGTAAGAGTACAATGGCGTTCAGAGGACAGGCAGGTGGCATTGTCTCGACTACTTGAGGCAGAAACATAGTACTGTAATGATCCCTTGTGGCCAGACCAGGACACAACAGCACTGTTGCTGATACATTCAGGAGCTACAGAGATGTTGGTAGGAACACATGGCACTACAAAGAGAAGACAATTCCAAAGTTAAGCATGCTTTTGATTAAAGCAATAATGTGATGAGCAAAGAAGAAAAAATCTAACTGGGCTTCAAGATATAATGAAACAAAATGTAAATTAACATGATTTGAATCTCAAAATTAATAAAGAGAAATGGAGCAACGTATTTCTTCCTTCCTCCCTTTACTCAATTGTGCATTCCATATCTATGACCTATAACACATCAAAATCAGAATTACGGTGCCTTTGGTGAACATCTTCTCACCTGTTCTCAGATCCAAAGCTGAACTTGGTTGACTGTGACAACCTCTGTCCACAGCTACAACAGTGACAGAGTAGTTTTCACCACAGTCTAGATCAGTGAAAGAGCAGGAGTTTGCATTGCCTGAGTCACAGGTGTAGCTGTCTCCATCATGTGTTGTTGCTGTTGCTATGTACATGTCTGCTCCTGTGTCAGGGGACCAGGACACTGTGCTAACTCCGCATAGTGTAGAAACAGAAACATTACTAGGCGGGCAGGGACCTGGAGACACAAGAGGTAAGAAGTGGAGAAAAATGAAAGTTTATTCTCTTTCATGTTTCCTTGAACTGAACCCAAAGTATGGGGAGAATATTTGAATAAGTCTAATAGTACATCGATTTTTGATTTTAGGACTTGTTCCTGCTCTGTACCTGCAATGAACTGATAAGGAATGCTGGGACTCCCAGCACATGAGTCAGCATATGGTGTCACTGTGATGGTGAAGTTCTGGCCACAGTGCATGTTGGGTATCTGACAGCTGGTACTATTGGTGTTGCAGTCATGTATTTGTCCATCCAGGCCCTCCGCTGTCACATTGTAAGCTGTGGCACTGGAGCTTCCTACCCAGGTCACATGGGTTGAGTTGGGACACACCAGACTGGCAGCAACATTATATGGAGCACACGGGGCTGGGAAGAGAAAGAAAAAGAGTAAGAAAGTTCATCAGAATCATCCTTTTAGACATCACAGATTTACAAGAAGTATGTGTGCGTGCGTGCGTGCGTGCGTGCGTGCGTGCAATGTTCTCCATCTCATACCTGAGCTGAATGTCAAGGCCAGACTCGGGTCACTGGAGCAGAAGCCATTGATAGCCTTAACGTCTACAGTGTAGGTGGTGCCACACATGATGCTTGTAAGAGTACAATGGCGTTCAGAGGACAGGCAGGTGGCATTGACTCGACTACTTGAGGCAGAAACATAGTACTGTAATGATCCCTTGTGGCCAGACCAGGACACAACAGCACTGTTGCTGATACATTCAGGAGCTACAGAGATGTTGGTAGGAACACATGGCACTACAAAGAGAAGACAATTCCAAAGTTAAGCATGCTTTTGATTAAAGCAATAATGTGATGAGCAAAGAAGAAAAAATCTAACTGGGCTTCAAGATATAATGAAACAAAATGTAAATTAACATGATTTGAATCTCAAAATTAACAAAGAGAAATGGAGCAACGTATTTCTTCCTTCCTCCCTTTACTCAATTGTGCATTCCATATCTATGACCTATAACACATCAAAATCAGAATTACGGTGCCTTTGGTGAACATCTTCTCACCTGTTCTCAGATCCAAAGCTGAACTTGGTTGACTGTGACAACCTCTGTCCACAGCTACAACAGTGACAGAGTAGTTTTCACCACAGTCTAGATCAGTGAAAGAGCAGGAGTTTGCATTGCCTGAGTCACAGGTGTAGCTGTCTCCATCATGTGTTGTTGCTGTTGCTATGTACATGTACATGTCTGCTCCTTTGTCAGGGGACCAGGACACTGTGCTAACTCCGCATAGTGTAGAAACAGAAACATTACTAGGCGGGCAGGGACCTGGAGACACAAGAGGTTAGAAGTGGAGAAAAATGAAAGTTTATTCTCTTTCATGTTTCCTTGAACTGAACCCAAAGTATGGGGATAATATTTGAATAAGTCTAATAGTACATCGATTTTAGATTTTAGGACTTGTTCCTGCTCTGTACCTGCAATGAACTGATAAGGAATGCTGGGACTCCCAGCACATGAGTCAGCATATGGTGTCACTGTGATGGTGAAGTTCTGGCCACAGTGCATGTTGGGTATCTGACAGCTGGTACTATTGGTGTTGCAGTCATGTATTTGTCCATCCAGGCCCTCCGCTGTCACATTGTAAGCTGTGGCACTGGAGCTTCCTACCCAGGTCACATGGGTTGAGTTGGGACACACCAGACTGGCAGCAACATTATATGGAGCACACGGGGCTGGGAAGAGAAAGAAAAAGAGTAAGAAAGTTCATCAGAATCATCTTTTTAGACATCACAGATTTACAAGAAGTATGTGTGCGTGCGTGCGTGCGTGCGTGCGTGCGTGCGTGCGTGCGTGCGTGTGCGTGCAATGTTCTCCATCTCATACCTGAGCTGAATGTCAAGGCCAGACTCGGGTCACTGGAGCAGTTGCCATTGATAGCCTTAACGTCTACAGTGTAGGTGGTGCCACACATGATGCTTGTAAGAGTACAATGGCGTTCAGAGGACAGGCAGGTGGCATTGTCTCGACTACTTGAGGCAGAAACATAGTACTGTAATGATCCCTTGTGGCCAGACCAGGACACAACAGCACTGTTGCTGATACATTCAGGAGCTACAGAGATGTTGGTAGGAACACATGGCACTACAAAGAGAAGACAATTCCAAAGTTAAGCATGCTTTTGATTAAAGCAATAATGTGATGAGCAAAGAAGAAAAAATCTAACTGGGCTTCAAGATATAATGAAACAAAATGTAAATTAACATGATTTGAATCTCAAAATTAACAAAGAGAAATGGAGCAACGTATTTCTTCCTTCCTCCCTTTACTCAATTGTGCATTCCATATCTATGACCTATAACACATCAAAATCAGAATTACGGTGCCTTTGGTGAACATCTTCTCACCTGTTCTCAGATCCAAAGCTGAACTTGGTTGACTGTGACAACCTCTGTCCACAGCTACAACAGTGACAGAGTAGTTTTCACCACAGTCTAGATCAGTGAAAGAGCAGGAGTTTGCATTGCCTGAGTCACAGGTGTAGCTGTCTCCATCATGTGTTGTTGCTGTTGCTATGTACATGTACATGTCTGCTCCTTTGTCAGGGGACCAGGACACTGTGCTAACTCCGCATAGTGTAGAAACAGAAACATTACTAGGCGGGCAGGGACCTGGAGACACAAGAGGTTAGAAGTGGAGAAAAATGAAAGTTTATTCTCTTTCATGTTTCCTTGAACTGAACCCAAAGTATGGGGATAATATTTGAATAAGTCTAATAGTACATCGATTTTAGATTTTAGGACTTGTTCCTGCTCTGTACCTGCAATGAACTGATAAGGAATGCTGGGACTCCCAGCACATGAGTCAGCATATGGTGTCACTGTGATGGTGAAGTTCTGGCCACAGTGCATGTTGGGTATCTGACAGCTGGTACTATTGGTGTTGCAGTCATGTATTTGTCCATCCAGGCCCTCCGCTGTCACATTGTAAGCTGTGGCACTGGAGCTTCCTACCCAGGTCACATGGGTTGAGTTGGGACACACCAGACTGGCAGTAACATTATATGGAGCACACGGGGCTGGGAAGAGAAAGAAAAAGATTAAGAAAGTTCATCAGAATCATCTTTTTAGACATCACAGATTTACAAGAAGTATGTGTGTGTGCGTGCGTGCGTGCGTGCGTGCGTGTGTGCGTGCAATGTTCTCCATCTCATACCTGAGCTGAATGTCAAGGCCAGACTCGGGTCACTGGAGCAGTTGCCATTGATAGCCTTAACGTCTACAGTGTAGGTGGTGCCACACATGATGCTTGTAAGAGTACAATGGCGTTCAGAGGACAGGCAGGTGGCATTGTCTCGACTACTTGAGGCAGAAACATAGTAATGTAATGATCCCTTGTGGCCAGACCAGGACACAACAGCACTGTTGCTGATACATTCAGGAGCTACAGAGATGTTGGTAGGAACACATGGCACTACAAAGAGAAGACAATTCCAAAGTTAAGCATGCTTTTGATTAAAGCAATAATGTGATGAGCAAAGAAGAAAAAATCTAACTGGGCTTCAAGATATAATGAAACAAAATGTAAATTAACATGATTTGAATCTCAAAGTTAATAAAGAGAAATGGAGCAACGTATTTCTTCCTTCCTCCCTTTACTCAATTGTGCATTCCATATCTATGACCTATAACATATCAAAATCAGAATTACGGTGCCATTGGTGAACATCTTCTCACCTGTTCTCAGATCCAAAGCTGAACTTGGTTGACTGTGACAACCTCTGTCCACAGCTACAACAGTGACAGAGTAGTTTTCACCACAGTCTAGATCAGTGAAAGAGCAGGAGTTTGCATTGCCTGAGTCACAGGTGTAGATGTCTCCATCATGTGTTGTTGCTGTTGCTATGTACATGTCTGCTCCTGTGTCAGGGGACCAGGACACTGTGCTAACTCCGCATAGTGTAGAAACAGAAACATTACTAGGCGGGCAGGGACCTGGAGACACAAGAGGTAAGAAGTGGAGAAGAATAAAAGTGTATTCTCTTTCATGTTTCCTTGAACTGAACCCAAAGTATGGGGAGAATATTTGAATAAGTCTAATAGTACATCGATTTTAGATTTTAGGACTTGTTCCTGCTCTGTACCTGCAATGAACTGATAAGGAATGCTGGGACTCCCAGCACATGAGTCAGCATATGGTGTCACTGTGATGGTGAAGTTCTGGCCACAGTGCATGTTGGGTATCTGACAGCTGGTACTATTGGTGTTGCAGTCATGTTTTTGTCCATCCAGGCCCTCCGCTGTCACATTGTAAGCTGTGGCACTGGAGCTTCCTACCCAGGTCACATGGGTTGAGTTGGGACACACCAGACTGGCAGTAACATTATATGGAGCACACGGGGCTGGGAAGAGAACGAAAAAGAGTAAGAAAGTTCATCAGAATCATCTTTTTAGACATCACAGATTTACAAGAAGTATGTGTGTGTGCGTGCGTGCGTGCGTGCGTGCGTGCGTGCGTGCGTGCGTGTGTGTGCGTGCAATGTTCTCCATCTCATACCTGAGCTGAATGTCAAGGCCAGACTCGGGTCACTGGAGCAGTTGCCATTGATAGCCTTAACGTCTACAGTGTAGGTGGTGCCACACATGATGCTTGTAAGAGTACAATGGCGTTCAGAGGACAGGCAGGTGGCATTGTCTCGACTACTTGAGGCAGAAACATAGTACTGTAATGATCCCTTGTGGCCAGACCAGGACACAACAGCACTGTTGCTGATACATTCAGGAGCTACAGAGATGTTGGTAGGAACACATGGCACTACAAAGAGAAGACAATTCAAAAGTTAAGCATGCTTTTGATTAAAGCAATAATGTGATGAGCAAAGAAGACAAAATCTAACTGGGCTTCAAGATATAATGAAACAAAATGTAAATGAACATGATTTGAATCTCAAAATTAATAAAGAGAAATGGAGCAACATATTTCTTCCTTCCTCCCTTTACTCAATTGTGCATTCCATATCTAAGACCTATAACACATCAAAATCAGAATTACGGTGCCTTTGGTGAACATCTTCTCACCTGTTCTCAGATCCAAAGCTGAACTTGGTTGACTGTGACAACCTCTGTCCACAGCTACAACAGTGACAGAGTAGTTTTCACCACAGTCTAGATCAGTGAAAGAGCAGGAGTTTGCATTGCCTGAGTCACAGGTGTAGATGTCTCCATCATGTGTTGTTGCTGTTGCTATGTACATGTCTGCTCCTGTGTCAGGGGACCAGGACACTGTGCTAACTCCGCATAGTGTAGAAAGAGAAACATTACTAGGCGGGCAGGGACCTGGAGACACAAGAGGTAAGAAGTGGAGAAAAATACAAGTTTATTCTCTTTCATGTTTCCTTGAACTGAACCCAAAGTATGGGGAGAATATTTGAATAAGTCTAATAGTACATCGATTTTAGATTTTAGATTTTAGGACTTGTTCCTGCTCTGTACCTGCAATGAACTGATAAGGAATGCTGGGACTCCCAGCACATGAGTCAGCATATGGTGTCACTGTGATGGTGAAGTTCTGGCCACAGTGCATGTTGGGTATCTGACAGCTGGTACTATTGGTGTTGCAGTCATGTATTTGTCCATCCAGGCCCTCCGCTGTCACATTGTAAGCTGTGGCACTGGAGCTTCCTACCCAGGTCACATGGGTTGAGTTGGGACACACCAGACTGGCAGTAACATGATATGGAGCACACGGGGCTGGGAAGAGAAAGAAAAAGAGTAAGAAAGTTCATCAGAATCATCTTTTTAGACATCACAGATTTACAAGAAGTATGTGTGTGTGCGTGCGTGTGTGCGTGTGTGTGTGCGTGCAATGTTCTCCATCTCATACCTGAGCTGAATGTCAAGGCCAGACTCGGGTCACTGGAGCAGTTGCCATTGATAGCCTTAACGTCTACAGTGTAGGTGGTGCCACACATGATGCTTGTAAGAGTACAATGGCGTTCAGAGGACAGGCAGGTGGCATTGTCTCGACTACTTGAGGCAGAAACATAGTACTGTAATGATCCCTTGTGGCCAGACCAGGACACAACAGCACTGTTGCTGATACATTCAGGAGCTATAGAGATGTTGGTAGGAACACATGGCACTACAAAGAGAAGACAATTCCAAAGTTAAGCATGCTTTTGATTAAAGCAATAATGTGATGAGCAAAGAAGAAAAAATCTAACTGGGCTTCAAGATATAATGAAACAAAATGTAAATTAACATGATTTGAATCTCAAAATTAATAAAGAGAAATGGAGCAACGTATTTCTTCCTTCCTCCCTTTACTCAATATTGTGCATTCCATATCTATGACCTATAACACATCAAAATCAGAATTACGGTTTCTTTGGTGAACATCTTCTCACCTGTTCTCAGATCCAAAGCTGAACTTGGTTGACTGTGACAACCTCTGTCCACAGCTACAACAGTGACAGAGTAGTTTTCACCACAGTCTAGATCAGTGAAAGAGCAGGAGTTTTCATTTCCTGAGTCACAGGTGTAGATGTCTCCATCATGTGTTGTTGCTGTTGCTATGTACATGTCTGCTCCTGTGTCAGGGGACCAGGACACTGTGCTAACTCCGCATAGTGTAGAAACAGAAACATTACTAGGCGGGCAGGGACCTGGAGACATGAGAGGTAAGAAGTGGAGACAAATAAAAGTTTATTCTCTTTCATGTTTCCTTGAACTGAACCCAAAGTATGGGGAGAATATTTGAATAAGTTTAATAGTACATCGATTTTAGATTTTTAGATTTTAGGACTTGTTCCTGCTCTGTACCTGCAATGAACTGATAAGGAATGCTGGGACTCCCAGCACATGAGTCAGCATATGGTGTCACTGTGATGGTGAAGTTCTGGCCACAGTGCATGTTGGGTATCTGACAGCTGGTACTATTGGTGTTGCAGTCATGTATTTGTCCATCCAAACCCTCCGCTGTCACATTGTAAGCTGTGGCACTGGAGCTTCCTACCCAGGTCACATGGGTTGAGTTGGGACACACCAGACTGGCAGTAACATTATATGGAGCACACAGGGCTGGGAAGAGAAAGAAAAAGGGTAAGAAAGTTCATCAGAATCATCTTTTTAGACATCACAGATTTACAAGAAGTATGTGTGTGTGCGTGCGTGCTTGCGTGTGTGTGCGTGCAATGTTCTCCATCTCATACCTGAGCTGAATGTCAAGGCCAGACTCGGGTCACTGGAGCAGTTGCCATTGACAGCCTTAACGTCTACAGTGTAGGTGGTGCCACACATGATGCTTGTAAGAGTACAATGGCGTTCAGAGGACAGGCAGGTGGCATTGTCTCGACTACTTGAGGCAGAAACATAGTACTGTAATGATCCCTTGTGGCCAGACCAGGACACAACAGCACTGTTGCTGATACATTCAGGAGCTACAGAGATGTTGGTAGGAACACATGGCACTACAAAGAGAAGACAATTCCAAAGTTAAGCATGCTTTTGATTAAAGCAATAATGTGATGAGCAAAGAAGAAAAAATCTAACTGGGCTTCAAGATATAATGAAACAAAATGTAAATTAACATGATTTGAATCTCAAAATTAACAAAGAGAAATGGAGCAACGTATTTCTTCCTTCCTCCCTTTACTCAATTGTGCATTCCATATCTATGACCTATAACACATCAAAATCAGAATTACGGTGCCTTTGGTGAACATCTTCTCACCTGTTCTCAGATCCAAAGCTGAACTTGGTTGACTGTGACAACCTCTGTCCACAGCTACAACAGTGACAGAGTAGTTTTCACCACAGTCTAGATCAGTGAAAGAGCAGGAGTTTGCATTGCCTGAGTCACAGGTGTAGCTGTCTCCATCATGTGTTGTTGCTGTTGCTATGTACATGTACATGTCTGCTCCTTTGTCAGGGGACCAGGACACTGTGCTAACTCCGCATAGTGTAGAAACAGAAACATTACTAGGCGGGCAGGGACCTGGAGACACAAGAGGTTAGAAGTGGAGAAAAATGAAAGTTTATTCTCTTTCATGTTTCCTTGAACTGAACCCAAAGTATGGGGATAATATTTGAATAAGTCTAATAGTACATCGATTTTAGATTTTAGGACTTGTTCCTGCTCTGTACCTGCAATGAACTGATAAGGAATGCTGGGACTCCCAGCACATGAGTCAGCATATGGTGTCACTGTGATGGTGAAGTTCTGGCCACAGTGCATGTTGGGTATCTGACAGCTGGTACTATTGGTGTTGCAGTCATGTATTTGTCCATCCAGGCCCTCCGCTGTCACATTGTAAGCTGTGGCACTGGAGCTTCCTACCCAGGTCACATGGGTTGAGTTGGGACACACCAGACTGGCAGTAACATTATATGGAGCACACGGGGCTGGGAAGAGAAAGAAAAAGATTAAGAAAGTTCATCAGAATCATCTTTTTAGACATCACAGATTTACAAGAAGTATGTGTGTGTGCGTGCGTGCGTGCGTGCGTGCGTGTGTGCGTGCAATGTTCTCCATCTCATACCTGAGCTGAATGTCAAGGCCAGACTCGGGTCACTGGAGCAGTTGCCATTGATAGCCTTAACGTCTACAGTGTAGGTGGTGCCACACATGATGCTTGTAAGAGTACAATGGCGTTCAGAGGACAGGCAGGTGGCATTGTCTCGACTACTTGAGGCAGAAACATAGTAATGTAATGATCCCTTGTGGCCAGACCAGGACACAACAGCACTGTTGCTGATACATTCAGGAGCTACAGAGATGTTGGTAGGAACACATGGCACTACAAAGAGAAGACAATTCCAAAGTTAAGCATGCTTTTGATTAAAGCAATAATGTGATGAGCAAAGAAGAAAAAATCTAACTGGGCTTCAAGATATAATGAAACAAAATGTAAATTAACATGATTTGAATCTCAAAGTTAATAAAGAGAAATGGAGCAACGTATTTCTTCCTTCCTCCCTTTACTCAATTGTGCATTCCATATCTATGACCTATAACATATCAAAATCAGAATTACGGTGCCATTGGTGAACATCTTCTCACCTGTTCTCAGATCCAAAGCTGAACTTGGTTGACTGTGACAACCTCTGTCCACAGCTACAACAGTGACAGAGTAGTTTTCACCACAGTCTAGATCAGTGAAAGAGCAGGAGTTTGCATTGCCTGAGTCACAGGTGTAGATGTCTCCATCATGTGTTGTTGCTGTTGCTATGTACATGTCTGCTCCTGTGTCAGGGGACCAGGACACTGTGCTAACTCCGCATAGTGTAGAAACAGAAACATTACTAGGCGGGCAGGGACCTGGAGACACAAGAGGTAAGAAGTGGAGAAGAATAAAAGTGTATTCTCTTTCATGTTTCCTTGAACTGAACCCAAAGTATGGGGAGAATATTTGAATAAGTCTAATAGTACATCGATTTTAGATTTTAGGACTTGTTCCTGCTCTGTACCTGCAATGAACTGATAAGGAATGCTGGGACTCCCAGCACATGAGTCAGCATATGGTGTCACTGTGATGGTGAAGTTCTGGCCACAGTGCATGTTGGGTATCTGACAGCTGGTACTATTGGTGTTGCAGTCATGTTTTTGTCCATCCAGGCCCTCCGCTGTCACATTGTAAGCTGTGGCACTGGAGCTTCCTACCCAGGTCACATGGGTTGAGTTGGGACACACCAGACTGGCAGTAACATTATATGGAGCACACGGGGCTGGGAAGAGAACGAAAAAGAGTAAGAAAGTTCATCAGAATCATCTTTTTAGACATCACAGATTTACAAGAAGTATGTGTGTGTGCGTGCGTGCGTGCGTGCGTGCGTGCGTGCGTGCGTGCGTGTGTGTGCGTGCAATGTTCTCCATCTCATACCTGAGCTGAATGTCAAGGCCAGACTCGGGTCACTGGAGCAGTTGCCATTGATAGCCTTAACGTCTACAGTGTAGGTGGTGCCACACATGATGCTTGTAAGAGTACAATGGCGTTCAGAGGACAGGCAGGTGGCATTGTCTCGACTACTTGAGGCAGAAACATAGTACTGTAATGATCCCTTGTGGCCAGACCAGGACACAACAGCACTGTTGCTGATACATTCAGGAGCTACAGAGATGTTGGTAGGAACACATGGCACTACAAAGAGAAGACAATTCAAAAGTTAAGCATGCTTTTGATTAAAGCAATAATGTGATGAGCAAAGAAGACAAAATCTAACTGGGCTTCAAGATATAATGAAACAAAATGTAAATGAACATGATTTGAATCTCAAAATTAATAAAGAGAAATGGAGCAACATATTTCTTCCTTCCTCCCTTTACTCAATTGTGCATTCCATATCTAAGACCTATAACACATCAAAATCAGAATTACGGTGCCTTTGGTGAACATCTTCTCACCTGTTCTCAGATCCAAAGCTGAACTTGGTTGACTGTGACAACCTCTGTCCACAGCTACAACAGTGACAGAGTAGTTTTCACCACAGTCTAGATCAGTGAAAGAGCAGGAGTTTGCATTGCCTGAGTCACAGGTGTAGATGTCTCCATCATGTGTTGTTGCTGTTGCTATGTACATGTCTGCTCCTGTGTCAGGGGACCAGGACACTGTGCTAACTCCGCATAGTGTAGAAAGAGAAACATTACTAGGCGGGCAGGGACCTGGAGACACAAGAGGTAAGAAGTGGAGAAAAATACAAGTTTATTCTCTTTCATGTTTCCTTGAACTGAACCCAAAGTATGGGGAGAATATTTGAATAAGTCTAATAGTACATCGATTTTAGATTTTAGATTTTAGGACTTGTTCCTGCTCTGTACCTGCAATGAACTGATAAGGAATGCTGGGACTCCCAGCACATGAGTCAGCATATGGTGTCACTGTGATGGTGAAGTTCTGGCCACAGTGCATGTTGGGTATCTGACAGCTGGTACTATTGGTGTTGCAGTCATGTATTTGTCCATCCAGGCCCTCCGCTGTCACATTGTAAGCTGTGGCACTGGAGCTTCCTACCCAGGTCACATGGGTTGAGTTGGGACACACCAGACTGGCAGTAACATGATATGGAGCACACGGGGCTGGGAAGAGAAAGAAAAAGAGTAAGAAAGTTCATCAGAATCATCTTTTTAGACATCACAGATTTACAAGAAGTATGTGTGTGTGCGTGCGTGTGTGCGTGTGTGTGTGCGTGCAATGTTCTCCATCTCATACCTGAGCTGAATGTCAAGGCCAGACTCGGGTCACTGGAGCAGTTGCCATTGATAGCCTTAACGTCTACAGTGTAGGTGGTGCCACACATGATGCTTGTAAGAGTACAATGGCGTTCAGAGGACAGGCAGGTGGCATTGTCTCGACTACTTGAGGCAGAAACATAGTACTGTAATGATCCCTTGTGGCCAGACCAGGACACAACAGCACTGTTGCTGATACATTCAGGAGCTATAGAGATGTTGGTAGGAACACATGGCACTACAAAGAGAAGACAATTCCAAAGTTAAGCATGCTTTTGATTAAAGCAATAATGTGATGAGCAAAGAAGAAAAAATCTAACTGGGCTTCAAGATATAATGAAACAAAATGTAAATTAACATGATTTGAATCTCAAAATTAATAAAGAGAAATGGAGCAACGTATTTCTTCCTTCCTCCCTTTACTCAATATTGTGCATTCCATATCTATGACCTATAACACATCAAAATCAGAATTACGGTTTCTTTGGTGAACATCTTCTCACCTGTTCTCAGATCCAAAGCTGAACTTGGTTGACTGTGACAACCTCTGTCCACAGCTACAACAGTGACAGAGTAGTTTTCACCACAGTCTAGATCAGTGAAAGAGCAGGAGTTTTCATTTCCTGAGTCACAGGTGTAGATGTCTCCATCATGTGTTGTTGCTGTTGCTATGTACATGTCTGCTCCTGTGTCAGGGGACCAGGACACTGTGCTAACTCCGCATAGTGTAGAAACAGAAACATTACTAGGCGGGCAGGGACCTGGAGACATGAGAGGTAAGAAGTGGAGACAAATAAAAGTTTATTCTCTTTCATGTTTCCTTGAACTGAACCCAAAGTATGGGGAGAATATTTGAATAAGTTTAATAGTACATCGATTTTAGATTTTTAGATTTTAGGACTTGTTCCTGCTCTGTACCTGCAATGAACTGATAAGGAATGCTGGGACTCCCAGCACATGAGTCAGCATATGGTGTCACTGTGATGGTGAAGTTCTGGCCACAGTGCATGTTGGGTATCTGACAGCTGGTACTATTGGTGTTGCAGTCATGTATTTGTCCATCCAAACCCTCCGCTGTCACATTGTAAGCTGTGGCACTGGAGCTTCCTACCCAGGTCACATGGGTTGAGTTGGGACACACCAGACTGGCAGTAACATTATATGGAGCACACAGGGCTGGGAAGAGAAAGAAAAAGGGTAAGAAAGTTCATCAGAATCATCTTTTTAGACATCACAGATTTACAAGAAGTATGTGTGTGTGCGTGCGTGCTTGCGTGTGTGTGCGTGCAATGTTCTCCATCTCATACCTGAGCTGAATGTCAAGGCCAGACTCGGGTCACTGGAGCAGTTGCCATTGACAGCCTTAACGTCTACAGTGTAGGTGGTGCCACACATGATGCTTGTAAGAGTACAATGGCGTTCAGAGGACAGGCAGGTGGCATTGTCTCGACTACTTGAGGCAGAAACATAGTACTGTAATGATCCCTTGTGGCCAGACCAGGACACAACAGCACTGTTGCTGATACATTCAGGAGCTACAGAGATGTTGGTAGGAACACATGGCACTACAAAGAGAAGACAATTCCAAAGTTAAGCATGCTTTTGATTAAAGCAATAATGTGATGAGCAAAGAAGAAAAAATCTAACTGGGCTTCAAGATATAATGAAACAAAATGTAAATTAACATGATTTGAATCTCAAAACTAATAAAGAGAAATGGAGCAACGTATTTCTTCCTTCCTCCCTTTACTCAATTGTGCATTCCATATCTATGACCTATAACACATCAAAATCAGAATAACGGTGCCTGTGGTGAACATCTTCTCACCTGCTCTCAGATCCAAAGCTGCACTTGGTTGACTGTGACAACCTCTGTCCACAGCTACAACAGTGACAGAGTAGTTTTCACCACAGTCTAGATCAGTGAAAGAGCAGGAGTTTGCATTGCCTGAGTCACAGGTGTAGATGTCTCCATCATGTGTTGTTGCTGTTGCTATGTACATGTCTGCTCCTGTGTCAGGGGACCAGGACACTGTGCTAACTCCGCATAGTGTAGAAACAGAAACATTACTAGGCGGGCAGGGACCTGGAGACACAAGAGGTAAGAAGTGGAGAAAAATAAAAGTTTATTCTCTTTCATGTTTCCTTGAACTGAACCCAAAGTATGGGGAGAATATTTGAATAAGTCTAATAGTACATCGATTTTAGATTTTAGGACTTGTTCCTGCTCTGTACCTGCAATGAACTGATAAGGAATGCTGGGACTCCCAGCACATGAGTCAGCATATGGTGTCACTGTGATGGTGAAGTTCTGGCCACAGTGCATGTTGGGTATCTGACAGCTGGTACTATTGGTGTTGCAGTCATGTATTTGTCCATCCAGGCCCTCCGCTGTCACATTGTAAGCTGTGGCACTGGCGCTTCCTACCCAGGTCACATGGGTTGAGTTGGGACACACCAGACTGGCAGTAACATTATATGGAGCACACGGGGCTGGGAAGAGAAAGAAAAAGAGTAAGAAAGTTCATCAGAATCATCTTTTTAGACATCACAGATTTACAAGAAGTATGTGTGTTTGCGTGTGTGTGTGTGTGTGCGTGCAATGTTCTCCATCTCATACCTGAGCTGAATGTCAAGGCCAGACTTGGGTCACTGGAGCAGTTGCCATTGATAGCCTTAACGTCTACAGTGTAGGTGGTGCCACACATGATGCTTGTAAGAGTACAATGGCGTTCAGAGGACAGGCAGGTGGCATTGTCTCGACTACTTGAGGCAGAAACATAGTACTGTAATGATCCCTTGTGGCCAGACCAGGACACAACAGCACTGTTGCTGATACATTCAGGAGCTACAGAGATGTTGGTAGGAACACATGGCACTACAAAGAGAAGACAATTCCAAAGTTAAGCATGCTTTTGATTAAATCAAAAATGTGATGAGCAAAGAAGAAAAAACTAACTGGGCTTCAAGATATAATGAAACAAAATGTAAATTAACATGATTTGAACCTCAAAATTAATAAAGAGAAATGGAGCAACGTATTTCTTCCTTCCTCCCATTACTCAATTGTGCATTCCATATCTATGACCTATAACACATCAAAATAAGAATTACGGTGCCTTTGGTGAACATCTTCTCACCTGTTCTCAGATCCAAAGCTGAACTTGGTTGACTGTGACAACCTCTGTCCACAGCTACAACAGTGACGGAGTAGTTTTCACCACAGTCTAGATCAGTGAAAGAGCAGGAGTTTGCATTGCCTGAGTCACAGGTGTAGATGTCTCCATCATGTGTTGTTGCTGTTGCTATGTACATGTCTGCTCCTGTGTCAGGGGACCAGGACACTGTGCTAACTCCGCATAGTGTAGAAACAGAAACATTACTAGGCGGGCAGGGACCTGGAGACACAAGAGGTAAGAAGTGGAGAAAAATAAAAGTTTATTCTCTTTCATGTTTCCTTGAACTGAACCCAAAGTATGGGGAGAATATTTGAATAAGTCTAATAGTACATCGATTTTAGATTTTAGGACTTGTTCCTGCTCTGTACCTGCAATGAACTGATAAGGAATGCTGGGACTCCCAGCACATGAGTCAGCATATGGTGTCACTGTGATGGTGAAGTTCTGGCCACAGTGCATGTTGGGTATCTGACAGCTGGTACTATTGGTGTTGCAGTCATGTATTTGTCCATCCAGGCCCTCCGCTGTCACATTGTAAGCTGTGGCACTGGAGCTTCCTACCCAGGTCACATGGGTTGAGTTGGGACACACCAGACTGGCAGTAACATGATATGGAGCACACGGGGCTGGGAAGAGAAAGAAAAAGAGTAAGAAAGTTCATCAGAATCATCTTTTTAGACATCACAGATTTACAAGAAGTATGTGTGTGTGCGTGCGTGTGTGCGTGTGTGTGTGCGTGCAATGTTCTCCATCTCATACCTGAGCTGAATGTCAAGGCCAGACTCGGGTCACTGGAGCAGTTGCCATTGATAGCCTTAACGTCTACAGTGTAGGTGGTGCCACACATGATGCTTGTAAGAGTACAATGGCGTTCAGAGGACAGGCAGGTGGCATTGTCTCGACTACTTGAGGCAGAAACATAGTACTGTAATGATCCCTTGTGGCCAGACCAGGACACAACAGCACTGTTGCTGATACATTCAGGAGCTATAGAGATGTTGGTAGGAACACATGGCACTACAAAGAGAAGACAATTCCAAAGTTAAGCATGCTTTTGATTAAAGCAATAATGTGATGAGCAAAGAAGAAAAAATCTAACTGGGCTTCAAGATATAATGAAACAAAATGTAAATTAACATGATTTGAATCTCAAAATTAATAAAGAGAAATGGAGCAACGTATTTCTTCCTTCCTCCCTTTACTCAATATTGTGCATTCCATATCTATGACCTATAACACATCAAAATCAGAATTACGGTTTCTTTGGTGAACATCTTCTCACCTGTTCTCAGATCCAAAGCTGAACTTGGTTGACTGTGACAACCTCTGTCCACAGCTACAACAGTGACAGAGTAGTTTTCACCACAGTCTAGATCAGTGAAAGAGCAGGAGTTTTCATTTCCTGAGTCACAGGTGTAGATGTCTCCATCATGTGTTGTTGCTGTTGCTATGTACATGTCTGCTCCTGTGTCAGGGGACCAGGACACTGTGCTAACTCCGCATAGTGTAGAAACAGAAACATTACTAGGCGGGCAGGGACCTGGAGACATGAGAGGTAAGAAGTGGAGACAAATAAAAGTTTATTCTCTTTCATGTTTCCTTGAACTGAACCCAAAGTATGGGGAGAATATTTGAATAAGTTTAATAGTACATCGATTTTAGATTTTTAGATTTTAGGACTTGTTCCTGCTCTGTACCTGCAATGAACTGATAAGGAATGCTGGGACTCCCAGCACATGAGTCAGCATATGGTGTCACTGTGATGGTGAAGTTCTGGCCACAGTGCATGTTGGGTATCTGACAGCTGGTACTATTGGTGTTGCAGTCATGTATTTGTCCATCCAAACCCTCCGCTGTCACATTGTAAGCTGTGGCACTGGAGCTTCCTACCCAGGTCACATGGGTTGAGTTGGGACACACCAGACTGGCAGTAACATTATATGGAGCACACAGGGCTGGGAAGAGAAAGAAAAAGGGTAAGAAAGTTCATCAGAATCATCTTTTTAGACATCACAGATTTACAAGAAGTATGTGTGTGTGCGTGCGTGCTTGCGTGTGTGTGCGTGCAATGTTCTCCATCTCATACCTGAGCTGAATGTCAAGGCCAGACTCGGGTCACTGGAGCAGTTGCCATTGACAGCCTTAACGTCTACAGTGTAGGTGGTGCCACACATGATGCTTGTAAGAGTACAATGGCGTTCAGAGGACAGGCAGGTGGCATTGTCTCGACTACTTGAGGCAGAAACATAGTACTGTAATGATCCCTTGTGGCCAGACCAGGACACAACAGCACTGTTGCTGATACATTCAGGAGCTACAGAGATGTTGGTAGGAACACATGGCACTACAAAGAGAAGACAATTCCAAAGTTAAGCATGCTTTTGATTAAAGCAATAATGTGATGAGCAAAGAAGAAAAAATCTAACTGGGCTTCAAGATATAATGAAACAAAATGTAAATTAACATGATTTGAATCTCAAAACTAATAAAGAGAAATGGAGCAACGTATTTCTTCCTTCCTCCCTTTACTCAATTGTGCATTCCATATCTATGACCTATAACACATCAAAATCAGAATAACGGTGCCTGTGGTGAACATCTTCTCACCTGCTCTCAGATCCAAAGCTGCACTTGGTTGACTGTGACAACCTCTGTCCACAGCTACAACAGTGACAGAGTAGTTTTCACCACAGTCTAGATCAGTGAAAGAGCAGGAGTTTGCATTGCCTGAGTCACAGGTGTAGATGTCTCCATCATGTGTTGTTGCTGTTGCTATGTACATGTCTGCTCCTGTGTCAGGGGACCAGGACACTGTGCTAACTCCGCATAGTGTAGAAACAGAAACATTACTAGGCGGGCAGGGACCTGGAGACACAAGAGGTAAGAAGTGGAGAAAAATAAAAGTTTATTCTCTTTCATGTTTCCTTGAACTGAACCCAAAGTATGGGGAGAATATTTGAATAAGTCTAATAGTACATCGATTTTAGATTTTAGGACTTGTTCCTGCTCTGTACCTGCAATGAACTGATAAGGAATGCTGGGACTCCCAGCACATGAGTCAGCATATGGTGTCACTGTGATGGTGAAGTTCTGGCCACAGTGCATGTTGGGTATCTGACAGCTGGTACTATTGGTGTTGCAGTCATGTATTTGTCCATCCAGGCCCTCCGCTGTCACATTGTAAGCTGTGGCACTGGCGCTTCCTACCCAGGTCACATGGGTTGAGTTGGGACACACCAGACTGGCAGTAACATTATATGGAGCACACGGGGCTGGGAAGAGAAAGAAAAAGAGTAAGAAAGTTCATCAGAATCATCTTTTTAGACATCACAGATTTACAAGAAGTATGTGTGTTTGCGTGTGTGTGTGTGTGTGCGTGCAATGTTCTCCATCTCATACCTGAGCTGAATGTCAAGGCCAGACTTGGGTCACTGGAGCAGTTGCCATTGATAGCCTTAACGTCTACAGTGTAGGTGGTGCCACACATGATGCTTGTAAGAGTACAATGGCGTTCAGAGGACAGGCAGGTGGCATTGTCTCGACTACTTGAGGCAGAAACATAGTACTGTAATGATCCCTTGTGGCCAGACCAGGACACAACAGCACTGTTGCTGATACATTCAGGAGCTACAGAGATGTTGGTAGGAACACATGGCACTACAAAGAGAAGACAATTCCAAAGTTAAGCATGCTTTTGATTAAATCAAAAATGTGATGAGCAAAGAAGAAAAAACTAACTGGGCTTCAAGATATAATGAAACAAAATGTAAATTAACATGATTTGAACCTCAAAATTAATAAAGAGAAATGGAGCAACGTATTTCTTCCTTCCTCCCATTACTCAATTGTGCATTCCATATCTATGACCTATAACACATCAAAATAAGAATTACGGTGCCTTTGGTGAACATCTTCTCACCTGTTCTCAGATCCAAAGCTGAACTTGGTTGACTGTGACAACCTCTGTCCACAGCTACAACAGTGACGGAGTAGTTTTCACCACAGTCTAGATCAGTGAAAGAGCAGGAGTTTGCATTGCCTGAGTCACAGGTGTAGATGTCTCCATCATGTGTTGTTGCTGTTGCTATGTACATGTCTGCTCCTGTGTCAGGGGACCAGGACACTGTGCTAACTCCGCATAGTGTAGAAACAGAAACATTACTAGGCGGGCAGGGACCTGGAGACACAAGAGGTAAGAAGTGGAGAAAAATAAAAGTTTATTCTCTTTCATGTTTCCTTGAACTGAACCCAAAGTATGGGGAGAATATTTGAATAAGTCTAATAGTACATCGATTTTAGATTTTAGGACTTGTTCCTGCTCTGTACCTGCAATGAACTGATAAGGAATGCTGGGACTCCCAGCACATGAGTCAGCATATGGTGTCACTGTGATGGTGAAGTTCTGGCCACAGTGCATGTTGGGTATCTGACAGCTGGTACTATTGGTGTTGCAGTCATGTATTTGTCCATCCAGGCCCTCCGCTGTCACATTGTAAGCTGTGGCACTGGAGCTTCCTACCCAGGTCACATGGGTTGAGTTGGGACACACCAGACTGGCAGTAACATGATATGGAGCACACGGGGCTGGGAAGAGAAAGAAAAAGAGTAAGAAAGTTCATCAGAATCATCTTTTTAGACATCACAGATTTACAAGAAGTATGTGTGTGTGCGTGCGTGTGTGCGTGTGTGTGTGCGTGCAATGTTCTCCATCTCATACCTGAGCTGAATGTCAAGGCCAGACTCGGGTCACTGGAGCAGTTGCCATTGATAGCCTTAACGTCTACAGTGTAGGTGGTGCCACACATGATGCTTGTAAGAGTACAATGGCGTTCAGAGGACAGGCAGGTGGCATTGTCTCGACTACTTGAGGCAGAAACATAGTACTGTAATGATCCCTTGTGGCCAGACCAGGACACAACAGCACTGTTGCTGATACATTCAGGAGCTATAGAGATGTTGGTAGGAACACATGGCACTACAAAGAGAAGACAATTCCAAAGTTAAGCATGCTTTTGATTAAAGCAATAATGTGATGAGCAAAGAAGAAAAAATCTAACTGGGCTTCAAGATATAATGAAACAAAATGTAAATTAACATGATTTGAATCTCAAAATTAATAAAGAGAAATGGAGCAACGTATTTCTTCCTTCCTCCCTTTACTCAATATTGTGCATTCCATATCTATGACCTATAACACATCAAAATCAGAATTACGGTTTCTTTGGTGAACATCTTCTCACCTGTTCTCAGATCCAAAGCTGAACTTGGTTGACTGTGACAACCTCTGTCCACAGCTACAACAGTGACAGAGTAGTTTTCACCACAGTCTAGATCAGTGAAAGAGCAGGAGTTTTCATTTCCTGAGTCACAGGTGTAGATGTCTCCATCATGTGTTGTTGCTGTTGCTATGTACATGTCTGCTCCTGTGTCAGGGGACCAGGACACTGTGCTAACTCCGCATAGTGTAGAAACAGAAACATTACTAGGCGGGCAGGGACCTGGAGACATGAGAGGTAAGAAGTGGAGACAAATAAAAGTTTATTCTCTTTCATGTTTCCTTGAACTGAACCCAAAGTATGGGGAGAATATTTGAATAAGTTTAATAGTACATCGATTTTAGATTTTTAGATTTTAGGACTTGTTCCTGCTCTGTACCTGCAATGAACTGATAAGGAATGCTGGGACTCCCAGCACATGAGTCAGCATATGGTGTCACTGTGATGGTGAAGTTCTGGCCACAGTGCATGTTGGGTATCTGACAGCTGGTACTATTGGTGTTGCAGTCATGTATTTGTCCATCCAAACCCTCCGCTGTCACATTGTAAGCTGTGGCACTGGAGCTTCCTACCCAGGTCACATGGGTTGAGTTGGGACACACCAGACTGGCAGTAACATTATATGGAGCACACAGGGCTGGGAAGAGAAAGAAAAAGGGTAAGAAAGTTCATCAGAATCATCTTTTTAGACATCACAGATTTACAAGAAGTATGTGTGTGTGCGTGCGTGCTTGCGTGTGTGTGCGTGCAATGTTCTCCATCTCATACCTGAGCTGAATGTCAAGGCCAGACTCGGGTCACTGGAGCAGTTGCCATTGACAGCCTTAACGTCTACAGTGTAGGTGGTGCCACACATGATGCTTGTAAGAGTACAATGGCGTTCAGAGGACAGGCAGGTGGCATTGTCTCGACTACTTGAGGCAGAAACATAGTACTGTAATGATCCCTTGTGGCCAGACCAGGACACAACAGCACTGTTGCTGATACATTCAGGAGCTACAGAGATGTTGGTAGGAACACATGGCACTACAAAGAGAAGACAATTCCAAAGTTAAGCATGCTTTTGATTAAAGCAATAATGTGATGAGCAAAGAAGAAAAAATCTAACTGGGCTTCAAGATATAATGAAACAAAATGTAAATTAACATGATTTGAATCTCAAAATTAACAAAGAGAAATGGAGCAACGTATTTCTTCCTTCCTCCCTTTACTCAATTGTGCATTCCATATCTATGACCTATAACACATCAAAATCAGAATTACGGTGCCTTTGGTGAACATCTTCTCACCTGTTCTCAGATCCAAAGCTGAACTTGGTTGACTGTGACAACCTCTGTCCACAGCTACAACAGTGACAGAGTAGTTTTCACCACAGTCTAGATCAGTGAAAGAGCAGGAGTTTGCATTGCCTGAGTCACAGGTGTAGCTGTCTCCATCATGTGTTGTTGCTGTTGCTATGTACATGTACATGTCTGCTCCTTTGTCAGGGGACCAGGACACTGTGCTAACTCCGCATAGTGTAGAAACAGAAACATTACTAGGCGGGCAGGGACCTGGAGACACAAGAGGTTAGAAGTGGAGAAAAATGAAAGTTTATTCTCTTTCATGTTTCCTTGAACTGAACCCAAAGTATGGGGATAATATTTGAATAAGTCTAATAGTACATCGATTTTAGATTTTAGGACTTGTTCCTGCTCTGTACCTGCAATGAACTGATAAGGAATGCTGGGACTCCCAGCACATGAGTCAGCATATGGTGTCACTGTGATGGTGAAGTTCTGGCCACAGTGCATGTTGGGTATCTGACAGCTGGTACTATTGGTGTTGCAGTCATGTATTTGTCCATCCAGGCCCTCCGCTGTCACATTGTAAGCTGTGGCACTGGAGCTTCCTACCCAGGTCACATGGGTTGAGTTGGGACACACCAGACTGGCAGTAACATTATATGGAGCACACGGGGCTGGGAAGAGAAAGAAAAAGATTAAGAAAGTTCATCAGAATCATCTTTTTAGACATCACAGATTTACAAGAAGTATGTGTGTGTGCGTGCGTGCGTGCGTGCGTGCGTGTGTGCGTGCAATGTTCTCCATCTCATACCTGAGCTGAATGTCAAGGCCAGACTCGGGTCACTGGAGCAGTTGCCATTGATAGCCTTAACGTCTACAGTGTAGGTGGTGCCACACATGATGCTTGTAAGAGTACAATGGCGTTCAGAGGACAGGCAGGTGGCATTGTCTCGACTACTTGAGGCAGAAACATAGTAATGTAATGATCCCTTGTGGCCAGACCAGGACACAACAGCACTGTTGCTGATACATTCAGGAGCTACAGAGATGTTGGTAGGAACACATGGCACTACAAAGAGAAGACAATTCCAAAGTTAAGCATGCTTTTGATTAAAGCAATAATGTGATGAGCAAAGAAGAAAAAATCTAACTGGGCTTCAAGATATAATGAAACAAAATGTAAATTAACATGATTTGAATCTCAAAGTTAATAAAGAGAAATGGAGCAACGTATTTCTTCCTTCCTCCCTTTACTCAATTGTGCATTCCATATCTATGACCTATAACATATCAAAATCAGAATTACGGTGCCATTGGTGAACATCTTCTCACCTGTTCTCAGATCCAAAGCTGAACTTGGTTGACTGTGACAACCTCTGTCCACAGCTACAACAGTGACAGAGTAGTTTTCACCACAGTCTAGATCAGTGAAAGAGCAGGAGTTTGCATTGCCTGAGTCACAGGTGTAGATGTCTCCATCATGTGTTGTTGCTGTTGCTATGTACATGTCTGCTCCTGTGTCAGGGGACCAGGACACTGTGCTAACTCCGCATAGTGTAGAAACAGAAACATTACTAGGCGGGCAGGGACCTGGAGACACAAGAGGTAAGAAGTGGAGAAGAATAAAAGTGTATTCTCTTTCATGTTTCCTTGAACTGAACCCAAAGTATGGGGAGAATATTTGAATAAGTCTAATAGTACATCGATTTTAGATTTTAGGACTTGTTCCTGCTCTGTACCTGCAATGAACTGATAAGGAATGCTGGGACTCCCAGCACATGAGTCAGCATATGGTGTCACTGTGATGGTGAAGTTCTGGCCACAGTGCATGTTGGGTATCTGACAGCTGGTACTATTGGTGTTGCAGTCATGTTTTTGTCCATCCAGGCCCTCCGCTGTCACATTGTAAGCTGTGGCACTGGAGCTTCCTACCCAGGTCACATGGGTTGAGTTGGGACACACCAGACTGGCAGTAACATTATATGGAGCACACGGGGCTGGGAAGAGAACGAAAAAGAGTAAGAAAGTTCATCAGAATCATCTTTTTAGACATCACAGATTTACAAGAAGTATGTGTGTGTGCGTGCGTGCGTGCGTGCGTGCGTGCGTGCGTGCGTGCGTGTGTGTGCGTGCAATGTTCTCCATCTCATACCTGAGCTGAATGTCAAGGCCAGACTCGGGTCACTGGAGCAGTTGCCATTGATAGCCTTAACGTCTACAGTGTAGGTGGTGCCACACATGATGCTTGTAAGAGTACAATGGCGTTCAGAGGACAGGCAGGTGGCATTGTCTCGACTACTTGAGGCAGAAACATAGTACTGTAATGATCCCTTGTGGCCAGACCAGGACACAACAGCACTGTTGCTGATACATTCAGGAGCTACAGAGATGTTGGTAGGAACACATGGCACTACAAAGAGAAGACAATTCAAAAGTTAAGCATGCTTTTGATTAAAGCAATAATGTGATGAGCAAAGAAGACAAAATCTAACTGGGCTTCAAGATATAATGAAACAAAATGTAAATGAACATGATTTGAATCTCAAAATTAATAAAGAGAAATGGAGCAACATATTTCTTCCTTCCTCCCTTTACTCAATTGTGCATTCCATATCTAAGACCTATAACACATCAAAATCAGAATTACGGTGCCTTTGGTGAACATCTTCTCACCTGTTCTCAGATCCAAAGCTGAACTTGGTTGACTGTGACAACCTCTGTCCACAGCTACAACAGTGACAGAGTAGTTTTCACCACAGTCTAGATCAGTGAAAGAGCAGGAGTTTGCATTGCCTGAGTCACAGGTGTAGATGTCTCCATCATGTGTTGTTGCTGTTGCTATGTACATGTCTGCTCCTGTGTCAGGGGACCAGGACACTGTGCTAACTCCGCATAGTGTAGAAAGAGAAACATTACTAGGCGGGCAGGGACCTGGAGACACAAGAGGTAAGAAGTGGAGAAAAATACAAGTTTATTCTCTTTCATGTTTCCTTGAACTGAACCCAAAGTATGGGGAGAATATTTGAATAAGTCTAATAGTACATCGATTTTAGATTTTAGATTTTAGGACTTGTTCCTGCTCTGTACCTGCAATGAACTGATAAGGAATGCTGGGACTCCCAGCACATGAGTCAGCATATGGTGTCACTGTGATGGTGAAGTTCTGGCCACAGTGCATGTTGGGTATCTGACAGCTGGTACTATTGGTGTTGCAGTCATGTATTTGTCCATCCAGGCCCTCCGCTGTCACATTGTAAGCTGTGGCACTGGAGCTTCCTACCCAGGTCACATGGGTTGAGTTGGGACACACCAGACTGGCAGTAACATGATATGGAGCACACGGGGCTGGGAAGAGAAAGAAAAAGAGTAAGAAAGTTCATCAGAATCATCTTTTTAGACATCACAGATTTACAAGAAGTATGTGTGTGTGCGTGCGTGTGTGCGTGTGTGTGTGCGTGCAATGTTCTCCATCTCATACCTGAGCTGAATGTCAAGGCCAGACTCGGGTCACTGGAGCAGTTGCCATTGATAGCCTTAACGTCTACAGTGTAGGTGGTGCCACACATGATGCTTGTAAGAGTACAATGGCGTTCAGAGGACAGGCAGGTGGCATTGTCTCGACTACTTGAGGCAGAAACATAGTACTGTAATGATCCCTTGTGGCCAGACCAGGACACAACAGCACTGTTGCTGATACATTCAGGAGCTATAGAGATGTTGGTAGGAACACATGGCACTACAAAGAGAAGACAATTCCAAAGTTAAGCATGCTTTTGATTAAAGCAATAATGTGATGAGCAAAGAAGAAAAAATCTAACTGGGCTTCAAGATATAATGAAACAAAATGTAAATTAACATGATTTGAATCTCAAAATTAATAAAGAGAAATGGAGCAACGTATTTCTTCCTTCCTCCCTTTACTCAATATTGTGCATTCCATATCTATGACCTATAACACATCAAAATCAGAATTACGGTTTCTTTGGTGAACATCTTCTCACCTGTTCTCAGATCCAAAGCTGAACTTGGTTGACTGTGACAACCTCTGTCCACAGCTACAACAGTGACAGAGTAGTTTTCACCACAGTCTAGATCAGTGAAAGAGCAGGAGTTTTCATTTCCTGAGTCACAGGTGTAGATGTCTCCATCATGTGTTGTTGCTGTTGCTATGTACATGTCTGCTCCTGTGTCAGGGGACCAGGACACTGTGCTAACTCCGCATAGTGTAGAAACAGAAACATTACTAGGCGGGCAGGGACCTGGAGACATGAGAGGTACACACAGAGAAATAACAGGGTTGGTTCTGTACCCCAAAAGGTACAAAGGGCTTGTCACCCCCGGAGTACCCTAGTAGAGTACAGAAATGTACCTTTGGTATTGGTACATTGGTGTACCCTTCTTGGTTGTACCTCTAAATAACATTCCTGTACCCCTAGTGACAACTTTGTACCTATCACTAAAAGAACATATCTGTACCCCTATAGTGACAACATTGTACCTCAAAAAGAACATTTATGTACCCCTATATGGACAACATTGTACCTCTAAAACAACATTTATGTACCCCTATAGTGACAACATTGTACCTCTAAAATAACATTTCTGTACCCCTTTAGTGACAACATTGTACCTCTAAAAGAACATTTATGTACCCCTATAGTGACAACATTGTACCTCTAAAATAACATTTCTGTACCCCTTTAGTGACAACATTGTACCTCTAAAAGAACATTTATGTACCCCTATACAGACAACATTGTACCTCTAAAAGAACATTTATGTACCCCTATACAGACAACATTGTACCTCTAAAAGAATATTTCTGTACCCCTATAGTGACGACATTGTACCTCTAAAATAATATTTCTGTACCCCTATAGTGACAACATTGTACCTCTAAAATAACATTTCTGTACCCCTATAGTGACAACATTGTACCTCTAAAATAGCAATTCTGTACCCCTACTGGCAACAATGTACCTTTATGTACAAATACAAAATGGATTCAGAAACATGAACAACATTCAATAACTTTTTATTTGTCCCAAAGTGCAAGTCAATAACTTATGGTTGTGCAACAACCTAGTGCAAAATGGTACTCAATACCTTGAGGTAGGTGCAACATGTACTTGAGGACAACATTAAGTGCAAACATGAATGAATTAGTACAATTCCCACAGCGCTTATGGGCGACTCACACGGTCGCAACAGATTGATGCATGCTTGTTGTATGAGATGTATAGCTGATGCAAGCTCGCAATGCATTTCCAATGGGAGTCACATGGTTTGACACAACATTTGTGTTGTATGAGGTGGAGGGGGGCAGTCGAAACACAGCCGAAAGCCATACAACAGCTTGTAGTCCAAAATGTTGTATCAAACCATGTGACCTCCATTGGAAATGCATTGGGGCGGCCAGGACACTTACATCTTGCTTACATCTTGCATGCATCAATGTTGTATGCTAGATCGAAAGGTGTGAGTGAGGCCTTACACAACACAAGATCAACAGTCTTGCATTGCTGAAACGCTGGGGGAAATTGTACTAAATTCTGTGACATCTGGCTATTCTGCACACGAACAACCTAGTGCACTTGTGAATAATACTCTTAAAGGACCACTTCACCACTTTTCAACTTCTCTTCCTATAATTGGTCCTAACTAATGTTCATGATAAAATACCACAATTTTTCCCTACTCAGTCTGTGTCTCATAGGAAGGCTGTGGGCAGTTCAGAAACCCGTCCACCAGTGACATCATCGATGGTGAATCCAAGCTAATAGAAACGGCAGGCTTTCTTTTCCTGAAAAGTTGCAATTCACGATAATAAAAATCTTGTTTAAAAACAAATCTGCCTAATGATGATGTCACTGGTGGACGGGTGTCCGAACTGCCCAAAGCCCTCCTATGAGACACAGACTGAGTAGGAAAAATGGTGGTGTTTTATCATGAACATTAGTGAGGACCAATTATAGGAAGAGAAGTTGAAAAGTGGTGAAGTGGTCCTTTAAGGTTCTGTGCAACATGTACTCGAGTACAACATTTAGTGCACACATGTAAAACTATATAAAAAAATAAAATACAACATGAATGAGTACAATTCCCCCAGCACTTATACAACACAAGACTGATGCATCGAGCCTGTTGAGCCGTTCATTAACAGTCTTGCATTGCTGAAACGCTGGGGGAAATTGTACTCAATTCTGTGATATCTGGCTATTCTGCACACAAACAACCTAGTGCAAAATACTCAGAGCACTTGTGAATAATACTCTTAAGGTTCTGTGCAACATGTACTTGAGTACAACATTTAGTGAACACATGTAAAACTATATAAAACAAATAAAATACATACAACATGAATAAGTACAATTCCCCCAGCACTTATACAACACAAGACTGATGCATCGAGCCTGTTGAGCTGTTCATTAACAGTCTTGCATTGCTGAAACGCTGGGGGAAATTGTACTCAATTCTGTGACATCTGGCTATTCTTCACACAAACAACCTAGTGCAAAATACTCAGAGCACTTGTGAATAATACTCTTAAGGTTTTGTGCAACATGTACTTGAGTACAACATGAATGAGTACAATTCCCCCAGCAATTATAAAACACAAGACTGACGCATCGAGCCTGTTCAGCTGTTCATTAACAGTCTTGCATTGCTGAAACGCTGGGGGAAATTGTACTCAATTCCGTGACAACATCCAGCTAGTCTACAAATTCCTTTCAAAAGATCTATACAAAATGTTTCAAAGCAACATACAAATTATCGTCCACTGAATATGTGTCAAGCGATGTGTGGTCCAATTCGTCTCCAGGTTTGAGCAACATCCAGTCACTGTCTACTTTTACATGATAGGCATGAAAATGTGAGTCAAAGGACAATGGAAGCAACATTTTACTGCCAAGCACCCACATGGTATCAATGTTAAGAATGTATTTGATCTGTACAAATACAGGAATTCTTTCAACATGTAAAAGGTCTAATGTCAGTACATCTCCAACTGCATACTTGATGTTGTCTAAAGTTACTGCAGAGACACGTTGACTGACTTTGTCCTCCAATTCTGTAGCTCTGAAGTTAAACTTATCATTTGTTTTTAGAGCAGTCTGAAGAGTAATGGGTAGAGACAAAAATGGTGTGCTGACACTTTTACCAGGCACCTTTTCAAAATCCCCCAACATGTTGGCAGCTGAAAATTCCCAACATTGCTTGAACTGGTGACGATTGCTTAGTGTCATAGCTATGTTTACAAAGTTTCGAGTGTTCTTAGCCAGGTTCTTAAAATATTGATGTTTTCCTTCAAATCTCATACACCAAAGAGAACGGAGGGGACCATACATTAACATAAGTCTTGGATAATGTATAAGAAAATGACATTTAGGTGTTAGAACATTTCCAAATTCCGCTTTCATCTCAGAAAGGAATTCATGAATAAGTAACGGCAGACATGCTAGGTCATCTTTCCGCACCTTAGCTGCCATGACAACATCTGCAATACTTCGCAATAATAAAAACACATGCCAGTAACTGCTGCCAGGAGGAACACGGTGCCCCATTAGAAAAGGCAATAATCTGAAAAGACACCATTTTTGAGTAGCAGATCCTACAATGCCTGAAGTTTGGAGTCGTTCAGACAAAGGCACAGGCTTATTAGCCTTGTCATTCTGACCTATACTGATTTTTTTAAGCTCTTCATTTAGCTCAGTTATACTGATATGCTTTTTTCTCTGCGCCTCGCAAATAACATGCTTCATTGTCAGTGGAACAACTCCCTCCAACATATCATGCATGATGTCTGGGGGCAAAGACTTGGTCACATCAAAATAACCTAGTGAATCAAAATAACTATTGCCTTTTACACCATACACAGCTACATTGTTCTTGTTCTGCTGGACACACTGGAGATGATATTTGTGGACTTCAGTGTTTCTCAGAACAAAATCATCTTCTTGGAATGTGTCATTGATTTCTGCATGAGTTGCCATACAGTTACGACAAATTCTACCCGAGCTAAAACACATTCTGAAGCCACCAATCATATGAGCAGAGAGATTGTCAGCTGAAAAGGTTGCTAAAGCAGCATAAACTGTGTGCTCTGTTCCACGGACACTTACAATAAAGCCTTCAGTTGAAAGCTGTTTTAGGTCATCTAGCATTCGTTCTAAGATGGCATTCCAATATTTGGTCAGGGTTGAATATTGAACTAACATGGCTAAGTGAATGTGGCCGAGTTGAGATCGATACTTTCCACTCACATTTCCAATAGTGTAGTAAAATCCACATAGTTTATGCTTCCCTCTCTTGGCACCAAGAGGATTGACTACTTCATATTCATCTTCATACAGATGGATTCTTAAAGCATCAGGATGCTCTCTAAAAACAGAATGCTCCTTAAAATAAAGACCATCTCTATAATCTGTCAGAAGCTCTTCATCTATGACCTGGTTATTTTCAGATAGTATTTGATCCCAGACATCATCATGAGCACAGTACTTCTTTAAAACTTCAGCAATGGGAACATAGGAAAATGATCCAACTTTTTGGCCAGAAGAGCCTCTCAATGTGTAGTGTACAGGTTGTATATAGTTCAACTTAGATTTACAGTGTTCTTGAATCATGTGTGGAGAACGGACTGCTTCATAAGCGTTATCAAAGAAATTTGATGAGTGGAAAACCTGTTGAAGTTCGGGGCAATTTGAAATATCAAAACCACCTTTTTCCAGATGATAAGAAATAAATGAATCATAATTATCTTTGAAAAAACTAAATAGAAATTTGACATCATTTGTAATGTCTTGTTGGAGTGACACATTCAGAAGGTTTTTCTCTCTGCATTTAAGGACAAAGCCAAACAGATTATCTTTGAAATCCTCAAGTAGTTGATCTAAATTTGGCCTGGAATCAAATTCATCAGAAGCTATTGGTTCATTCTCCACACGTTGGTGTTCATCAGAAGCAATTAATTCATTCTCCACACGTTGGTGTTCATCAGAAGTACTTGGTTCATTCTCCACACTTGGGTGCTCTACTGCAGCCTCTGCATAGACATTATCAATAGGCCTAGATCTAAATCTTGATTTGTGTTTTCTGTACACATGTCGTCTATAAGAAGGGAATTTGGTAAATGTTGACTGACAGTCACCTAAACCACATGTGATACTAAAATTTGGTTGATGTGCATGAACAAGTCCAATATGTATAATTAACTTTGAGAGAGTAAAAACCTTTCTAGTGCATTTTGGGCACTGGTGCAGACAATGCATTGTGATCTAGTACAGACGGTTGTGATATAGTACAGACGGTTAATTATTTGCAGTGCACAGCGCGTTAATCACACGCAGTATGGTTGTTGGAATGGCCTTGTCTCCCTCTTCCTTGATATTGACGATGCGCAGCTGAAGGAAAGTCAGAGTTTTTTTCAGACCTGGTGGGTATGCAAGGTTGAAAACAAAATACATACAGAAGGCTGTTATGAAGGCTTCATCAAGGCTTCTGCACTGGCACACGTCCGCACCGTCAACTTTCACCACACACCGCACCCGTCCAGCGATGGCCATCTTCCAGTCCTGGTCCATGACTTGTATGGTTGGATTGGGCGTAGCAGCATCCCCCTACATAAAGCAAAACATGCAAAATGAATATTTTGTGTGTCAAAATTTGTTACATTAACCACTTTGCACCGAATCGTTCTTTTTTCTGGGGACATTTGCCAAAAATAATGGATCTACAAGCTCACGACTGACGCATTGTGAGCTTAGAAATTTGGTCAAGGGGAGGCAGACCAAATCAAATTTGTATTTAAGGTTCAAGTGGTTAAATGACTGAAAATAAACTTTAACATGAAGTCAACATATTATTAACAAAGCTAATGTGTAAACAAACACCACATCATATACACATTGGAGAGGGTCACTGCTAAGGGTTCCTTGGCTTGAAAAAAAGACCCCTAGTTTACATTTTGTAACTTCGTGGCATTTATATAGAAAGAACAGATTTGTCATTTATGTTAAACACAATACATCTGGGTGGGGAAAGTGAAAAGGCAGCGGTTGCCTCTCCCTCATTACCACCACTGAACAAGGCCCTTAATCCAAACCGCTCCAGTGGAGCTGCTCATTGGCTAGAAGGTCAGACTGTGGTTGTACCGGGCAGCTTCCAGCTATGAAAGTGTGTGACAAGAAGTACGGCTCCACAATTATATATTTTTTTGTAGTAGTAGGATCGGATGACCCATACAATTGACATGGGCTGCATACAGTGGAGGAGAGCAGTGGTTCCCAAATGCTGTGCCTAGAGGAGTACGCTGCTCACACAGGCTGTGTGGCTGCTCTAAACTGTTTACATGGTGATAGAACTGAAAAGCAGTGCAACACTGTGCAGGACAATCCAGATGCTCACCTCTCCCATCATGATGAAGACTTCAATTTTCTCTTTGAAGATGGACGGCAGTATGATCAGCCCGGCCCTGAAGTCGATTTCTGCAATGCAGTAAACATAGCAAGAGTCACCAATCACATCAAGTGGGGATGCACACCAACGGACAGACATGCGGAAACCACGGTCAGAAATGCGGTCGAACATGCACTGCGCCCATTCTTGTGGTTAGGTTAGGGTTTGAGGTAGGTTGTCGGTCTAATGAGTCGGACCAATAGTATGTCTAAACTAAAGCCTGTAGCCCTTCAAGTGTGCAACGTGGTTAATTAGAAAAGTGCTCACTACCTGGTAGATCTTCAGCCAAGGCATCCTGTCTTGCGGTGTTGAAGACTTCTGCGTGGGATTTTCCTGCACGTTTTAGAACTTCTGGCAAAATACCAGCGAAGCCCTCCCTGAAGCGATCACACAGACTGCTTGTGGCTGGATGGATTCGATCAACCTCATCAGAAAACTGTAGAAAACACAAGTATGATTCATATTCAGCATATGCCAACTATTATATACACTCAATCTCACAATATTTGAAATTACTACATAGATGGGTTTTCAACAGGGGGTCTGAGACCCCTAGGAGGTACTCATGAGTTACATGAGGTTGTTTTCATTTTGTTGCTATACCTCTGCACCCAATGTAAAGAGTAAAAGCACTATACAAGTTTGAGATATCATGTCATGGGGAAAATGTACAGAAAATAGCAAATCTACAAGCTCACATCACAATGCGTTGCTGCGATATGCTGTGAGTTTGTAGATCTATTTTTGGCAAAGAGGTTTGGTTTTGATTTAAAAAGGAATCAAAATGTTAAGATTTGCTAGCCATTGGGCTTGAAAACATATTTTTGTAACCAAATAAAGTTAATGACCCCTGATAGATTGATAATGCTGCAACATTCAGCTGTGCACTATACTTACTCCACCAGGAGCCCTTAGGAAGGGATATCTTTGGAGTAGATCCTCCACAGACATCCCATCCATGATTTCACGCCGTCTCCAGGAGAAGGTTCGCACCATGAGATCTTTCACAGTTGGGAGATCTGGATGCGTCTTCTGGTATTCACTATGAAGAACGGCAACATGGGCCTTCACAGAAGTGGCATCCTCTCCGACAACCAGTATTTCCTGTGGAAAAAGCATAGACAGATGTGGATGAGTTGTACAGTGTACCGCCTGCTCCCAAGTATGCAAAGCCATTTTGTTATCGTTGGATGAGATTTTGTTCACAATTCCATGCTGTATTTATGTGGTAACCATACAAGAAATAACAGGCAAATGTTGTGAAGACTTATTAGAAAATTAAAAGAGTCAATTTGGTTACCAACTCTCCATCATTTAGCTAGGGACAACCTGGAACACCCTCACCCTCAAAATATATAGATATGACAAATGACTTACAGATGTTTGATTAGCTGCTCGTCTATGCAGACTAGGTGTAGAGGGAGGTTGGGGCTTCTTTGCGTGGCCATACTTCTCTTTCATCTTTCGGACCTCGGTATTGCTGACCAGTGGGGCACGTTCATTTTTGCATTTTCTTTTTAGGGACGCATGCCAGGTTGTCTGGATAAAATGAAACACATTTGGCTATTAACCCCTTTTGGTGTTTTAAGCAATATGTTATACTTTAGCTATTGAAATATAGCAGATCTACAAGCTCATAGCTCTGTGCCGTGCTATGAACTTGTAGATCTGCCATTTTTGAAAAATCATGAAAATGTGGTGCAAATCTTTGAATATATTCTTTCATAGCGAAAGTTTTTACTCAAATCGTTGCTTCTGGGGGCGTCCCTGGGACAACATATTTTCAGATGGGGGTCCACGGCCAAATACAGATTATTCTGGGGATCCTCGACATGAAATATTGAGCACCACTGAGAACCATAGGTATTTCAGAAAACTGTCATGATTTAGAAGATTTTTTTAAAATTTCGATTTCAGGTCTAAATGGGTTAATAGTCGCATGTACATACACACACACACAGAAATCACTGAAGATTGAAGAGAATAAAACACAACTTACATAGCCATTCCCCTCTGCATCTCTAAGATGCGGGTATTTCACAACCACTGACTTGGCAACCTGAACGTACTCCGCTGGGGTTGGATACCTAGCCCAAAAGGCAAGAACAAATTCAAACTCTTGGTTTCTTAAAAGATCAGCTAACAATGTATGAATGCCAAGTACTAAAGTCATAGTAATGGTTAACAGTTGATACTTACATGTTGTGTGACATTAGTTGTTCATACAGCACACTGGTAATTTTGTGGCGTATTCTCGGCACTATGAGACGCGGGTCCCTGGCATCGAGCACCGTCTGAACATCATGGGGAAAGGTTGGACAGATGCCGATATGGTGTAGTCTCACACGGGCTGGTTCAACACTCCCACAGGCTGGTTCAGCACTGCAATGGAACAAGCAGATTTTCTTTTGTTAGTTTTATATTCTAGAGTGAATTTGTTCTGTGACGGTGTCTCCCAGTCTCTCCAGCTATTTTCAGGTTCTCTTTTTTTTGTAGGAGGGATATACAGTAGGCTGACAGGAAATGCGGAGAGAGATGGGGGGGGGGGGGGGGGGGGGGACATGCAGTAAAGGCCGCCAGGACCGGGGGTCGAACCTGCGGCACACTGCCAGACAGGTGCCTGGACCGCTGATTCACCCAATATGTTGGCATACCCATTTAACCCAGTCAGGACAGGAACCCCTTTTGGTGTCGTTATGTTATAAACTTTAGCTATTGAAAACAAGCTTGTAGATCTGCCATTTTTGAAAAATTGTGAAACTGTGGCACAAATCATTGAATTCAACTCAAATCTTTGCTTCTGGTGGGGTCCCTGGAACTACACATTTTCAGATGGGGGCCCGCAGCCAAATACAGATAATTCTGGGGGTCCTTGACATCAAAAGGGTTGAGCACCACTGACATGGAAACATAGGTTTTTCAGAAAACTGTTCAGCCTCAGATCTAAATGGGTTAAGCAGCATACAGTGACTGTGTAAGCACAACTATCTTATGGAGATGCACTTGCCTTGAAACCGTGGAAAGCTGAGATTGGGAGGCTTCTTCAGGCTCAATTGGCTGTAAACAAATCTCTGTCTCACCCTCCTTGTATTTTTCTACAAATTGTCTAAATTTAATTTGTTTTTGAATGATCCAGCGAAGAGGAAGCCGATCATTTGTTCAGTTAGTCCACAGTCCACCGTTTCTCCGTCCACTTCATTCTCTGAGGGAGGGACACACACACACACACACACACAATAGCTGATTTAATTAAATGCATCATATGACAAATTGTAAACATTGTATTTATTCACTTAATTAAAGCCATTTAAACACCGCCACACACTAACCGTTTCCCCACATAAGGACAAATTGTCCAGGTAGTTCAGCTAGACAGACCAGACAGCACTGACAGGTTTCAGAGGAAAGCCCTGGTTATTTAAAGACCTGGTGAAATGGAAAAATACGTTTTTCACATTTATCCCCGTCATAATAGGAGATGAAGAAAAAAAAAAGCAGATAAAGAATGCATGTTGCAAGTTGAAATATATTAACAAAGCTCCCAACAGTGACACAGACACACGCACTGTGTGTGGGGAGATTTTTTCCGATTACATTGTGAAATATATACAAGGCCTAGCGAGGTCCATTGTACAGATATTGCAGGTAATCATTTCTTAACATAATTGCAGTGAAAAGCTATGGTAACAGCCTAACAGGGTGCATCCATCTTTGTTTACCCCACATGAACGTGCAGAATGTAAGGGAAGCGATAGGGTTCACACACACCAGCGACCATATTTACAATATGAAAACTGTCGCCCACTTAGACAATGTAGGTTACACACGCTGGAATTAATCATGGAACCTGCAGGCATCATTAGGTGAGTAATTCATTGTATATGTGGTGGACGTTCGTGGTTGTGCTAATAATAAACGGACAGCTGCTGCTGCAGCAGCATGCTGCTGCTGCTGATACTGCTGCTTAACGACGACACTGTTTGTGAACTTGTAACTAGATGTACTAGTGTAGTTTTGCATCTGTTGCATCCTCCTGTGTGAAAGCAGCATAACGTTGTGGCAGGATACGAACGTCTGTAACTGTTCTTTGAACGCGTTCGGGTACAACACAATTTGTTGGCAACCGAATGCATTACTGTGGTGGTGAATGATTGCGTGGTGGCCCGCCAAACAATACGGACGAAAACCAGAATATCATGATACAACCCCGAAATAAAGACAGTGGAATGACGCTTTAAATATTATAAATGGACATGCTACTGCCGGTCTGCTCCCGCGCGCAAGGAAACAAACCACAGTAACAGAAAAACAGACGTTTTGGCGCGTATCCGCCATTTCAGTTTCCCCCCTCCTAAACATGAAAGTGATATTAATATGATATATTACCGAATAAAGTAGTTGAAATCAATACATTATGCACATTTAACAACCCTGTCCGTCATTTCAAATCCAACCGCTATCATTTAAGGGGTTTTAGTGATTAAAATGAACAAAATAACTCATTGGACTGTTTGTTCACGCCACCTGGGACAGCCAAAAACGACATGTTGGTGCTCAACATTTTATTTATATATGTTCCTAAACATGAAACTGCTTACTGTAAGTTAGTGCAAACATTAAATAAAGATACTTACCGGTAAACCTTTTTGCCTCGCCTTCTGAAACGTCTATTCCAGCTTCCGTGACTAGTTTGTGAATCAGTTCCTCTGTAGACAAGGTGGACAGCTTTCGTACTCCGTCTACTACTACTCCTCCTCCTCCTAATATGAATAGTGCCGCCATATTTCTGTGTTAGTTTGGTTGTCCGTCCGTCTGGCCGCCGCCCGGCTACAACGACCCAAACTCCCACTAACTAGCTCCGAGCCAAACTTCCCAAAGTCCCGACACAAACTTAAATTCACCGCGTAAAATAATAGCGCATGGCTGTCGGCTGCCAGACTGCTGGTCTGCTGCTCTTCAGGAGTTCAGTGGTGAAGATGCACTGTGATTGGCCAGTACAGCAGACAGCTGACTTGCATTCAGCCAATCGCTGACCATTTTGCTTCAAAGGCGGGTCTACAAGCTCAGAATGGGCACAAATATGTACCTAGGGGTCCAAAAACTAATTTGTACCATTAAAGGTCTACAGTTTTGTACCATATGGGCCATTTTAGTACCGTATATGGTACTCTACCAATGCACGGGGTACATTTATGACAAAAGTACCTTAAAGGGCACAAATATATCAGGATTTTTTTTTGTGTGTAAGAAGTGGAGACAAATAAAAGTTTATTCTCTTTCATGTTTCCTTGAACTGAACCCAAAGTATGGGGAGAATATTTGAATAAGTTTAATAGTACATCGATTTTAGATTTTTAGATTTTAGGACTTGTTCCTGCTCTGTACCTGCAATGAACTGATAAGGAATGCTGGGACTCCCAGCACATGAGTCAGCATATGGTGTCACTGTGATGGTGAAGTTCTGGCCACAGTGCATGTTGGGTATCTGACAGCTGGTACTATTGGTGTTGCAGTCATGTATTTGTCCATCCAAACCCTCCGCTGTCACATTGTAAGCTGTGGCACTGGAGCTTCCTACCCAGGTCACATGGGTTGAGTTGGGACACACCAGACTGGCAGTAACATTATATGGAGCACACAGGGCTGGGAAGAGAAAGAAAAAGGGTAAGAAAGTTCATCAGAATCATCTTTTTAGACATCACAGATTTACAAGAAGTATGTGTGTGTGCGTGCGTGCTTGCGTGTGTGTGCGTGCAATGTTCTCCATCTCATACCTGAGCTGAATGTCAAGGCCAGACTCGGGTCACTGGAGCAGTTGCCATTGACAGCCTTAACGTCTACAGTGTAGGTGGTGCCACACATGATGCTTGTAAGAGTACAATGGCGTTCAGAGGACAGGCAGGTGGCATTGTCTCGACTACTTGAGGCAGAAACATAGTACTGTAATGATCCCTTGTGGCCAGACCAGGACACAACAGCACTGTTGCTGATACATTCAGGAGCTACAGAGATGTTGGTAGGAACACATGGCACTACAAAGAGAAGACAATTCCAAAGTTAAGCATGCTTTTGATTAAAGCAATAATGTGATGAGCAAAGAAGAAAAAATCTAACTGGGCTTCAAGATATAATGAAACAAAATGTAAATTAACATGATTTGAATCTCAAAACTAATAAAGAGAAATGGAGCAACGTATTTCTTCCTTCCTCCCTTTACTCAATTGTGCATTCCATATCTATGACCTATAACACATCAAAATCAGAATAACGGTGCCTGTGGTGAACATCTTCTCACCTGCTCTCAGATCCAAAGCTGCACTTGGTTGACTGTGACAACCTCTGTCCACAGCTACAACAGTGACAGAGTAGTTTTCACCACAGTCTAGATCAGTGAAAGAGCAGGAGTTTGCATTGCCTGAGTCACAGGTGTAGATGTCTCCATCATGTGTTGTTGCTGTTGCTATGTACATGTCTGCTCCTGTGTCAGGGGACCAGGACACTGTGCTAACTCCGCATAGTGTAGAAACAGAAACATTACTAGGCGGGCAGGGACCTGGAGACACAAGAGGTAAGAAGTGGAGAAAAATAAAAGTTTATTCTCTTTCATGTTTCCTTGAACTGAACCCAAAGTATGGGGAGAATATTTGAATAAGTCTAATAGTACATCGATTTTAGATTTTAGGACTTGTTCCTGCTCTGTACCTGCAATGAACTGATAAGGAATGCTGGGACTCCCAGCACATGAGTCAGCATATGGTGTCACTGTGATGGTGAAGTTCTGGCCACAGTGCATGTTGGGTATCTGACAGCTGGTACTATTGGTGTTGCAGTCATGTATTTGTCCATCCAGGCCCTCCGCTGTCACATTGTAAGCTGTGGCACTGGCGCTTCCTACCCAGGTCACATGGGTTGAGTTGGGACACACCAGACTGGCAGTAACATTATATGGAGCACACGGGGCTGGGAAGAGAAAGAAAAAGAGTAAGAAAGTTCATCAGAATCATCTTTTTAGACATCACAGATTTACAAGAAGTATGTGTGTTTGCGTGTGTGTGTGTGTGTGCGTGCAATGTTCTCCATCTCATACCTGAGCTGAATGTCAAGGCCAGACTCGGGTCACTGGAGCAGTTGCCATTGATAGCCTTAACGTCTACAGTGTAGGTGGTGCCACACATGATGCTTGTAAGAGTACAATGGCGTTCAGAGGACAGGCAGGTGGCATTGTCTCGACTACTTGAGGCAGAAACATAGTACTGTAATGATCCCTTGTGGCCAGACCAGGACACAACAGCACTGTTGCTGATACATTCAGGAGCTACAGAGATGTTGGTAGGAACACATGGCACTACAAAGAGAAGACAATTCCAAAGTTAAGCATGCTTTTGATTAAATCAAAAATGTGATGAGCAAAGAAGAAAAAACTAACTGGGCTTCAAGATATAATGAAACAAAATGTAAATTAACATGATTTGAACCTCAAAATTAATAAAGAGAAATGGAGCAACGTATTTCTTCCTTCCTCCCATTACTCAATTGTGCATTCCATATCTATGACCTATAACACATCAAAATAAGAATTACGGTGCCTTTGGTGAACATCTTCTCACCTGTTCTCAGATCCAAAGCTGAACTTGGTTGACTGTGACAACCTCTGTCCACAGCTACAACAGTGACGGAGTAGTTTTCACCACAGTCTAGATCAGTGAAAGAGCAGGAGTTTGCATTGCCTGAGTCACAGGTGTAGATGTCTCCATCATGTGTTGTTGCTGTTGCTATGTACATGTCTGCTCCTGTGTCAGGGGACCAGGACACTGTGCTAACTCCGCATAGTGTAGAAACAGAAACATTACTAGGCGGGCAGGGACCTGGAGACACAAGAGGTAAGAAGTGGAGAAAAATAAAAGTTTATTCTCTTTCATGTTTCCTTGAACTGAACCCAAAGTATGGGGAGAATATTTGAATAAGTCTAATAGTACATCGATTTTAGATTTTAGGACTTGTTCCTGCTCTGTACCTGCAATGAACTGATAAGGAATGCTGGGACTCCCAGCACATGAGTCAGCATATGGTGTCACTGTGATGGTGAAGTTCTGGCCACAGTGCATGTTGGGTATCTGACAGCTGGTACTATTGGTGTTGCAGTCATGTATTTGTCCATCCAGGCCCTCCGCTGTCACATTGTAAGCTGTGGCACTGGAGCTTCCTACCCAGGTCACATGGGTTGAGTTGGGACACACCAGACTGGCAGTAACATTATATGGAGCACACGGGGCTGGGAAGAGAAAGAAAAAGAGTAAGAAAGTTCATCAGAATCATCTTTTTAGACATCACAGATTTACAAGAAGTATGTGTGTGTGTGTGCGTGTGTGTGTGCGTGCAATGTTCTCCATCTCATACCTGAGCTGAATGTCAAGGCCAGACTCGGGTCACTGGAGCAGTTGCCATTGATAGCCTTAACGTCTACAGTGTAGGTGGTGCCACACATGATGCTTGTAAGAGTACAATGGCGTTCAGAGGACAGGCAGGTGGCATTGTCTCGACTACTTGAGGCAGAAACATAGTACTGTAATGATCCCTTGTGGCCAGACCAGGACACAACAGCACTGTTGCTGATACATTCAGGAGCTATAGAGATGTTGGTAGGAACACATGGCACTACAAAGAGAAGACAATTCCAAAGTTAAGCATGCTTTTGATTAAAGCAATAATGTGATGAGCAAAGAAGAAAAAATCTAACTGGGCTTCAAGATATAATGAAACAAAATGTAAATTAACATGATTTGAATCTCAAAATTAATAAAGAGAAATGGAGCAACGTATTTCTTCCTTCCTCCCTTTACTCAATATTGTGCATTCCATATCTATGACCTATAACACATCAAAATCAGAATTACGGTTTCTTTGGTGAACATCTTCTCACCTGTTCTCAGATCCAAAGCTGAACTTGGTTGACTGTGACAACCTCTGTCCACAGCTACAACAGTGACAGAGTAGTTTTCACCACAGTCTAGATCAGTGAAAGAGCAGGAGTTTGCATTGCCTGAGTCACAGGTGTAGATGTCTCCATCATGTGTAGTTGCTGTTGCTATGTACATGTCTGCTCCTGTGTCAGGGGACCAGGACACTGTGCTAACTCCGCATAGTGTAGAAACAGAAACATTACTAGGCGGGCAGGGACCTGGAGACATGAGAGGTAAGAAGTGGAGACAAATAAAAGTTTATTCTCTTTCATGTTTCCTTGAACTGAACCCAAAGTATGGGGAGAATATTTGAATAAGTTTAATAGTACATCGATTTTAGATTTTTAGATTTTAGGACTTGTTCCTGCTCTGTACCTGCAATGAACTGATAAGGAATGCTGGGACTCCCAGCACATGAGTCAGCATATGGTGTCACTGTGATGGTGAAGTTCTGGCCACAGTGCATGTTGGGTATCTGACAGCTGGTACTATTGGTGTTGCAGTCATGTATTTGTCCATCCAGGCCCTCCGCTGTGACATTGTAAGCTGTGGCACTGGCGCTTCCTACCCAGGTCACATGGGTTGAGTTGGGACACACCAGACTGGCAGTAACATTATATGGAGCACACGGGGCTGGGAAGAGAAAGAAAAAGAGTAAGAAAGTTCATCAGAATCATCTTTTTAGACATCACAGATTTACAAGAAGTATGTGTGTTTGCGTGTGTGTGTGTGCGTGCAATGTTCTCCATCTCATACCTGAGCTGAATGTCAAGGCCAGACTCGGGTCACTGGAGCAGTTGCCATTGATAGCCTTAACGTCTACAGTGTAGGTGGTGCCACACATGATGCTTGTAAGAGTACAATGGCGTTCAGAGGACAGGCAGGTGGCATTGTCTCGACTACTTGAGGCAGAAACATAGTACTGTAATGATCCCTTGTGGCCAGACCAGGACACAACAGCACTGTTGCTGATACATTCAGGAGCTACAGAGATGTTGGTAGGAACACATGGCACTACAAAGAGAAGACAATTCCAAAGTTAAGCATGCTTTTGATTAAATCAAAAATGTGATGAGCAAAGAAGAAAAAACTAACTGGGCTTCAAGATATAATGAAACAAAATGTAAATTAACATGATTTGAACCTCAAAATTAATAAAGAGAAATGGAGCAACGTATTTCTTCCTTCCTCCCTTTACTCAATTGTGCATTCCATATCTATGACCTATAACACATCAAAATAAGAATTACGGTGCCTTTGGTGAACATCTTCTCACCTGTTCTCAGATCCAAAGCTGAACTTGGTTGACTGTGACAACCTCTGTCCACAGCTACAACAGTGACGGAGTAGTTTTCACCACAGTCTAGATCAGTGAAAGAGCAGGAGTTTGCATTGCCTGAGTCACAGGTGTAGATGTCTCCATCATGTGTTGTTGCTGTTGCTATGTACATGTCTGCTCCTGTGTCAGGGGACCAGGACACTGTGCTAACTCCGCATAGTGTAGAAACAGAAACATTACTAGGCGGGCAGGGACCTGGAGACACAAGAGGTAAGAAGTGGAGAAAAATAAAAGTTTATTCTCTTTCATGTTTCCTTGAACTGAACCCAAAGTATGGGGAGAATATTTGAATAAGTCTAATAGTACATCGATTTTAGATTTTAGGACTTGTTCCTGCTCTGTACCTGCAATGAACTGATAAGGAATGCTGGGACTCCCAGCACATGAGTCAGCATATGGTGTCACTGTGATGGTGAAGTTCTGGCCACAGTGCATGTTGGGTATCTGACAGCTGGTACTATTGGTGTTGCAGTCATGTATTTGTCCATCCAGGCCCTCCGCTGTCACATTGTAAGCTGTGGCACTGGAGCTTCCTACCCAGGTCACATGGGTTGAGTTGGGACACACCAGACTGGCAGTAACATTATATGGAGCACACGGGGCTGGGAAGAGAAAGAAAAAGAGTAAGAAAGTTCATCAGAATCATCTTTTTAGACATCACAGATTTACAAGAAGTATGTGTGTGTGCGTGTGTGTGTGCGTGCAATGTTCTCCATCTCATACCTGAGCTGAATGTCAAGGCCAGACTCGGGTCACTGGAGCAGTTGCCATTGATAGCCTTAACGTCTACAGTGTAGGTGGTGCCACACATGATGCTTGTAAGAGTACAATGGCGTTCAGAGGACAGGCAGGTGGCATTGTCTCGACTACTTGAGGCAGAAACATAGTACTGTAATGATCCCTTGTGGCCAGACCAGGACACAACAGCACTGTTGCTGATACATTCAGGAGCTACAGAGATGTTGGTAGGAACACATGGCACTACAAAGAGAAGACAATTCCAAAGTTAAGCATGCTTTTGATTAAAGCAATAATGTGATGAGCAAAGAAGAAAAAATCTAACTGGGCTTCAAGATACAATGAAACAAAATGTAAATGAACATGATTTGAATCTCAAAGTTAATAAAGAGAAATGGAGCAACGTATTTCTTCCTTCCTCTCTTTACTCAATTGTGCATTCCATATCTATGACCTATAACACATCAAAATCAGAATTACGGTGCCTTTGGTGAACATCTTCTCACCTGTTCTCAGATCCAAAGCTGAACTTGGTTGACTGTGACAACCTCTGTCCACAGCTACAACAATGACAGAGTAGTTTTCACCACAGTCTAGATCAGTGAAAGAGCAGGAGTTTGCATTGCCTGAGTCACAGGTGTAGATGTCTCCATCATGTGTTGTTGCTGTTGCTATGTACATGTCTGCTCCTGTGTCAGGGGACCAGGACACTGTGCTAACTCCGCATAATGTAGAAACAGAAACATTACTAGGCGGGCAGGGACCTGGAGACATAAGAGGTAAGAAGTGGAGAAAAATAAATGTTTATTCTCTTTCATGTTCCTTGAACTGAACCCAAAGTATGGGGAGAATATTTGAATAAGTCTAATAGTACATCGATTTTAGATTTTAGATTTTAGGACTTGTTCCTGCTCTGTACCTGCAATGAACTGATAAGGAATGCTGGGACTCCCAGCACATGAGTCAGCATATGGTGTCACTGTGATGGTGAAGTTCTGACCACAGTGCATGTTGGGTATCTGACAGCTGGTACTGTTGGTGTTGCAGTCATGTATTTGTCCATCTTGGCCCACCGCTGTCACATTGTAAGCTGTGGCACTGGGGCTTCCTACCCAGGTCAGTGAGGTCACATGGGTTGAGTTGGGACACACCAGACTGGCAGTAACATTATATGGAGCACATGGGGCTGGGAAGAGAAAGAAAAAGTGTGAGAAAGTTAATCAGAATCATCGTTTTTGTCACATCACAGGTTTACAAGAAGTGTGTGCGTGCACACATGTGTGTGGGTGTGTGCGCGTGTGTGTGTGCGAGCATGCGTGTAATGTTCTCCATCTCATACCTGAGCTGAATGTCAAGGCCGGACTCGGGTCACTGGAGCAGTTGCCATTGATAGCCTTAACGCGTACAGTGTAGGTGGTGCCACACATGATGCTTGTAAGAGTACAATGGAGTTCAGAGGACAGGCAGGTGGCATTGTCTTGACTACTTGAGGCAGAAACATAGTACTGTACTGCTCCCTTGTGGCCAGACCAGGACACAACAGCACTGTTGCTGATACATTCAGGAGCTACAGAGATGTTGGTAGCAACACATGGCACTACAAAGAGAAGACAATTCCAAAGTTAAGCATGATTAAAGCAATAATGTGATGAGCTAAGAAGAAAAAAATCTAACTGGGCTTCAAGATATAATGAAGCAAAATGTAAATAACCATGATTTGAATCTCAAAATGATTAAAGAGAAATGGAACAATGTATTTATTGGTTCCTCCCTTTACTCAATTGTGCATTCCATATCCCGGTTTTAAGTCATTCGATTTAATTAAGTTGAGTCCCACAGAGAAAATGACCTAACACTTAAAATCAGAATTACGGTGCCTTTGGTGAACATCTTCTCACCTGTTTTCAGATCCACAGCTGAACTTGGTTGACTGTGACAACCTCTGTCCACAGCTACAACAGTGACAGAGTAGTTTTCACCACAGTCTAGATCAGTGAAAGAGCAGGAGTTTGCATTGCCTGAGTTACAGGTGTAGATGTCTCCATCATGTGTTGTTGCTGTTGCTATGTACATGTCTGCTCCTCTGTCAGGGGACCAGGACACTCTGCTAACTCCGCATAATGTAGAAACAGAAACATTACTAGGCGGGCAGGGACCTGGAGACATAAGAGGTAAGAAGTGGAGAAAAATAAATGTTTATTCTCTTTCATGTTCCTTGAACTGAACCCAAAGTATGGGGAGAATATTTGAAATAGTCTAATAGTAAATCGTTTTTAGATTTTAAGTCTTGTTCCCGCTCTGTACCTGCCATCAACTGATAAGGAATGCTGGGATTCCCAGCACATGAGTCAGCATATGGTGTCACTGTGATGGTGAAGTTCTGACCACAGTGCATGTTGGGTATCTGACAGCTGGTACTGTTGGTGTTGCAGTCATGTATTTGTCCATCCTGGCCCACCGCTGTCACATTGTAAGCTGTGGCACTGGGGCTTCCTACCCAGGTCAGTGAGGTCACATGGGTTGAGTTGGGACACACCAGACTGGCAGTAACATTATATGGAGCACATGGGGCTGCGAAGAGAAAGAAAAAGTGTGAGAAAGTTAATCAGAATCATCGTTTTTGTCACATCACAGGTTTACAAGAAGTGTGTGCGTGCACACATGTGTGTGGGTGTGTGCGCGTGTGTGTGTGCGAGCATGCGTGTAATGTTCTCCATCTCATACCTGAGCTGAATGTCAAGGCCGGACTCGGGTCACTGGAGCAGTTGCCATTGATAGCCTTAACGCGTACAGTGTAGGTGGTGCCACACATGATGCTTGTAAGAGTACAATGGAGTTCAGAGGACAGGCAGGTGGCATTGTCTTGACTACTTGAGGCAGAAACATAGTACTGTACTGCTCCCTTGTGGCCAGACCAGGACACAACAGCACTGTTGCTGATACATTCAGGAGCTACAGAGATGTTGGTAGCAACACATGGCACTACAAAGAGAAGACAATTCCAAAGTTAAGCATGATTAAAGCAATAATGTGATGAGCTAAGAAGAAAAAAATCTAACTGGGCTTCAAGATATAATGAAGCAAAATGTAAATAACCATGATTTGAATCTCAAAATGATTAAAGAGAAATGGAACAATGTATTTATTGGTTCCTCCCTTTCCTCAATTGTGCATTCCATATCCCGGTTTTAAGTCATTCGATTTAATTAAGTTGAGTCCCACAGAGAAAATGACCTAACACTTAAAATCAGAATTACGGTGCCTTTGGTGAACATCTTCTCACCTGTTTTCAGATCCACAGCTGAACTTGGTTGACTGTGACAACCTCTGTCCACAGCTACAACAGTGACAGAGTAGTTTTCACCACAGTCTAGATCAGTGAAAGAGCAGGAGTTTGCATTGCCTGAGTCACAGGTGTAGATGTCTCCATCATGTGTTGTTGCTGTTGCTATGTACATGTCTGCTCCTGTGTCAGGGGACCAGGACACTGTGCTAACTCCGCATAGTGTAGAAACAGAAACATTACTAGGCGGGCAGGGACCTGGAGACACAAGAGGTAAGAAGTGGAGAAAAATAAAAGTTTTTCTCTTTCATGTTTCCTTGAACTGAACCCAAAGTATGGGGAGAATATTTGAATAAGTCTAATAGTACATCGATTTTAGATTTTAGGACTTGTTCCTGCTCTGTACCTGCAATGAACTGATAAGGAATGCTGGGACTCCCAGCACATGAGTCAGCATATGGTGTCACTGTGATGGTGAAGTTCTGGCCACAGTGCATGTTGGGTATCTGACAGCTGGTACTATTGGTGTTGCAGTCATGTATTTGTCCATCCAGGCCCTCCGCTGTCACATTGTAAGCTGTGGCACTGGAGCTTCCTACCCAGGTCACATGGGTTGAGTTGGGACACACCAGACTGGCAGTAACATTATATGGAGCACACGGGACTGGGAAGAGAAAGAAAAAGAGTAAGAAAGTTCATCAGAATCATCTTTTTAGACATCACAGATTTACAAGAAGTATGTGTGCGTGCGTGCGTGCGTGCGTGTGCAATGTTCTCCATCTCATACCTGAGCTGAATGTCAAGGCCAGACTCGGGTCACTGGAGCAGTTGCCATTGATAGCCTTAACGTCTACAGTGTAGGTGGTGCCACACATGATGCTTGTAAGAGTACAATGGCGTTCAGAGGACAGGCAGGTGGCATTGTCTCGACTACTTGAGGCAGAAACATAGTACTGTAATGATCCCTTGTGGCCAGACCAGGACACAACAGCACTGTTGCTGATACATTCAGGAACTACAGAGATGTTGGTAGGAACACATGGCACTACAAAGAGAAGACAATTCCAAAGTTAAGCATGCTTTTGATTAAAGCAATAATGTGATGAGCAAAGAAGAAAAAATCTAACTGGGCTTCAAGATATAATGAAACAAAATGTAAATTAACATGATTTGAATCTCAAAGTTAATAAAGAGAAATGGAGCAACGTATTTCTTCCTTCCTCCCTTTACTCAATTGTGCATTCCATATCTATGACCTATAACACATCAAAATAAGAATTACGGTGCCTTTGGTGAACATCTTCTCACCTGTTCTCAGATCCAAAGCTGAACTTGGTTGACTGTGACAACCTCTGTCCACAGCTACAACAGTGACAGAGTAGTTTTCACCACAGTCTAGATCAGTGAAAGAGCAGGAGTTTGCATTGCCTGAGTCACAGGTGTAGATGTCTCCACCATGTGTTGTTGCTGTTGCTATGTACATGTCTGCTCCTGTGTCAGGGGACCAGGACACTGTGCTAACTCCGCATAGTGTAGAAACAGAAACATTACTAGGCGGGCAGGGACCTGGAGACACGAGGTAAGAAGTGGAGAAAAATAAAAGTTTATTCTCTTTCATGTTTCCTTGAACTGAACCCAAAGTATGGGGAGAATATTTGAATAAGTCTAATAGTACATCGATTTTAGATTTTAGGACTTGTTCCTGCTCTGTACCTGCAATGAACTGATAAGGAATGCTGGGACTCCCAGCACATGAGTCAGCATATGGTGTCACTGTGATGGTGAAGTTCTGGCCACAGTGCATGTTGGGTATCTGACAGCTGGTACTATTGGTGTTGCAGTCATGTACTTGTCCATCCAGGCCCTCCGCTGTCACATTGTAAGCTGTGGCACTGGGGCTTCCTACCCAGGTCAGTGAGGTCACATGGGTTGAGTTGGGACACACCAGACTGGCAGTAACATTATATGGAGAACATGGGGCTGGGAAGAGAAAGAAAAAGAGTGAGAAAGTTAATCAGAATCATTGTTTTTGTCACATCACAGGTTTACAAGAAGTGTGTGCGTGCACACATGTGTGTGGGTGTGTGCGCGTGTGTGTGTGCGAGCATGCGTGTAATGTTCTCCATCTCATACCTGAGCTGAATGTCAAGGCCGGACTCGGGTCACTGGAGCAGTTGCCATTGATAGCCTTAACGCGTACAGTGTAGGTGGTGCCACACATGATGCTTGTAAGAGTACAATGGAGTTCAGAGGACAGGCAGGTGGCATTGTCTTGACTACTTGAGGCAGAAACATAGTACTGTACTTCTCCCTTGTGTCCAGACCAGGACACAACAGCACTGTTGCTGATACATTCAGGAGCTACAGAGATGTTGGTAGCAACACATGGCACTACAAAGAGAAGACAATTCCAAAGTTAAGCATGATTAAAGCAATAATGTGATGAGCTAAGAAGAAAAAATCTAACTGGGCTTCAAGATATAATGAAGCAAAATGTAAATAACCATGATTTGAATCTCAAAATGAATAAAGAGAAATGGAACAATGTATTTCTTGGTTCCTCCCTTTACTCAATTGTGCATTCCATATCCCGGTTTTAAGTCATTTGATTGAATTAAGTTGAGTCCCACAGAGAAAATGACCTAACACTTCAAAATCAGAATTACGGTGCCTTTGGTGAACATCTTCTCACCTGTTTTCAGATCCACAGCTGAACTTGGTTGACTGTGACAACCTCTGTCCACAGCTACAACAGTGACAGAGTAGTTTTCACCACAGTCTAGATCAGTGAAAGAGCAGGAGTTTGCATTGCCTGAGTTACAGGTGTAGATGTCTCCATCATGTGTTGTTGCTGTTGCTATGAACATGTCTGCTCCTCTGTCAGGGGACCAGGACACTCTGCTAACTCCGCATAGTGTAGAAACAGAAACTTTACTAGGCGGGCAGGGACCTGGAGACACAAGAGGTAAGAAGTGGAGAAAAATAAAAGTTTATTCTCTTTCATGTTTCCTTGAACTGAACCCGAAGTATGGGGAGAATATTTGAATAAGTCTAATAGTACATCGATTTTAGATTTTAGGACTTGTTCCTGCTCTGTACCTGCAATGAACTGATAAGGAATGCTGGGACTCCCAGCACATGAGTCAGCATATGGTGTCACTGTGATGGTGAAGTTCTGGCCACAGTGCATGTTGGGTATCTGACAGCTGGTACTATTGGTGTTGCAGTCATGTATTTGTCCATCCAGGCCCTCCGCTGTCACATTGTAAGCTGTGGCACTGGAGCTTCCTACCCAGGTCACATGGGTTGAGTTGGGACACACCAGACTGGCAGTAACATTATATGGAGCACACGGGACTGGGAAGAGAAAGAAAAAGAGTAAGAAAGTTCATCAGAATCATCTTTTTAGACATCACAGATTTACAAGAAGTATGTGTGTGTGTGTGCGTGTGTGTGTGCGTGCAATGTTCTCCATCTCATACCTGAGCTGAATGTCAAGGCCAGACTCGGGTCACTGGAGCAGTTGCCATTGATAGCCTTAACGTCTACAGTGTAGGTTGTGCCACACATGATGCTTGTAAGAGTACAATGGCGTTCAGAGGACAGGCAGGTGGCATTGTCTCGACTACTTGAGGCAGAAACATAGTACTGTAATGATCCCTTGTGGCCAAACCAGGACACAACAGTACTGTTGCTGATACATTTAGGAGCTACAGAGATGTTGGTAGGAACACATGGCACTACAAAGAGAAGACAATTCCAAAGTTAAGCATGCTTTTGATTAAAGCAATAATGTGATGAGCAAAGAAGAAAAAATCTAACTGGGCTTCAAGATATAATGAAACAAAATGTAAATTAACATGATTTGAATCTCAAAGTTAATAAAGAGAAATGGAGCAACGTATTTCTTCCTTCCTCCCTTTACTCAATTGTGCATTCCATATCTATGACCTATAACACATCAAAATCAGAATTACGGTGCCTTTGGTGAACATCTTCTCACCTGTTCTCAGATCCAAAGCTGAACTTGGTTGACTGTGACAACCTCTGTCCACAGCTACAACAGTGACATAGTAGTTTTCACCACAGTCTAGATCAGTGAAAGAGCAGGAGTTTGCATTGCCTGAGTCACAGGTGTAGATGTCTCCATCATGTGTTGTTGCTGTTGCTATGTACATGTCTGCTCCTGTGTCAGGGGACCAGGACACTGTGCTAACTCCGCATAGTGTAGAAACAGAAACATTACTAGGCGGGCAGGGACCTGGAGACACAAGAGGTAAGAAGTGGAGAAAAATAAAAGTTTATTCTCTTTCATGTTTCCTTGAACTGAACCCGAAGTATGGGGAGAATATTTGAATAAGTCTAATAGTACATCGATTTTAGATTTTAGGACTTGTTCCTGCTCTGTACCTGCAATGAACTGATAAGGAATGCTGGGACTCCCAGCACATGAGTCAGCATATGGTGTCACTGTGATGGTGAAGTTCTGGCCACAGTGCATGTTGGGTATCTGACAGCTGGTACTATTGGTGTTGCAGTCATGTATTTGTCCATCCAGGCCCTCCGCTGTCACATTGTAAGCTGTGGCACTGGAGCTTCCTACCCAGGTCACATGGGTTGAGTTGGGACACACCAGACTGGCAGTAACATTATATGGAGCACACGGGACTGGGAAGAGAAAGAAAAAGAGTAAGAAAGTTCATCAGAATCATCTTTTTAGACATCACAGATTTACAAGAAGTATGTGTGTGTGTGTGTGTGTGTGTGTGCGTGCAATGTTCTCCATCTCATACCTGAGCTGAATGTCAAGGCCAGACTCGGGTCACTGGAGCAGTTGCCATTGATAGCCTTAACGTCTACAGTGTAGGTGGTGCCACACATGATGCTTGTAAGAGTACAATGGCGTTCAGAGGACAGGCAGGTGGCATTGTCTCGACTACTTGAGGCAGAAACATAGTACTGTAATGATCCCTTGTGGCCAAACCAGGACACAACAGCACTGTTGCTGATACATTTAGGAGCTACAGAGATGTTGGTAGGAACACATGGCACTACAAAGAGAAGACAATTCCAAAGTTAAGCATGCTTTTGATTAAAGCAATAATGTGATGAGCAAAGAAGAAAAAATCTAACTGGGCTTCAAGATATAATGAAACAAAATGTAAATTAACATGATTTGAATCTCAAAGTTAATAAAGAGAAATGGAGCAACGTATTTCTTCCTTCCTCCCTTTACTCAATTGTGCATTCCATATCTATGACCTATAACACATCAAAATCAGAATTACGGTGCCTTTGGTGAACATCTTCTCACCTGTTCTCAGATCCAAAGCTGAACTTGGTTGACTGTGACAACCTCTGTCCACAGCTACAACAGTGACAGAGTAGTTTTCACCACAGTCTAGATCAGTGAAAGAGCAGGAGTTTGCATTGCCTGAGTCACAGGTGTAGATGTCTCCATCATGTGTTGTTGCTGTTGCTATGTACATGTCTGCTCCTGTGTCAGGGGACCAGGACACTGTGCTAACTCCGCATAGTGTAGAAACAGAAACATTACTAGGCGGGCAGGGACCTGGAGACACAAGAGGTAAGAAGTGGAGAAAAATAAAAGTTTATTCTCTTTCATGTTTCCTTGAACTGAACCCGAAGTATGGGGAGAATATTTGAATAAGTCTAATAGTACATCGATTTTAGATTTTAGGACTTGTTCCTGCTCTGTACCTGCAATGAACTGATAAGGAATGCTGGGACTCCCAGCACATGAGTCAGCATATGGTGTCACTGTGATGGTGAAGTTCTGGCCACAGTGCATGTTGGGTATCTGACAGCTGGTACTATTGGTGTTGCAGTCATGTATTTGTCCATCCAGGCCCTCCGCTGTCACATTGTAAGCTGTGGCACTGGAGCTTCCTACCCAGGTCACATGGGTTGAGTTGGGACACACCAGACTGGCAGTAACATTATATGGAGCACACGGGACTGGGAAGAGAAAGAAAAAGAGTAAGAAAGTTCATCAGAATCATCTTTTTAGACATCACAAATTTACAAGAAGTATGTGTGCGTGCGTGCGTGCGTGTGTGTGCAATGTTCTCCATCTCATACCTGAGCTGAATGTCAAGGCCAGACTCGGGTCACTGGAGCAGTTGCCATTGATAGCCTTAACGTCTACAGTGTAGGTGGTGCCACACATGATGCTTGTAAGAGTACAATGGCGTTCAGAGGACAGGCAGGTGGCATTGTCTCGACTACTTGAGGCAGAAACATAGTACTGTAATGATCCCTTGTGGCCAGACCAGGACACAACAGCACTGTTGCTGATACATTCAGGAACTACAGAGATGTTGGTAGGAACACATGGCACTACAAAGAGAAGACAATTCCAAAGTTAAGCATGCTTTTGATTAAAGCAATAATGTGATGAGCAAAGAAGAAAAAATCTAACTGGGCTTCAAGATATAATGAAACAAAATGTAAATTAACATGATTTGAATCTCAAAGTTAATAAAGAGAAATGGAGCAACGTATTTCTTCCTTCCTCCCTTTACTCAATCGTGCATTCCATATCTATGACCTATAACACATCAAAATAAGAATTACGGTGCCTTTGGTGAACATCTTCTCACCTGTTCTCAGATCCAAAGCTGAACTTGGTTGACTGTGACAACCTCTGTCCACAGCTACAACAGTGACAGAGTAGTTTTCACCACAGTCTAGATCAGTGAAAGAGCAGGAGTTTGCATTGCCTGAGTCACAGGTGTAGATGTCTCCATCATGTGTTGTTGCTGTTGCTATGTACATGTCTGCTCCTGTGTCAGGGGACCAGGACACTGTGCTAACTCCGCATAGTGTAGAAACAGAAACATTACTAGGCGGGCAGGGACCTGGAGACACGAGGTAAGAAGTGGAGAAAAATAAAAGTTTATTCTCTTTCATGTTTCCTTGAACTGAACCCAAAGTATGGGGAGAATATTTGAATAAGTCTAATAGTACATCGATTTTAGATTTTAGATTGTAGGACTTGTTCCTGCTCTGTACCTGCAATGAACTGATAAGGAATGCTGGGACTCCCAGCACATGAGTCAGCATATGGTGTCACTGTGATGGTGAAGTTCTGGCCACAGTGCATGTTGGGTATCTGACAGCTGGTACTATTGGTGTTGCAGTCATGTATTTGTCCATCCAGGCCCTCCGCTGTCACATTGTAAGCTGTGGCACTGGAGCTTCCTACCCAGGTCACATGGGTTGAGTTGGGACACACCAGACTGGCAGTAACATTATATGGAGCACACGGGGCTGGGAAGAGAAAGAAAAAGAGTAAGAAAGTTCATCAGAATCATCTTTTTAGACATCACAGATTTACAAGAAGTATGTGTGTGTGCGTGCATGCGTGCGTGTGTGTGCGTGCAATGTTCTCCATCTCATACCTGAGCTGAATGTCAAGGCCAGACTCGGGTCACTGGAGCAGTTGCCATTGATAGCCTTAACGTCTACAGTGTAGGTGGTGCCACACATGATGCTTGTAAGAGTACAATGGCGTTCAGAGGACAGGCAGGTGGCATTGTCTCGACTACTTGAGGCAGAAACATAGTACTGTAATGATCCCTTGTGGCCAGACCAGGACACAACAGCACTGTTGCTGATACATTCAGGAGCTACAGAGATGTTGGTAGGAACACATGGCACTACAAAGAGAAGACAATTCCAAAGTTAAGCATGCTTTTGATTAAAGCAAAAATGTGATGAGCAAAGAAGAAAAAACTATCTGGGCTTCAAGATATAATGAAACGAAATGTAAATTAACATGATTTGAATCTCAAAATTAATAAAGAGAAATGGAGCAACGTATTTCTTCCTTCCTCCCTTTACTCAATTGTGCATTCCATATCTATGACCTATAACACATCAAAATAAGAATTACGGTGCCTTTGGTGAACATCTTCTCACCTGTTCTCAGATCCAAAGCTGAACTTGGTTGACTGTGACAACCTCTGTCCACAGCTACAACAGTGACAGAGTAGTTTTCACCACAGTCTAGATCAGTGAAAGAGCAGGAGTTTGCATTGCCTGAGTCACAGGTGTAGATGTCTCCATCATGTGTTGTTGCTGTTGCTATGTACATGTCTGCTCCTGTGTCAGGGGACCAGGACACTGTGCTAACTCCGCATAGTGTAGAAACAGAAACATTACTAGGCGGGCAGGGACCTGGAGACACAAGAGGTAAGAAGTGGAGAAAAATAAAAGTTTTTCTCTTTCATGTTTCCTTGAACTGAACCCAAAGTATGGGGAGAATATTTGAATAAGTCTAATAGTACATCGATTTTAGATTTTAGATTTTAGGACTTGTTCCTGCTCTGTACCTGCAATGAACTGATAAGGAATGCTGGGACTCCCAGCACATGAGTCAGCATATGGTGTCACTGTGATGGTGAAGTTCTGGCCACAGTGCATGTTGGGTATCTGACAGCTGGTACTATTGGTGTTGCAGTCATGTATTTGTCCATCCAGGCCCTCCGCTGTCACATTGTAAGCTGTGGCAATGGAGCTACCTACCCAGGTCACATGGGTTGAGTTGGGACACACCAGACTGGCAGTAACATTATATGGAGCACATGGGGCTGGGAAGAGAAAGAAAAAGAGTAAGAAAGTTCATCAGAATCATCTTTTTAGACATCACAGATTTACAAGAAGTATGTGTGTGTGCGTGTGTGTGTGTGCGTGCAATGTTCTCCATCTCATACCTGAGCTGAATGTCAAGGCCAGACTCGGGTCACTGGAGCAGTTGCCATTGACAGCCTTAACGTCTACAGTGTAGGTGGTGCCACACATGATGCTTGTAAGAGTACAATGGCGTTCAGAGGACAGGCAGGTGGCATTGTCTCGACTACTTGAGGCAGAAACATAGTACTGTAATGATCCCTTGTGGCCAGACCAGGACACAACAGCACTGTTGCTGATACATTCAGGAGCTACAGAGATGTTGGTAGGAACACATGGCACTACAAAGAGAAGACAATTCCAAAGTTAAGCATGCTTTTGATTAAAGCAATAATGTGATGAGCAAAGAAGAAAAAATCTAACTGGGCTTCAAGATATAATGAAACAAAATGTAAATTAACATGATTTGAATCTCAAAACTAATAAAGAGAAATGGAGCAACGTATTTCTTCCTTCCTCCCTTTACTCAATTGTGCATTCCATATCTATGACCTATAACACATCAAAATCAGAATAACGGTGCCTGTGGTGAACATCTTCTCACCTGCTCTCAGATCCAAAGCTGCACTTGGTTGACTGTGACAACCTCTGTCCACAGCTACAACAGTGACAGAGTAGTTTTCACCACAGTCTAGATCAGTGAAAGAGCAAGAGTTTGCATTGCCTGAGTCACAGGTGTAGATGTCTCCATCATGTGTTGTTGCTGTTGCTATGTACATGTCTGCTCCTGTGTCAGGGGACCAGGACACTGTGCTAACTCCGCATAGTGTAGAAACAGAAACATTACTAGGCGGGCAGGGACCTGGAGACACAAGAGGTAAGAAGTGGAGAAAAATAAAAGTTTATTCTCTTTCATGTTTCCTTGAACTGAACCCAAAGTATGGGGAGAATATTTGAATAAGTCTAATAGTACATCGATTTTAGATTTTAGGACTTGTTCCTGCTCTGTACCTGCAATGAACTGATAAGGAATGCTGGGACTCCCAGCACATGAGTCAGCATATGGTGTCACTGTGATGGTGAAGTTCTGGCCACAGTGCATGTTGGGTATCTGACAGCTGGTACTATTGGTGTTGCAGTCATGTATTTGTCCATCCAGGCCCTCCGCTGTCACATTGTAAGCTGTGACACTGGCGCTTCCTACCCAGGTCACATGGGTTGAGTTGGGACACACCAGACTGGCAGTAACATTATATGGAGCACACAGGGCTGGGAAGAGAAAGAAAAAGAGTAAGAAAGTTCATCAGAATCATCTTTTTAGACATCACAGATTTACAAGAAGTATGTGTGTTTGCGTGTGTGTGTGTGCGTGCAATGTTCTCCATCTCATACCTGAGCTGAATGTCAAGGCCAGACTCGGGTCACTGGAGCAGTTGCCATTGATAGCCTTAACGTCTACAGTGTAGGTGGTGCCAAACATGATGCTTGTAAGAGTACAATGGCGTTCAGAGGACAGGCAGGTGGCATTGTCTCGACTACTTGAGGCAGAAACATAGTACTGTAATGATCCCTTGTGGCCAGACCAGGACACAACAGCACTGTTGCTGATACATTCAGGAGCTACAGAGATGTTGGTAGGAACACATGGCACTACAAAGAGAAGACAATTCCAAAGTTAAGCATGCTTTTGATTAAATCAAAAATGTGATGAGCAAAGAAGAAAAAACTAACTGGGCTTCAAGATATAATGAAACAAAATGTAAATTAACATGATTTGAACCTCAAAATTAATAAAGAGAAATGGAGCAACGTATTTCTTCCTTCCTCCCTTTACTCAATTGTGCATTCCATATCTATGACCTATAACACATCAAAATAAGAATTACGGTGCCTTTGGTGAACATCTTCTCACCTGTTCTCAGATCCAAAGCTGAACTTGGTTGACTGTGACAACCTCTGTCCACAGCTACAACAGTGACGGAGTAGTTTTCACCACAGTCTAGATCAGTGAAAGAGCAGGAGTTTGCATTGCCTGAGTCACAGGTGTAGATGTCTCCATCATGTGTTGTTGCTGTTGCTATGTACATGTCTGCTCCTGTGTCAGGGGACCAGGACACTGTGCTAACTCCGCATAGTGTAGAAACAGAAACATTACTAGGCGGGCAGGGACCTGGAGACACAAGAGGTAAGAAGTGGAGAAAAATAAAAGTTTATTCTCTTTCATGTTTCCTTGAACTGAACCCAAAGTATGGGGAGAATATTTGAATAAGTCTAATAGTACATTGATTTTAGATTTTAGGACTTGTTCCTGCTCTGTACCTGCAATGAACTGATAAGGAATGCTGGGACTCCCAGCACATGAGTCAGCATATGGTGTCACTGTGATGGTGAAGTTCTGGCCACAGTGCATGTTGGGTATCTGACAGCTGGTACTATTGGTGTTGCAGTCATGTATTTGTCCATCCAGGCCCTCCGCTGTCACATTGTAAGCTGTGGCACTGGAGCTTCCTACCCAGGTCACATGGGTTGAGTTGGGACACACCAGACTCGCAGTAACATTATATGGAGCACACGGGGCTGGGAAGAGAAAGAAAAAGAGTAAGAAAGTTCATCAGAATCATCTTTTTAGACATCACAGATTTACAAGAAGTATGTGTGTGTGCGTGTGTGTGTGCGTGCAATGTTCTCCATCTCATACCTGAGCTGAATGTCAAGGCCAGACTCGGGTCACTGGAGCAGTTGCCATTGATAGCCTTAACGTCTACAGTGTAGGTGGTGCCACACATGATGCTTGTAAGAGTACAATGGCGTTCAGAGGACAGGCAGGTGGCATTGTCTCGACTACTTGAGGCAGAAACATAGTACTGTAATGATCCCTTGTGGCCAGACCAGGACACAACAGCACTGTTGCTGATACATTCAGGAGCTACAGAGATGTTGGTAGGAACACATGGCACTACAAAGAGAAGACAATTCCAAAGTTAAGCATGCTTTTGATTAAAGCAATAATGTGATGAGCAAAGAAGAAAAAATCTAACTGGGCTTCAAGATACAATGAAACAAAATGTAAATGAACATGATTTGAATCTCAAAGTTAATAAAGAGAAATGGAGCAACGTATTTCTTCCTTCCTCTCTTTACTCAATTGTGCATTCCATATCTATGACCTATAACACATCAAAATCAGAATTACGGTGCCTTTGGTGAACATCTTCTCACCTGTTCTCAGATCCAAAGCTGAACTTGGTTGACTGTGACAACCTCTGTCCACAGCTACAACAATGACAGAGTAGTTTTCACCACAGTCTAGATCAGTGAAAGAGCAGGAGTTTGCATTGCCTGAGTCACAGGTGTAGATGTCTCCATCATGTGTTGTTGCTGTTGCTATGTACATGTCTGCTCCTGTGTCAGGGGACCAGGACACTGTGCTAACTCCGCATAATGTAGAAACAGAAACATTACTAGGCGGGCAGGGACCTGGAGACATAAGAGGTAAGAAGTGGAGAAAAATAAATGTTTATTCTCTTTCATGTTCCTTGAACTGAACCCAAAGTATGGGGAGAATATTTGAATAAGTCTAATAGTACATCGATTTTAGATTTTAGATTTTAGGACTTGTTCCTGCTCTGTACCTGCAATGAACTGATAAGGAATGCTGGGACTCCCAGCACATGAGTCAGCATATGGTGTCACTGTGATGGTGAAGTTCTGACCACAGTGCATGTTGGGTATCTGACAGCTGGTACTGTTGGTGTTGCAGTCATGTATTTGTCCATCTTGGCCCACCGCTGTCACATTGTAAGCTGTGGCACTGGGGCTTCCTACCCAGGTCAGTGAGGTCACATGGGTTGAGTTGGGACACACCAGACTGGCAGTAACATTATATGGAGCACATGGGGCTGGGAAGAGAAAGAAAAAGTGTGAGAAAGTTAATCAGAATCATCGTTTTTGTCACATCACAGGTTTACAAGAAGTGTGTGCGTGCACACATGTGTGTGGGTGTGTGCGCGTGTGTGTGTGCGAGCATGCGTGTAATGTTCTCCATCTCATACCTGAGCTGAATGTCAAGGCCGGACTCGGGTCACTGGAGCAGTTGCCATTGATAGCCTTAACGCGTACAGTGTAGGTGGTGCCACACATGATGCTTGTAAGAGTACAATGGAGTTCAGAGGACAGGCAGGTGGCATTGTCTTGACTACTTGAGGCAGAAACATAGTACTGTACTGCTCCCTTGTGGCCAGACCAGGACACAACAGCACTGTTGCTGATACATTCAGGAGCTACAGAGATGTTGGTAGCAACACATGGCACTACAAAGAGAAGACAATTCCAAAGTTAAGCATGATTAAAGCAATAATGTGATGAGCTAAGAAGAAAAAAATCTAACTGGGCTTCAAGATATAATGAAGCAAAATGTAAATAACCATGATTTGAATCTCAAAATGATTAAAGAGAAATGGAACAATGTATTTATTGGTTCCTCCCTTTACTCAATTGTGCATTCCATATCCCGGTTTTAAGTCATTCGATTTAATTAAGTTGAGTCCCACAGAGAAAATGACCTAACACTTAAAATCAGAATTACGGTGCCTTTGGTGAACATCTTCTCACCTGTTTTCAGATCCACAGCTGAACTTGGTTGACTGTGACAACCTCTGTCCACAGCTACAACAGTGACAGAGTAGTTTTCACCACAGTCTAGATCAGTGAAAGAGCAGGAGTTTGCATTGCCTGAGTTACAGGTGTAGATGTCTCCATCATGTGTTGTTGCTGTTGCTATGTACATGTCTGCTCCTCTGTCAGGGGACCAGGACACTCTGCTAACTCCGCATAATGTAGAAACAGAAACATTACTAGGCGGGCAGGGACCTGGAGACATAAGAGGTAAGAAGTGGAGAAAAATAAATGTTTATTCTCTTTCATGTTCCTTGAACTGAACCCAAAGTATGGGGAGAATATTTGAAATAGTCTAATAGTAAATCGTTTTTAGATTTTAAGTCTTGTTCCCGCTCTGTACCTGCCATCAACTGATAAGGAATGCTGGGATTCCCAGCACATGAGTCAGCATATGGTGTCACTGTGATGGTGAAGTTCTGACCACAGTGCATGTTGGGTATCTGACAGCTGGTACTGTTGGTGTTGCAGTCATGTATTTGTCCATCCTGGCCCACCGCTGTCACATTGTAAGCTGTGGCACTGGGGCTTCCTACCCAGGTCAGTGAGGTCACATGGGTTGAGTTGGGACACACCAGACTGGCAGTAACATTATATGGAGCACATGGGGCTGGGAAGAGAAAGAAAAAGTGTGAGAAAGTTAATCAGAATCATCGTTTTTGTCACATCACAGGTTTACAAGAAGTGTGTGCGTGCACACATGTGTGTGGGTGTGTGCGCGTGTGTGTGTGCGAGCATGCGTGTAATGTTCTCCATCTCATACCTGAGCTGAATGTCAAGGCCGGACTCGGGTCACTGGAGCAGTTGCCATTGATAGCCTTAACGCGTACAGTGTAGGTGGTGCCACACATGATGCTTGTAAGAGTACAATGGAGTTCAGAGGACAGGCAGGTGGCATTGTCTTGACTACTTGAGGCAGAAACATAGTACTGTACTGCTCCCTTGTGGCCAGACCAGGACACAACAGCACTGTTGCTGATACATTCAGGAGCTACAGAGATGTTGGTAGCAACACATGGCACTACAAAGAGAAGACAATTCCAAAGTTAAGCATGATTAAAGCAATAATGTGATGAGCTAAGAAGAAAAAAATCTAACTGGGCTTCAAGATATAATGAAGCAAAATGTAAATAACCATGATTTGAATCTCAAAATGATTAAAGAGAAATGGAACAATGTATTTATTGGTTCCTCCCTTTCCTCAATTGTGCATTCCATATCCCGGTTTTAAGTCATTCGATTTAATTAAGTTGAGTCCCACAGAGAAAATGACCTAACACTTAAAATCAGAATTACGGTGCCTTTGGTGAACATCTTCTCACCTGTTTTCAGATCCACAGCTGAACTTGGTTGACTGTGACAACCTCTGTCCACAGCTACAACAGTGACAGAGTAGTTTTCACCACAGTCTAGATCAGTGAAAGAGCAGGAGTTTGCATTGCCTGAGTTACAGGTGTAGATGTCTCCATCATGTGTTGTTGCTGTTGCTATGTACATGTCTGCTCCTCTGTCAGGGGACCAGGACACTCTGCTAACTCCGCATAATGTAGAAACAGAAACATTACTAGGCGGGCAGGGACCTGGAGACATAAGAGGTAAGAAGTGGAGAAAAATAAATGTTTATTCTCTTTCATGTTCCTTGAACTGAACCCAAAGTATGGGGAGAATATTTGAAATAGTCTAATAGTAAATCGTTTTTAGATTTTAAGTCTTGTTCCCGCTCTGTACCTGCCATCGACTGATAAGGAATGCTGGGATTCCCAGCACATGAGTCAGCATATGGTGTCACTGTGATGGTGAAGTTCTGACCACAGTGCATGTTGGGTATCTGACAGCTGGTACTGTTGGTGTTGCAGTCATGTATTTGTCCATCCTGGCCCACCGCTGTCACATTGTAAGCTGTGGCACTGGGGCTTCCTACCCAGGTCAGTGAGGTCACATGGGTTGAGTTGGGACACACCAGACTGGCAGTAACATTATATGGAGCACATGGGGCTGGGAAGAGAAAGAAAAAGTGTGAGAAAGTTAATCAGAATCATCGTTTTTGTCACATCACAGGTTTACAAGAAGTGTGTGCGTGCACACATGTGTGTGGGTGTGTGCGCGTGTGTGTGTGCGAGCATGCGTGTAATGTTCTCCATCTCATACCTGAGCTGAATGTCAAGGCCGGACTCGGGTCACTGGAGCAGTTGCCATTGATAGCCTTAACGCGTACAGTGTAGGTGGTGCCACACATGATGCTTGTAAGAGTACAATGGAGTTCAGAGGACAGGCAGGTGGCATTGTCTTGACTACTTGAGGCAGAAACATAGTACTGTACTGCTCCCTTGTGGCCAGACCAGGACACAACAGCACTGTTGCTGATACATTCAGGAGCTACAGAGATGTTGGTAGCAACACATGGCACTACAAAGAGAAGACAATTCCAAAGTTAAGCATGATTAAAGCAATAATGTGATGAGCTAAGAAGAAAAAAATCTAACTGGGCTTCAAGATATAATGAAGCAAAATGTAAATAACCATGATTTGAATCTCAAAATGATTAAAGAGAAATGGAACAATGTATTTATTGGTTCCTCCCTTTCCTCAATTGTGCATTCCATATCCCGGTTTTAAGTCATTCGATTTAATTAAGTTGAGTCCCACAGAGAAAATGACCTAACACTTAAAATCAGAATTACGGTGCCTTTGGTGAACATCTTCTCACCTGTTTTCAGATCCACAGCTGAACTTGGTTGACTGTGACAACCTCTGTCCACAGCTACAACAGTGACAGAGTAGTTTTCACCACAGTCTAGATCAGTGAAAGAGCAGGAGTTTGCATTGCCTGAGTTACAGGTGTAGATGTCTCCATCATGTGTTGTTGCTGTTGCTATGTACATGTCTGCTCCTCTGTCAGGGGACCAGGACACTCTGCTAACTCCGCATAATGTAGAAACAGAAACATTACTAGGCGGGCAGGGACCTGGAGACATAAGAGGTAAGAAGTGGAGAAAAATAAATGTTTATTCTCTTTCATGTTCCTTGAACTGAACCCAAAGTATGGGGAGAATATTTGAAATAGTCTAATAGTAAATCGTTTTTAGATTTTAAGTCTTGTTCCCGCTCTGTACCTGCCATCAACTGATAAGGAATGCTGGGATTCCCAGCACATGAGTCAGCATATGGTGTCACTGTGATGGTGAAGTTCTGACCACAGTGCATGTTGGGTATCTGACAGCTGGTACTGTTGGTGTTGCAGTCATGTATTTGTCCATCCTGGCCCACCGCTGTCACATTGTAAGCTGTGGCACTGGGGCTTCCTACCCAGGTCAGTGAGGTCACATGGGTTGAGTTGGGACACACCAGACTGGCAGTAACATTATATGGAGCACATGGGGCTGGGAAGAGAAAGAAAAAGTGTGAGAAAGTTAATCAGAATCATCGTTTTTGTCACATCACAGGTTTACAAGAAGTGTGTGCGTGCACACATGTGTGTGGGTGTGTGCGCGTGTGTGTGTGCGAGCATGCGTGTAATGTTCTCCATCTCATACCTGAGCTGAATGTCAAGGCCGGACTCGGGTCACTGGAGCAGTTGCCATTGATAGCCTTAACGCGTACAGTGTAGGTGGTGCCACACATGATGCTTGTAAGAGTACAATGGAGTTCAGAGGACAGGCAGGTGGCATTGTCTTGACTACTTGAGGCAGAAACATAGTACTGTACTGCTCCCTTGTGGCCAGACCAGGACACAACAGCACTGTTGCTGATACATTCAGGAGCTACAGAGATGTTGGTAGCAACACATGGCACTACAAAGAGAAGACAATTCCAAAGTTAAGCATGATTAAAGCAATAATGTGATGAGCTAAGAAGAAAAAAATCTAACTGGGCTTCAAGATATAATGAAGCAAAATGTAAATAACCATGATTTGAATCTCAAAATGATTAAAGAGAAATGGAACAATGTATTTATTGGTTCCTCCCTTTCCTCAATTGTGCATTCCATATCCCGGTTTTAAGTCATTCGATTTAATTAAGTTGAGTCCCACAGAGAAAATGACCTAACACTTAAAATCAGAATTACGGTGCCTTTGGTGAACATCTTCTCACCTGTTTTCAGATCCACAGCTGAACTTGGTTGACTGTGACAACCTCTGTCCACAGCTACAACAGTGACAGAGTAGTTTTCACCACAGTCTAGATCAGTGAAAGAGCAGGAGTTTGCATTGCCTGAGTTACAGGTGTAGATGTCTCCATCATGTGTTGTTGCTGTTGCTATGTACATGTCTGCTCCTCTGTCAGGGGACCAGGACACTCTGCTAACTCCGCATAATGTAGAAACAGAAACATTACTAGGCGGGCAGGGACCTGGAGACATAAGAGGTAAGAAGTGGAGAAAAATAAATGTTTATTCTCTTTCATGTTCCTTGAACTGAACCCAAAGTATGGGGAGAATATTTGAAATAGTCTAATAGTAAATCGTTTTTAGATTTTAAGTCTTGTTCCCGCTCTGTACCTGCCATCAACTGATAAGGAATGCTGGGATTCCCAGCACATGAGTCAGCATATGGTGTCACTGTGATGGTGAAGTTCTGACCACAGTGCATGTTGGGTATCTGACAGCTGGTACTGTTGGTGTTGCAGTCATGTATTTGTCCATCCTGGCCCACCGCTGTCACATTGTAAGCTGTGGCACTGGGGCTTCCTACCCAGGTCAGTGAGGTCACATGGGTTGAGTTGGGACACACCAGACTGGCAGTAACATTATATGGAGCACATGGGGCTGGGAAGAGAAAGAAAAAGTGTGAGAAAGTTAATCAGAATCATCGTTTTTGTCACATCACAGGTTTACAAGAAGTGTGTGCGTGCACACATGTGTGTGGGTGTGTGCGCGTGTGTGTGTGCGAGCATGCGTGTAATGTTCTCCATCTCATACCTGAGCTGAATGTCAAGGCCGGACTCGGGTCACTGGAGCAGTTGCCATTGATAGCCTTAACGCGTACAGTGTAGGTGGTGCCACACATGATGCTTGTAAGAGTACAATGGAGTTCAGAGGACAGGCAGGTGGCATTGTCTTGACTACTTGAGGCAGAAACATAGTACTGTACTGCTCCCTTGTGGCCAGACCAGGACACAACAGCACTGTTGCTGATACATTCAGGAGCTACAGAGATGTTGGTAGCAACACATGGCACTACAAAGAGAAGACAATTCCAAAGTTAAGCATGATTAAAGCAATAATGTGATGAGCTAAGAAGAAAAAAATCTAACTGGGCTTCAAGATATAATGAAGCAAAATGTAAATAACCATGATTTGAATCTCAAAATGATTAAAGAGAAATGGAACAATGTATTTATTGGTTCCTCCCTTTCCTCAATTGTGCATTCCATATCCCGGTTTTAAGTCATTCGATTTAATTAAGTTGAGTCCCACAGAGAAAATGACCTAACACTTAAAATCAGAATTACGGTGCCTTTGGTGAACATCTTCTCACCTGTTTTCAGATCCACAGCTGAACTTGGTTGACTGTGACAACCTCTGTCCACAGCTACAACAGTGACAGAGTAGTTTTCACCACAGTCTAGATCAGTGAAAGAGCAGGAGTTTGCATTGCCTGAGTTACAGGTGTAGATGTCTCCATCATGTGTTGTTGCTGTTGCTATGTACATGTCTGCTCCTCTGTCAGGGGACCAGGACACTCTGCTAACTCCGCATAATGTAGAAACAGAAACATTACTAGGCGGGCAGGGACCTGGAGACATAAGAGGTAAGAAGTGGAGAAAAATAAATGTTTATTCTCTTTCATGTTCCTTGAACTGAACCCAAAGTATGGGGAGAATATTTGAAATAGTCTAATAGTAAATCGTTTTTAGATTTTAAGTCTTGTTCCCGCTCTGTACCTGCCATCAACTGATAAGGAATGCTGGGATTCCCAGCACATGAGTCAGCATATGGTGTCACTGTGATGGTGAAGTTCTGACCACAGTGCATGTTGGGTATCTGACAGCTGGTACTGTTGGTGTTGCAGTCATGTATTTGTCCATCCTGGCCCACCGCTGTCACATTGTAAGCTGTGGCACTGGGGCTTCCTACCCAGGTCAGTGAGGTCACATGGGTTGAGTTGGGACACACCAGACTGGCAGTAACATTATATGGAGCACATGGGGCTGGGAAGAGAAAGAAAAAGTGTGAGAAAGTTAATCAGAATCATCGTTTTTGTCACATCACAGGTTTACAAGAAGTGTGTGCGTGCACACATGTGTGTGGGTGTGTGCGCGTGTGTGTGTGCGAGCATGCGTGTAATGTTCTCCATCTCATACCTGAGCTGAATGTCAAGGCCGGACTCGGGTCACTGGAGCAGTTGCCATTGATAGCCTTAACGCGTACAGTGTAGGTGGTGCCACACATGATGCTTGTAAGAGTACAATGGAGTTCAGAGGACAGGCAGGTGGCATTGTCTTGACTACTTGAGGCAGAAACATAGTACTGTACTGCTCCCTTGTGGCCAGACCAGGACACAACAGCACTGTTGCTGATACATTCAGGAGCTACAGAGATGTTGGTAGCAACACATGGCACTACAAAGAGAAGACAATTCCAAAGTTAAGCATGATTAAAGCAATAATGTGATGAGCTAAGAAGAAAAAAATCTAACTGGGCTTCAAGATATAATGAAGCAAAATGTAAATAACCATGATTTGAATCTCAAAATGATTAAAGAGAAATGGAACAATGTATTTATTGGTTCCTCCCTTTCCTCAATTGTGCATTCCATATCCCGGTTTTAAGTCATTCGATTTAATTAAGTTGAGTCCCACAGAGAAAATGACCTAACACTTAAAATCAGAATTACGGTGCCTTTGGTGAACATCTTCTCACCTGTTTTCAGATCCACAGCTGAACTTGGTTGACTGTGACAACCTCTGTCCACAGCTACAACAGTGACAGAGTAGTTTTCACCACAGTCTAGATCAGTGAAAGAGCAGGAGTTTGCATTGCCTGAGTTACAGGTGTAGATGTCTCCATCATGTGTTGTTGCTGTTGCTATGTACATGTCTGCTCCTCTGTCAGGGGACCAGGACACTCTGCTAACTCCGCATAATGTAGAAACAGAAACATTACTAGGCGGGCAGGGACCTGGAGACATAAGAGGTAAGAAGTGGAGAAAAATAAATGTTTATTCTCTTTCATGTTCCTTGAACTGAACCCAAAGTATGGGGAGAATATTTGAAATAGTCTAATAGTAAATCGTTTTTAGATTTTAAGTCTTGTTCCCGCTCTGTACCTGCCATCAACTGATAAGGAATGCTGGGATTCCCAGCACATGAGTCAGCATATGGTGTCACTGTGATGGTGAAGTTCTGACCACAGTGCATGTTGGGTATCTGACAGCTGGTACTGTTGGTGTTGCAGTCATGTATTTGTCCATCCTGGCCCACCGCTGTCACATTGTAAGCTGTGGCACTGGGGCTTCCTACCCAGGTCAGTGAGGTCACATGGGTTGAGTTGGGACACACCAGACTGGCAGTAACATTATATGGAGCACATGGGGCTGGGAAGAGAAAGAAAAAGAGTGAGAAAGTTAATCAGAATCATCGTTTTTGTCACATCACAGGTTTACAAGAAGTGTGTGTGTGTGTGTGTGTGTGTGTGTGTGTGTGTGTGTGTGTGTGTGTGTGTGTGTGTGTGTGTGTGTGTGTGTGTGTGTGTGTGTGTGTGTGTGTGTGTGCGCGCGTATGTGTGCGCGTTTGTGTGTGAGAGCATGCGTGTAATGTTCTCCATCTCATACCTGAGCTGAATGTCAAGGCCGGACTCGGGTCACTGGAGCAGTTGCCATTGATAGCCTTAACATGTACAGTGTAGGTGGTGCCACACATGATGCTTGTAAGAGTACAATGGCATTCAGAGGACAGGCAGGTGGCATTGTCTCGACTACTTGAGGCAGAAACATAGTACTGTAATGATCCCTTGTGGCCAGACCAGGACACAACAGCACTGTTGCTGATACATTCAGGAGCTACAGAGATGTTGGTAGGAACACATGGCACTACAAAGAGAAGACAATTCCAAAGTTAAGCATGCTTTTGATTAAAGCAATAAAGTGATGAGCAAAGAAGAAAAAATCTAACTGGGCTTCAAGATATAATGAAACAAAATGTAAATTAATCGTTTACCCGCCAGGAACATAGGAATATTAACACGTAGAATCTTGTAGCCTGCCACAAACGGAAAAGCCGTTTTAACAGCGATGTATTCATTAATGCATGTTTTAATACGATCGTATCGAAATCTACCGTCCGTTAGCTTTGTTATGCTTCTGACACAATGGGCGCGGCCATTTTGAAAATGCGCGCGCATCCACTAACATTGCCGGCTCTGTTTTCAGACGGCTTTATCTCACAGAAGCGACATTGCAGAGGACGCTTTGTCCCAGACAAGCGTTTTCAACGGCCTGTAGCAGGCGCTGTGATACTCGCGGTCCACTTTTTCCACCACCGACCGAGAGAACGAGCACCAGCTTCGTCAACACACACGGAATGGTTTCATAGTAAAATGCGATACGGATATTTGGCTCTTCAAAGTAAGTGTCACGCGTGATTAAACCATGGCAATACGCAATCGAGGGATTAATTAATGGCGGCAGGCTAAGAGTTAACATGATTTGAATCTCAAAACTAATAAAGAGAAATGGAGCAACGTATTTCTTCCTTCCTCCCTTTATTCAATTGTACATTCCATATCTATGACCTATAACACATCAAAATCAGAATAACGGTGCCCGTGGTGAACATCTTCTCACCTGCTCTCAGATCCAAAGCTGCACTTGGTTGACTGTGACAACCTCTGTCCACAGCTACAACAGTGACAGAGTAGTTTTCACCACAGTCTAGATCAGTGAAAGAGCAGGAGTTTGCATTGCCTGAGTCACAGGTGTAGATGTCTCCATCATGTGTTGTTGCTGTTGCTATGTACATGTCTGCGCCTGTGTCAGGGGACCAGGACACTGTGCTAACTCCGCATAGTGTAGAAACAGAAACATTACTAGGCGGGCAGGGACCTGGAGACACAAGAGGTAAGAAGTGGAGAAAAATAAAAGTTTATTCTCTTTCATGTTTCCTTGAACTGAACCCAAAGTATGGGGAGAATATTTGAATAAGTCTAATAGTACATCGATTTTAGATTTTTAGATTTTAGGACTTGTTCCTGCTCTGTACCTGCAATGAACTGATAAGGAATGCTGGGACTCCCAGCACATGAGTCAGCATATGCTGTCACTGTGATGGTGAAGTTCTGGCCACAGTGCATGTTGGGTATCTGACAGCTGGTACTATTGGTGTTGCAGTCATGTATTTGTCCATCCAGGCCCTCCGCTGTCACATTGTAAGCTGTGGCACTGGAGCTTCCTACCCAGGTCACATGGGTTGAGTTGGAACACACCAGACTGGCAGTAACATTATATGGAGCACACGGGGCTGGGAAGAGAAAGAAAAAGAGTAAGAAAGTTCATCAGAATCATCTTTTTAGACATCACAGATTTACAAGAAGTATGTGTGTGTGTGTGTGTGTGCGTGCGTGCGTGCGTGTGTGTGCGTGCAATGTTCTCCATCTCATACCTGAGCTGAATGTCAAGGCCAGACTCGGGTCACTGGAGCAGTTGCCATTGATAGCCTTAACGTCTACAGTGTAGGTGGTGCCACACATGATGCTTGTAAGAGTACAATGGCATTCAGAGGACAGGCAGGTGGCATTGTCTCGACTACTTGAGGCAGAAACATAGTACTGTAATGATCCCTTGTGGCCAGACCAGGACACAACAGCACTGTTGCTGATACATTCAGGAGCTACAGAGATGTTGGTAGGAACACATGGCACTACAAAGAGAAGACAATTCCAAAGTTAAGCATGCTTTTGATTAAAGCAAAAATGTGATGAGCAAAGAAGAAAAAACTAACTGGGCTTCAAGATATAATGAAACGAAATGTAAATTAACATGATTTGAATCTCAAAATTAATAAAGAGAAATGGAGCAACGTATTTCTTCCTTCCTCCCTTTACTCAATTGTGCATTCCATATCTATGACCTATAACACATCAAAATAAGAATTACGGTGCCTTTGGTGAACATCTTCTCACCTGTTCTCAGATCCAAAGCTGAACTTGGTTGACTGTGACAACCTCTGTCCACAGCTACAACAGTGACAGAGTAGTTTTCACCACAGTCTAGATCAGTGAAAGAGCAGGAGTTTGCATTGCCTGAGTCACAGGTGTAGATGTCTCCATCATGTGTTGTTGCTGTTGCTATGTACATGTCTGCTCCTGTGTCAGGGGACCAGGACACTGTGCTAACTCCGCATAGTGTAGAAACAGAAACATTACTAGGCGGGCAGGGACCTGGAGACACAAGAGGTAAGAAGTGGAGAAAAATAAAAGTTTTTCTCTTTCATGTTTCCTTGAACTGAACCCAAAGTATGGGGAGAATATTTGAATAAGTCTAATAGTACATCGATTTTAGATTTTAGATTTTAGGACTTGTTCCTGCTCTGTACCTGCAATGAACTGATAAGGAATGCTGGGACTCCCAGCACATGAGTCAGCATATGGTGTCACTGTGATGGTGAAGTTCTGGCCACAGTGCATGTTGGGTATCTGACAGCTGGTACTATTGGTGTTGCAGTCATGTATTTGTCCATCCAGGCCCTCCGCTGTCACATTGTAAGCTGTGGCACTGGAGCTACCTACCCAGGTCACATGGGTTGAGTTGGGACACACCAGACTGGCAGTAACATTATATGGAGCACATGGGGCTGGGAAGAGAAAGAAAAAGAGTAAGAAAGTTCATCAGAATCATCTTTTTAGACATCACAGATTTACAAGAAGTATGTGTGTGTGCGTGTGTGTGTGCGTGCAATGTTCTCCATCTCATACCTGAGCTGAATGTCAAGGCCAGACTCGGGTCACTGGAGCAGTTGCCATTGATAGCCTTAACGTCTACAGTGTAGGTGGTGCCACACATGATGCTTGTAAGAGTACAATGGCGTTCAGAGGACAGGCAGGTGGCATTGTCTCGACTACTTGAGGCAGAAACATAGTACTGTAATGATCCCTTGTGGCCAAACCAGGACACAACAGCACTGTTGCTGATACATTTAGGAGCTACAGAGATGTTGGTAGGAACACATGGCACTACAAAGAGAAGACAATTCCAAAGTTAAGCATGCTTTTGATTAAAGCAATAATGTGATGAGAAAAGAAGAAAAAATCTAACTGGGCTTCAAGATATAATGAAACAAAATGTAAATTAACATGATTTGAATCTCAAAGTTAATAAAGAGAAATGGAGCAACGTATTTCTTCCTTCCTCCCTTTACTCAATTGTGCATTCCATATCTATGACCTATAACACATCAAAATCAGAATTACGGTGCCTTTGGTGAACATCTTCTCACCTGTTCTCAGATCCAAAGCTGAACTTGGTTGACTGTGACAACCTCTGTCCACAGCTACAACAGTGACAGAGTAGTTTTCACCACAGTCTAGATCAGTGAAAGAGCAGGAGTTTGCATTGCCTGAGTCACAGGTGTAGATGTCTCCATCATGTGTTGTTGCTGTTGCTATGTACATGTCTGCTCCTGTGTCAGGGGACCAGGACACTGTGCTAACTCCGCATAGTGTAGAAACAGAAACATTACTAGGCGGGCAGGGACCTGGAGACACAAGAGGTAAGAAGTGGAGAAAAATAAAAGTTTTTCTCTTTCATGTTTCCTTGAACTGAACCCAAAGTATGGGGAGAATATTTGAATAAGTCTAATAGTACATCGATTTTAGATTTTAGGACTTGTTCCTGCTCTGTACCTGCAATGAACTGATAAGGAATGCTGGGACTCCCAGCACATGAGTCAGCATATGGTGTCACTGTGATGGTGAAGTTCTGGCCACAGTGCATGTTGGGTATCTGACAGCTGGTACTATTGGTGTTGCAGTCATGTACTTGTCCATCCAGGCCCTCCGCTGTCACATTGTAAGCTGTGGCACTGGGGCTTCCTACCCAGGTCAGTGAGGTCACATGGGTTGAGTTGGGACACACCAGACTGGCAGTAACATTATATGGAGAACATGGGGCTGGGAAGAGAAAGAAAAAGAGTGAGAAAGTTAATCAGAATCATTGTTTTTGTCACATCACAGGTTTACAAGAAGTGTGTGCGTGCACACATGTGTGTGGGTGTGTGCGTGTGTGTGTGTGCGAGCATGCGTGTAATGTTCTCCATCTCATACCTGAGCTGAATGTCAAGGCCGGACTCGGGTCACTGGAGCAGTTGCCATTGATAGCCTTAACGCGTACAGTGTAGGTGGTGCCACACATGATGCTTGTAAGAGTACAATGGAGTTCAGAGGACAGGCAGGTGGCATTGTCTTGACTACTTGAGGCAGAAACATAGTACTGTACTTCTCCCTTGTGTCCAGACCAGGACACAACAGCACTGTTGCTGATACATTCAGGAGCTACAGAGATGTTGGTAGCAACACATGGCACTACAAAGAGAAGACAATTCCAAAGTTAAGCATGATTAAAGCAATAATGTGATGAGCTAAGAAGAAAAAATCTAACTGGGCTTCAAGATATAATGAAGCAAAATGTAAATAACCATGATTTGAATCTCAAAATGAATAAAGAGAAATGGAACAATGTATTTCTTGGTTCCTCCCTTTACTCAATTGTGCATTCCATATCCCGGTTTTAAGTCATTTGATTGAATTAAGTTGAGTCCCACAGAGAAAATGACCTAACACTTCAAAATCAGAATTACGGTGCCTTTGGTGAACATCTTCTCACCTGTTTTCAGATCCACAGCTGAACTTGGTTGACTGTGACAACCTCTGTCCACAGCTACAACAGTGACAGAGTAGTTTTCACCACAGTCTAGATCAGTGAAAGAGCAGGAGTTTGCATTGCCTGAGTTACAGGTGTAGATGTCTCCATCATGTGTTGTTGCTGTTGCTATGAACATGTCTGCTCCTCTGTCAGGGGACCAGGACACTCTGCTAACTCCGCATAGTGTAGAAACAGAAACTTTACTAGGCGGGCAGGGACCTGGAGACACAAGAGGTAAGAAGTGGAGAAAAATAAAAGTTTATTCTCTTTCATGTTTCCTTGAACTGAACCCGAAGTATGGGGAGAATATTTGAATAAGTCTAATAGTACATCGATTTTAGATTTTAGGACTTGTTCCTGCTCTGTACCTGCAATGAACTGATAAGGAATGCTGGGACTCCCAGCACATGAGTCAGCATATGGTGTCACTGTGATGGTGAAGTTCTGGCCACAGTGCATGTTGGGTATCTGACAGCTGGTACTATTGGTGTTGCAGTCATGTATTTGTCCATCCAGGCCCTCCGCTGTCACATTGTAAGCTGTGGCACTGGAGCTTCCTACCCAGGTCACATGGGTTGAGTTGGGACACACCAGACTGGCAGTAACATTATATGGAGCACACGGGACTGGGAAGAGAAAGAAAAAGAGTAAGAAAGTTCATCAGAATCATCTTTTTAGACATCACAGATTTACAAGAAGTATGTGTGTGTGCGTGTGTGTGTGCGTGCAATGTTCTCCATCTCATACCTGAGCTGAATGTCAAGGCCAGACTCGGGTCACTGGAGCAGTTGCCATTGATAGCCTTAACGTCTACAGTGTAGGTGGTGCCACACATGATGCTTGTAAGAGTACAATGGCGTTCAGAGGACAGGCAGGTGGCATTGTCTCGACTACTTGAGGCAGAAACATAGTACTGTAATGATCCCTTGTGGCCAAACCAGGACACAACAGCACTGTTGCTGATACATTTAGGAGCTACAGAGATGTTGGTAGGAACACATGGCACTACAAAGAGAAGACAATTCCAAAGTTAAGCATGCTTTTGATTAAAGCAATAATGTGATGAGCAAAGAAGAAAAAATCTAACTGGGCTTCAAGATATAATGAAACAAAATGTAAATTAACATGATTTGAATCTCAAAGTTAATAAAGAGAAATGGAGCAACGTATTTCTTCCTTCCTCCCTTTACTCAATTGTGCATTCCATATCTATGACCTATAACACATCAAAATCAGAATTACGGTGCCTTTGGTGAACATCTTCTCACCTGTTCTCAGATCCAAAGCTGAACTTGGTTGACTGTGACAACCTCTGTCCACAGCTACAACAGTGACAGAGTAGTTTTCACCACAGTCTAGATCAGTGAAAGAGCAGGAGTTTGCATTGCCTGAGTCACAGGTGTAGATGTCTCCATCATGTGTTGTTGCTGTTGCTATGTACATGTCTGCTCCTGTGTCAGGGGACCAGGACACTGTGCTAACTCCGCATAGTGTAGAAACAGAAACATTACTAGGCGGGCAGGGACCTGGAGACACAAGAGGTAAGAAGTGGAGAAAAATAAAAGTTTATTCTCTTTCATGTTTCCTTGAACTGAACCCGAAGTATGGGGAGAATATTTGAATAAGTCTAATAGTACATCGATTTTAGATTTTAGGACTTGTTCCTGCTCTGTACCTGCAATGAACTGATAAGGAATGCTGGGACTCCCAGCACATGAGTCAGCATATGGTGTCACTGTGATGGTGAAGTTCTGGCCACAGTGCATGTTGGGTATCTGACAGCTGGTACTATTGGTGTTGCAGTCATGTATTTGTCCATCCAGGCCCTCCGCTGTCACATTGTAAGCTGTGGCACTGGAGCTTCCTACCCAGGTCACATGGGTTGAGTTGGGACACACCAGACTGGCAGTAACATTATATGGAGCACACGGGACTGGGAAGAGAAAGAAAAAGAGTAAGAAAGTTCATCAGAATCATCTTTTTAGACATCACAGATTTACAAGAAGTATGTGTGCGTGCGTGCGTGCGTGTGTGTGCAATGTTCTCCATCTCATACCTGAGCTGAATGTCAAGGCCAGACTCGGGTCACTGGAGCAGTTGCCATTGATAGCCTTAACGTCTACAGTGTAGGTGGTGCCACACATGATGCTTGTAAGAGTACAATGGCGTTCAGAGGACAGGCAGGTGGCATTGTCTCGACTACTTGAGGCAGAAACATAGTACTGTAATGATCCCTTGTGGCCAGACCAGGACACAACAGCACTGTTGCTGATACATTCAGGAACTACAGAGATGTTGGTAGGAACACATGGCACTACAAAGAGAAGACAATTCCAAAGTTAAGCATGCTTTTGATTAAAGCAATAATGTGATGAGCAAAGAAGAAAAAATCTAACTGGGCTTCAAGATATAATGAAACAAAATGTAAATTAACATGATTTGAATCTCAAAGTTAATAAAGAGAAATGGAGCAACGTATTTCTTCCTTCCTCCCTTTACTCAATCGTGCATTCCATATCTATGACCTATAACACATCAAAATAAGAATTACGGTGCCTTTGGTGAACATCTTCTCACCTGTTCTCAGATCCAAAGCTGAACTTGGTTGACTGTGACAACCTCTGTCCACAGCTACAACAGTGACAGAGTAGTTTTCACCACAGTCTAGATCAGTGAAAGAGCAGGAGTTTGCATTGCCTGAGTCACAGGTGTAGATGTCTCCATCATGTGTTGTTGCTGTTGCTATGTACATGTCTGCTCCTGTGTCAGGGGACCAGGACACTGTGCTAACTCCGCATAGTGTAGAAACAGAAACATTACTAGGCGGGCAGGGACCTGGAGACACGAGGTAAGAAGTGGAGAAAAATAAAAGTTTATTCTCTTTCATGTTTCCTTGAACTGAACCCAAAGTATGGGGAGAATATTTGAATAAGTCTAATAGTACATCGATTTTAGATTTTAGATTGTAGGACTTGTTCCTGCTCTGTACCTGCAATGAACTGATAAGGAATGCTGGGACTCCCAGCACATGAGTCAGCATATGGTGTCACTGTGATGGTGAAGTTCTGGCCACAGTGCATGTTGGGTATCTGACAGCTGGTACTATTGGTGTTGCAGTCATGTATTTGTCCATCCAGGCCCTCCGCTGTCACATTGTAAGCTGTGGCACTGGAGCTTCCTACCCAGGTCACATGGGTTGAGTTGGGACACACCAGACTGGCAGTAACATTATATGGAGCACACGGGGCTGGGAAGAGAAAGAAAAAGAGTAAGAAAGTTCATCAGAATCATCTTTTTAGACATCACAGATTTACAAGAAGTATGTGTGTGTGCGTGCGTGCGTGCGTGTGTGTGTGTGCGTGCAATGTTCTCCATCTCATACCTGAGCTGAATGTCAAGGCCAGACTCGGGTCACTGGAGCAGTTGCCATTGATAGCCTTAACGTCTACAGTGTAGGTGGTGCCACACATGATGCTTGTAAGAGTACAATGGCGTTCAGAGGACAGGCAGGTGGCATTGTCTCGACTACTTGAGGCAGAAACATAGTACTGTAATGATCCCTTGTGGCCAGACCAGGACACAACAGCACTGTTGCTGATACATTCAGGAGCTACAGAGATGTTGGTAGGAACACATGGCACTACAAAGAGAAGACAATTCCAAAGTTAAGCATGCTTTTGATTAAAGCAAAAATGTGATGAGCAAAGAAGAAAAAACTAACTGGGCTTCAAGATATAATGAAACGAAATGTAAATTAACATGATTTGAATCTCAAAATTAATAAAGAGAAATGGAGCAACGTATTTCTTCCTTCCTCCCTTTACTCAATTGTGCATTCCATATCTATGACCTATAACACATCAAAATAAGAATTACGGTGCCTTTGGTGAACATCTTCTCACCTGTTCTCAGATCCAAAGCTGAACTTGGTTGACTGTGACAACCTCTGTCCACAGCTACAACAGTGACAGAGTAGTTTTCACCACAGTCTAGATCAGTGAAAGAGCAGGAGTTTGCATTGCCTGAGTCACAGGTGTAGATGTCTCCATCATGTGTTGTTGCTGTTGCTATGTACATGTCTGCTCCTGTGTCAGGGGACCAGGACACTGTGCTAACTCCGCATAGTGTAGAAACAGAAACATTACTAGGCGGGCAGGGACCTGGAGACACAAGAGGTAAGAAGTGGAGAAAAATAAAAGTTTTTCTCTTTCATGTTTTCTTGAACTGAACCCAAAGTATGGGGAGAATATTTGAATAAGTCTAATAGTACATCGATTTTAGATTTTAGGACTTGTTCCTGCTCTGTACCTGCAATGAACTGATAAGGAATGCTGGGACTCCCAGCACATGAGTCAGCATATGGTGTCACTGTGATGGTGAAGTTCTGGCCACAGTGCATGTTGGGTATCTGACAGCTGGTACTATTGGTGTTGCAGTCATGTATTTGTCCATCCAGGCCCTCCGCTGTCACATTGTAAGCTGTGGTACTGGAGCTTCCTACCCAGGTCACATGGGTTGAGTTGGGACACACCAGACTGGCAGTAACATTATATGGAGCACACGGGGCTGGGAAGAGAAAGAAAAAGAGTAAGAAAGTTCATCAGAATCATCTTTTTAGACATAACAGATTTACAAGAAGTATGTGTGTGTGCGTGCGTGCGTGCGTGTGTGTGCGTGCAATGTTCTCCATCTCATACCTGAGCTGAATGTCAAGGCCAGACTCGGGTCACTGGAGCAGTTGCCATTGATAGCCTTAACGTCTACAGTGTAGGTGGTGCCACACATGATGCTTGTAAGAGTACAATGGCGTTCAGAGGACAGGCAGGTGGCATTGTCTCGACTACTTGAGGCAGAAACATAGTACTGTAATGATCCCTTGTGGCCAGACCAGGACACAACAGCACTGTTGCTGATACATTCAGGAGCTACAGAGATGTTGGTAGGAACACATGGCACTACAAAGAGAAGACAATTCCAAAGTTAAGCATGCTTTTGATTAAAGCAAAAATGTGATGAGCAAAGAAGAAAAAACTAACTGGGCTTCAAGATATAATGAAACGAAATGTAAATTAACATGATTTGAATCTCAAAATTAACAAAGAGAAATGGAGCAACGTATTTCTTCCTTCCTCCCTTTACTCAATTGTGCATTCCATATCTATGACCTATAACACATCAAAATAAGAATTACGGTGCCTTTGGTGAACATCTTCTCACCTGTTCTCAGATCCAAAGCTGAACTTGGTTGACTGTGACAACCTCTGTCCACAGCTACAACAGTGACAGAGTAGTTTTCACCACAGTCTAGATCAGTGAAAGAGCAGGAGTTTGCATTGCCTGAGTCACAGGTGTAGATGTCTCCATCATGTGTTGTTGCTGTTGCTATGTACATGTCTGCTCCTGTGTCAGGGGACCAGGACACTGTGCTAACTCCGCATAGTGTAGAAACAGAAACATTACTAGGCGGGCAGGGACCTGGAGACACAAGAGGTAAGAAGTGGAGAAAAATAAAAGTTTTTCTCTTTCATGTTTTCTTGAACTGAACCCAAAGTATGGGGAGAATATTTGAATAAGTCTAATAGTACATCGATTTTAGATTTTAGATTTTAGGACTTGTTCCTGCTCTGTACCTGCAATGAACTGATAAGGAATGCTGGGACTCCCAGCACATGAGTCAGCATATGGTGTCACTGTGATGGTGAAGTTCTGGCCACAGTGCATGTTGGGTATCTGACAGCTGGCACTATTGGTGTTGCAGTCATGTATTTGTCCATCCAGGCCCTCCGCTGTCACATTGTAAGCTGTGGCACTGGAGCTTCCTACCCAGGTCACATGGGTTGAGTTGGGACACACCAGACTGGCAGTAACATTATATGGAGCACACGGGACTGGGAAGAGAAAGAAAAAGAGTAAGAAAGTTCATCAGAATCATCTTTTTAGACATCACAGATTTACAAGAAGTATGTGTGCGTGCGTGCGTGCGTGTGTGCGTGTGCAATGTTCTCCATCTCATACCTGAGCTGAATGTCAAGGCCAGACTCGGGTCACTGGAGCAGTTGCCATTGATAGCCTTAACGTCTACAGTGTAGGTGGTGCCACACATGATGCTTGTAAGAGTACAATGGCGTTCAGAGGACAGGCAGGTGGCATTGTCTCGACTACTTGAGGCAGAAACATAGTACTGTAATGATCCCTTGTGGCCAGACCAGGACACAACAGCACTGTTGCTGATACATTCAGGAACTACAGAGATGTTGGTAGGAACACATGGCACTACAAAGAGAAGACAATTCCAAAGTTAAGCATGCTTTTGATTAAAGCAATAATGTGATGAGCAAAGAAGAAAAAATCTAACTGGGCTTCAAGATATAATGAAACAAAATGTAAATGAACATGATTTGAATCTCAAAGTTAATAAAGAGAAATGGAGCAACGTATTTCTTCCTTCCTCCCTTTACTCAATTGTGCATTCCATATCTATGACCTATAACACATCAAAATAAGAATTACGGTGCCTTTGGTGAACATCTTCTCACCTGTTCTCAGATCCAAAGCTGAACTTGGTTGACTGTGACAACCTCTGTCCACAGCTACAACAGTGACAGAGTAGTTTTCACCACAGTCTAGATCAGTGAAAGAGCAGGAGTTTGCATTGCCTGAGTCACAGGTGTAGATGTCTCCATCATGTGTTGTTGCTGTTGCTATGTACATGTCTGCTCCTGTGTCAGGGGACCAGGACACTGTGCTAACTCCGCATAGTGTAGAAACAGAAACATTACTAGGCGGGCAGGGACCTGGAGACACGAGGTAAGAAGTGGAGAAAAATAAAAGTTTATTCTCTTTCATGTTTCCTTGAACTGAACCCAAAGTATGGGGAGAATATTTGAATAAGTCTAATAGTACATCGATTTTAGATTTTAGATTGTAGGACTTGTTCCTGCTCTGTACCTGCAATGAACTGATAAGGAATGCTGGGACTCCCAGCACATGAGTCAGCATATGGTGTCACTGTGATGGTGAAGTTCTGGCCACAGTGCATGTTGGGTATCTGACAGCTGGTACTATTGGTGTTGCAGTCATGTATTTGTCCATCCAGGCCCTCCGCTGTCACATTGTAAGCTGTGGCACTGGAGCTTCCTACCCAGGTCACATGGGTTGAGTTGGGACACACCAGACTGGCAGTAACATTATATGGAGCACACGGGGCTGGGAAGAGAAAGAAAAAGAGTATGAAAGTTCATCAGAATCATCTTTTTAGACATCACAGATTTACAAGAAGTATGTGTGTGTGCGTGCGTGCGTGCGTGCGTGTGTGTGCGTGCAATGTTCTCCATCTCATACCTGAGCTGAATGTCAAGGCCAGACTCGGGTCACTGGAGCAGTTGCCATTGATAGCCTTAACGTCTACAGTGTAGGTGGTGCCACACATGATGCTTGTAAGAGTACAATGGCGTTCAGAGGACAGGCAGGTGGCATTGTCTCGACTACTTGAGGCAGAAACATAGTACTGTAATGATCCCTTGTGGCCAGACCAGGACACAACAGCACTGTTGCTGATACATTCAGGAGCTACAGAGATGTTGGTAGGAACACATGGCACTACAAAGAGAAGACAATTCCAAAGTTAAGCATGCTTTTGATTAAAGCAAAAATGTGATGAGCAAAGAAGAAAAAACTAACTGGGCTTCAAGATATAATGAAACGAAATGTAAATTAACATGATTTGAATCTCAAAATTAATAAAGAGAAATGGAGCAACGTATTTCTTCCTTCCTCCCTTTACTCAATTGTGCATTCCATATCTATGACCTAAAACACATCTAAATAAGAATTACGGTGCCTTTGGTGAACATCTTCTCACCTGTTCTCAGATCCAAAGCTGAACTTGGTTGACTGTGACAACCTCTATCCACAGCTACAACAGTGACAGAGTAGTTTTCACCACAGTCTAGATCAGTGAAAGAGCAGGAGTTTGCATTGCCTGAGTCACAGTTGTAGATGTCTCCATCATGTGTTGTTGCTGTTGCTATGTACATGTCTGCTCCTGTGTCAGGGGACCAGGACACTGTGCTAACTCCGCATAGTGTAGAAACAGAAACATTACTAGGCGGGCAGGGACCTGGAGACACAAGAGGTAAGAAGTGGAGAAAAATAAAAGTTTTTCTCTTTCATGTTTCCTTGAACTGAACCCAAAGTATGGGGAGAATATTTGAATAAGTCTAATAGTACATCGATTTTAGATTTTAGGACTTGTTCCTGCTCTGTACCTGCAATGAACTGATAAGGAATGCTGGGACTCCCAGCACATGAGTCAGCATATGGTGTCACTGTGATGGTGAAGTTCTGGCCACAGTGCATGTTGGGTATCTGACAGCTGGTACTATTGGTGTTGCAGTCATGTACTTGTCCATCCAGGCCCTCCGCTGTCACATTGTAAGCTGTGGCACTGGGGCTTCCTACCCAGGTCAGTGAGGTCACATGGGTTGAGTTGGGACACACCAGACTGGCAGTAACATTATATGGAGAACATGGGGCTGGGAAGAGAAAGAAAAAGAGTGAGAAAGTTAATCAGAATCATTGTTTTTGTCACATCACAGGTTTACAAGAAGTGTGTGCGTGCACACATGTGTGTGGGTGTGTGCGCGTGTGTGTGTGCGAGCATGCGTGTAATGTTCTCCATCTCATACCTGAGCTGAATGCCAAGGCCGGACTCGGGTCACTGGAGCAGTTGCCATTGATAGCCTTAACGCGTACAGTGTAGGTGGTGCCACACATGATGCTTGTAAGAGTACAATGGAGTTCAGAGGACAGGCAGGTGGCATTGTCTTGACTACTTGAGGCAGAAACATAGTACTGTACTTCTCCCTTGTGTCCAGACCAGGACACAACAGCACTGTTGCTGATACATTCAGGAGCTACAGAGATGTTGGTAGCAACACATGGCACTACAAAGAGAAGACAATTCCAAAGTTAAGCATGATTAAAGCAATAATGTGATGAGCTAAGAAGAAAAAATCTAACTGGGCTTCAATATATAATGAAGCAAAATGTAAATAACCATGATTTGAATCTCAAAATGAATAAAGAGAAATGGAACAATGTATTTCTTGGTTCCTCCCTTTACTCAATTGTGCATTCCATATCCCGGTTTTAAGTCATTCGATTGAATTAAGTTGAGTCCCACAGAGAAAATGACCTAACACTTCAAAATCAGAATTACGGTGCCTTTGGTGAACATCTTCTCACCTGTTTTCAGATCCACAGCTGAACTTGGTTGACTGTGACAACCTCTGTCCACAGCTACAACAGTGACAGAGTAGTTTTCACCACAGTCTAGATCAGTGAAAGAGCAGGAGTTTGCATTGCCTGAGTTACAGGTGTAGATGTCTCCATCATGTGTTGTTGCTGTTGCTATGAACATGTCTGCTCCTCTGTCAGGGGACCAGGACACTCTGCTAACTCCGCATAGTGTAGAAACAGAAACTTTACTAGGCGGGCAGGGACCTGGAGACACAAGAGGTAAGAAGTGGAGAAAAATAAAAGTTTATTCTCTTTCATGTTTCCTTGAACTGAACCCAAAGTATGGGGAGAATATTTGAATAAGTCTAATAGTACATCGATTTTAGATTTTAGGACTTGTTCCTGCTCTGTACCTGCAATGAACTGATAAGGAATGCTGGGACTCCCAGCACATGAGTCAGCATATGGTGTCACTGTGATGGTGAAGTTCTGGCCACAGTGCATGTTGGGTATCTGACAGCTGGTACTATTGGTGTTGCAGTCATGTACTTGTCCATCCAGGCCCTCCGCTGTCACATTGTAAGCTGTGGCACTGGGGCTTCCTACCCAGGTCAGTGAGGTCACATGGGTTGAGTTGGGACACACCAGACTGGCAGTAACATTATATGGAGAACATGGGGCTGGGAAGAGAAAGAAAAAGAGTGAGAAAGTTAATCAGAATCATTGTTTTTGTCACATCACAGGTTTACAAGAAGTGTGTGCGTGCACACATGTGTGTGGGTGTGTGCGCGTGTGTGTGTGCGAGCATGCGTGTAATGTTCTCCATCTCATACCTGAGCTGAATGTCAAGGCCGGACTCGGGTCACTGGAGCAGTTGCCATTGATAGCCTTAACGCGTACAGTGTAGGTGGTGCCACACATGATGCTTGTAAGAGTACAATGGAGTTCAGAGGACAGGCAGGTGGCATTGTCTTGACTACTTGAGGCAGAAACATAGTACTGTACTTCTCCCTTGTGTCCAGACCAGGACACAACAGCACTGTTGCTGATACATTCAGGAGCTACAGAGATGTTGGTAGCAACACATGGCACTACAAAGAGAAGACAATTCCAAAGTTAAGCATGATTAAAGCAATAATGTGATGAGCTAAGAAGAAAAAATCTAACTGGGCTTCAAGATATAGTGAAGCAAAATGTAAATAACCATGATTTGAATCTCAAAATGAATAAAGAGAAATGGAACAATGTATTTCTTGGTTCCTCCCTTTACTAAATTGTGCATTCCATATCCCGGTTTTAAGTCATTTGATTGAATTAAGTTGAGTCCCACAGAGAAAATGACCTAACACTTCAAAATCAGAATTACGGTGCCTTTGGTGAACATCTTCTCACCTGTTTTCAGATCCACAGCTGAACTTGGTTGACTGTGACAACCTCTGTCCACAGCTACAACAGTGACAGAGTAGTTTTCACCACAGTCTAGATCAGTGAAAGAGCAGGAGTTTGCATTGCCTGAGTTACAGGTGTAGATGTCTCCATCATGTGTTGTTGCGGTTGCTATGAACATGTCTGCTCCTCTGTCAGGGGACCAGGACACTCTGCTAACTCCGCATAGTGTAGAAACAGAAACTTTACTAGGCGGGCAGGGACCTGGAGACACGAGGTAAGAAGTGGAGAAAAATAAAAGTTTATTCTCTTTCATGTTTCCTTGAACTGAACCCAAAGTATGGGGAGAATATTTGAATAAGTCTAATAGTACATCGATTTTAGATTTTAGGACTTGTTCCTGCTCTGTACCTGCAATGAACTGATAAGGAATGCTGGCACTCCCAGCACATGAGTCAGCATATGGTGTCACTGTGATGGTGAAGTTCTGGCCACAGTGCATGTTGGGTATCTGACAGCTGGTACTATTGGTGTTGCAGTCATGTATTTGTCCATCCAGGCCCTCCGCTGTCACATTGTAAGCTGTGGCACTGGAGCTTCCTACCCAGGTCACATGGGTTGAGTTGGGACACACCAGACTGGCAGTAACATTATATGGAGCACACGGGACTGGGAAGAGAAAGAAAAAGAGTAAGAAAGTTCATCAGAATCATCTTTTTAGACATCACAGATTTACAAGAAGTATGTGTGCGTGCGTGCGTGCGTGTGTGTGCAATGTTCTCCATCTCATACCTGAGCTGAATGTCAAGGCCAGACTCGGGTCACTGGAGCAGTTGCCATTGATAGCCTTAACGTCTACAGTGTAGGTGGTGCCACACATGATGCTTGTAAGAGTACAATGGCGTTCAGAGGACAGGCAGGTGGCATTGTCTCGACTACTTGAGGCAGAAACATAGTACTGTAATGATCCCTTGTGGCCAGACCAGGACACAACAGCACTGTTGCTGATACATTCAGGAACTACAGAGATGTTGGTAGGAACACATGGCACTACAAAGAGAAGACAATTCCAAAGTTAAGCATGCTTTTGATTAAAGCAATAATGTGATGAGCAAAGAAGAAAAAATCTAACTGGGCTTCAAGATATAATGAAACAAAATGTAAATTAACATGATTTGAATCTCAAAGTTAATAAAGAGAAATGGAGCAACGTATTTCTTCCTTCCTCCCTTTACTCAATTGTGCATTCCATATCTATGACCTATAACACATCAAAATAAGAATTACGGTGCCTTTGGTGAACATCTTCTCACCTGTTCTCAGATCCAAAGCTGAACTTGGTTGACTGTGACAACCTCTGTCCACAGCTACAACAGTGACAGAGTAGTTTTCACCACAGTCTAGATCAGTGAAAGAGCAGGAGTTTGCATTGCCTGAGTCACAGGTGTAGATGTCTCCATCATGTGTTGTTGCTGTTGCTATGTACATGTCTGCTCCTGTGTCAGGGGACCAGGACACTGTGCTAACTCCGCATAGTGTAGAAACAGAAACATTACTAGGCGGGCAGGGACCTGGAGACACGAGGTAAGAAGTGGAGAAAAATAAAAGTTTATTCTCTTTCATGTTTCCTTGAACTGAACCCAAAGTATGGGGAGAATATTTGAATAAGTCTAATAGTACATCGATTTTAGATTTTAGATTGTAGGACTTGTTCCTGCTCTGTACCTGCAATGAACTGATAAGGAATGCTGGGACTCCCAGCACATGAGTCAGCATATGGTGTCACTGTGATGGTGAAGTTCTGGCCACAGTGCATGTTGGGTATCTGACAGCTGGTACTATTGGTGTTGCAGTCATGTATTTGTCCATCCAGGCCCTCCGCTGTCACATTGTAAGCTGTGGCACTGGAGCTTCCTACCCAGGTCACATGGGTTGAGTTGGGACACACCAGACTGGCAGTAACATTATATGGAGCACACGGGGCTGGGAAGAGAAAGAAAAAGAGTAAGAAAGTTCATCAGAATCATCTTTTTAGACATCACAGATTTACAAGAAGTATGTGTGTGTGCGTGCGTGCGTGCGTGTGTGTGTGTGCGTGCAATGTTCTCCATCTCATACCTGAGCTGAATGTCAAGGCCAGACTCGGGTCACTGGAGCAGTTGCCATTGATAGCCTTAACGTCTACAGTGTAGGTGGTGCCACACATGATGCTTGTAAGAGTACAATGGCGTTCAGAGGACAGGCAGGTGGCATTGTCTCGACTACTTGAGGCAGAAACATAGTACTGTAATGATCCCTTGTGGCCAGACCAGGACACAACAGCACTGTTGCTGATACATTCAGGAGCTACAGAGATGTTGGTAGGAACACATGGCACTACAAAGAGAAGACAATTCCAAAGTTAAGCATGCTTTTGATTAAAGCAAAAATGTGATGAGCAAAGAAGAAAAAACTAACTGGGCTTCAAGATATAATGAAACGAAATGTAAATTAACATGATTTGAATCTCAAAATTAATAAAGAGAAATGGAGCAACGTATTTCTTCCTTCCTCCCTTTACTCAATTGTGCATTCCATATCTATGACCTATAACACATCAAAATAAGAATTACGGTGCCTTTGGTGAACATCTTCTCACCTGTTCTCAGATCCAAAGCTGAACTTGGTTGACTGTGACAACCTCTGTCCACAGCTACAACAGTGACAGAGTAGTTTTCACCACAGTCTAGATCAGTGAAAGAGCAGGAGTTTGCATTGCCTGAGTCACAGGTGTAGATGTCTCCATCATGTGTTGTTGCTGTTGCTATGTACATGTCTGCTCCTGTGTCAGGGGACCAGGACACTGTGCTAACTCCGCATAGTGTAGAAACAGAAACATTACTAGGCGGGCAGGGACCTGGAGACACAAGAGGTAAGAAGTGGAGAAAAATAAAAGTTTTTCTCTTTCATGTTTCCTTGAACTGAACCCAAAGTATGGGGAGAATATTTGAATAAGTCTAATAGTACATCGATTTTAGATTTTAGATTTTAGGACTTGTTCCTGCTCTGTACCTGCAATGAACTGATAAGGAATGCTGGGACTCCCAGCACATGAGTCAGCATATGGTGTCACTGTGATGGTGAAGTTCTGGCCACAGTGCATGTTGGGTATCTGACAGCTGGTACTATTGGTGTTGCAGTCATGTATTTGTCCATCCAGGCCCTCCGCTGTCACATTGTAAGCTGTGGCACTGGAGCTACCTACCCAGGTCACATGGGTTGAGTTGGGACACACCAGACTGGCAGTAACATTATATGGAGCACATGGGGCTGGGAAGAGAAAGAAAAAGAGTAAGAAAGTTCATCAGAATCATCTTTTTAGACATCACAGATTTACAAGAAGTATGTGTGCGTGCGTGCGTGCGTGCGTGTGCAATGTTCTCCATCTCATACCTGAGCTGAATGTCAAGGCCAGACTCGGGTCACTGGAGCAGTTGCCATTGATAGCCTTAACGTCTACAGTGTAGGTGGTGCCACACATGATGCTTGTAAGAGTACAATGGCGTTCAGAGGACAGGCAGGTGGCATTGTCTCGACTACTTGAGGCAGAAACATAGTACTGTAATGATCCCTTGTGGCCAGACCAGGACACAACAGCACTGTTGCTGATACATTCAGGAACTACAGAGATGTTGGTAGGAACACATGGCACTACAAAGAGAAGACAATTCCAAAGTTAAGCATGCTTTTGATTAAAGCAATAATGTGATGAGCAAAGAAGAAAAAATCTAACTGGGCTTCAAGATATAATGAAACAAAATGTAAATTAACATGATTTGAATCTCAAAGTTAATAAAGAGAAATGGAGCAACGTATTTCTTCCTTCCTCCCTTTACTCAATTGTGCATTCCATATCTATGACCTATAACACATCAAAATAAGAATTACGGTGCCTTTGGTGAACATCTTCTCACCTGTTCTCAGATCCAAAGCTGAACTTGGTTGACTGTGACAACCGCTGTCCACAGCTACAACAGTGACAGAGTAGTTTTCACCACAGTCTAGATCAGTGAAAGAGCAGGAGTTTGCATTGCCTGAGTCACAGGTGTAGATGTCTCCATCATGTGTTGTTGCTGTTGCTATGTACATGTCTGCTCCTGTGTCAGGGGACCAGGACACTGTGCTAACTCCGCATAGTGTAGAAACAGAAACATTACTAGGCGGGCAGGGACCTGGAGACACGAGGTAAGAAGTGGAGAAAAATAAAAGTTTATTCTCTTTCATGTTTCCTTGAACTGAACCCAAAGTATGGGGAGAATATTTGAATAAGTCTAATAGTACATCGATTTTAGATTTTAGATTGTAGGACTTGTTCCTGCTCTGTACCTGCAATGAACTGATAAGGAATGCTGGGACTCCCAGCACATGAGTCAGCATATGGTGTCACTGTGATGGTGAAGTTCTGGCCACAGTGCATGTTGGGTATCTGACAGCTGGTACTATTGGTGTTGCAGTCATGTATTTGTCCATCCAGGCCCTCCGCTGTCACATTGTAAGCTGTGGCACTGGAGCTTCCTACCCAGGTCACATGGGTTGAGTTGGGACACACCAGACTGGCAGTAACATTATATGGAGCACACGGGGCTGGGAAGAGAAAGAAAAAGAGTATGAAAGTTCATCAGAATCATCTTTTTAGACATCACAGATTTACAAGAAGTATGTGTGTGTGCGTGCGTGCGTGCGTGTGTGTGCGTGCAATGTTCTCCATCTCATACCTGAGCTGAATGTCAAGGCCAGACTCGGGTCACTGGAGCAGTTGCCATTGATAGCCTTAACGTCTACAGTGTAGGTGGTGCCACACATGATGCTTGTAAGAGTACAATGGCGTTCAGAGGACAGGCAGGTGGCATTGTTTCGACTACTTGAGGCAGAAACATAGTACTGTAATGATCCCTTGTGGCCAGACCAGGACACAACAGCACTGTTGCTGATACATTCAGGAGCTACAGAGATGTTGGTAGGAACACATGGCACTACAAAGAGAAGACAATTCCAAAGTTAAGCATGCTTTTGATTAAAGCAAAAATGTGATGAGCAAAGAAGAAAAAACTAACTGGGCTTCAAGATATAATGAAACAAAATGTAAATTAACATGATTTGAATCTCAAAATTAATAAAGAGAAATGGAGCAACGTATTTCTTCCTTCCTCCCTTTACTCAATTGTGCATTCCATATCTATGACCTATAACACATCAAAATAAGAATTACGGTGCCTTTGGTGAACATCTTCTCACCTGTTCTCAGATCCAAAGCTGAACTTGGTTGACTGTGACAACCTCTGTCCACAGCTACAACAGTGACAGAGTAGTTTTCACCACAGTCTAGATCAGTGAAAGAGCAGGAGTTTGCATTGCCTGAGTCACAGGTGTAGATGTATCCATCATGTGTTGTTGCTGTTGCTATGTACATGTCTGCTCCTGTGTCAGGGGACCAGGACACTGTGCTAACTCCGCATAGTGTAGAAACAGAAACATTACTAGGCGGGCAGGGACCTGGAGACACAAGAGGTAAGAAGTGGAGAAAAATAAAAGTTTATTCTCTTTCATGTTTCCTTGAACTGAACCCAAAGTATGGGGAGAATATTTGAATAAGTCTAATAGTACATCGATTTTAGATTTTAGATGGTAGGACTTGTTCCTGCTCTGTACCTGCAATGAACTGATAAGGAATGCTGGGACTCCCAGCACATGAGTCAGCATATGGTGTCACTGTGATGGTGAAGTTCTGGCCACAGTGCATGTTGGGTATCTGACAGCTGGTACTATTGGTGTTGCAGTCATGTATTTGTCCATCCAGGCCCTCCGTTGTCACATTGTAAGCTGTGGCACTGGAGCTTCCTACCCAGGTCACATGGGTTGAGTTGGGACACACCAGACTGGCAGTAACATTATATGGAGCACACGGGGCTGGGAAGAGAAAGAAAAAGAGTAAGAAAGTTCATCAGAATCATCTTTTTAGACATCACAGATTTACAAGAAGTATGTGTGTGTGCGTGCGTGCGTGCGTGCGTGCGTGCGTGCGTGCGTGCGTGCGTGCGTGCGCGTGCAATGTTCTCCATCTCATACCTGAGCTGAATGTCAAGGCCAGACTCGGGTCACTGGAGCAGTTGCCATTGATAGCCTTAACGTCTACAGTGTAGGTGGTGCCACACATGATGCTTGTAAGAGTACAATGGCGTTCAGAGGACAGGCAGGTGGCATTGTTTCGACTACTTGAGGCAGAAACATAGTACTGTAATGATCCCTTGTGGCCAGACCAGGACACAACAGCACTGTTGCTGATACATTCAGGAGCTACAGAGATGTTGGTAGGAACACATGGCACTACAAAGAGAAGACAATTCCAAAGTTAAGCATGCTTTTGATTAAAGCAAAAATGTGATGAGCAAAGAAGAAAAAACTAACTGGGCTTCAAGATATAATGAAACAAAATGTAAATTAACATGATTTGAATCTCAAAATTAATAAAGAGAAATGGAGCAACGTATTTCTTCCTTCCTCCATTTACTCAATTGTGCATTCCATATCTATGACCTATAACACATCAAAATAAGAATTACGGTGGCTTTGGTGAACATCTTCTCACCTGTTCTCAGATCCAAAGCTGAACTTGGTTGACTGTGACAACCTCTGTCCACAGCTACAACAGTGACAGAGTAGTTTTCACCACAGTCTAGATCAGTGAAAGAGCAGGAGTTTGCATTGCCTGAGTCACAGGTGTAGATGTCTCCATCATGTGTTGTTGCTGTTGCTATGTACATGTCTGCTCCTGTGTCAGGGGACCAGTACACTGTGCTAACTCCGCATAGTGTAGAAACAGAAACATTACTAGGCAGGCAGGGACCTGGAGACACAAGAGGTAAGAAGTGGAGAAAAATAAAAGTTTATTCTCTTTCATGTTTCCTTGAACTGAACCCAAAGTATGGGGAGAATATTTGAATAAGTCTAATAGTACATCGATTTTAGATTTTAGATTTTTGGACTTGTTCCTGCTCTGTACCTGCAATGAACTGATAAGGAATGCTGGGACTCCCAGCACATGAGTCAGCATATGGTGTCACTGTGATGGTGAAGTTCTGGCCACAGTGCATGTTGGGTATCTGACAGCTGGTACTATTGGTGTTGCAGTCATGTATTTGTCCATCCAGGCCCTCCGCTGTCACATTGTAAGCTGTGGCACTGGAGCTTCCTACCCAGGTCACATGGGTTGAGTTGGGACACACCAGACTGGCAGTAACATTATATGGAGCACATGGGGCTGGGAAGAGAAAGAAAAAGAGTAAGCAAGTTCATCAGAATCATCTTTTTAGACATAACAGATTTACAAGAAGTATGTGTGTGTGCGTGCGTGCGCGTGCAATGTTCTCCATCTCATACCTGAGCTGAATGTCAAGGCCAGACTCGGGTCACTGGAGCAGTTGCCATTGATAGCCTTAACGTCTACAGTGTAGGTGGTGCCACACATGATGCTTGTAAGAGTACAATGGCGTTCAGAGGACAGGCAGGTGGCATTGTTTCGACTACTTGAGGCAGAAACATAGTACTGTAATGATCCCTTGTGGCCAGACCAGGACACAACAGCACTGTTGCTGATACATTCAGGAGCTACAGAGATGTTGGTAGGAACACATGGCACTACAAAGAGAAGACAATTCCAAAGTTAAGCATGCTTTTGATTAAAGCAAAAATGTGATGAGCAAAGAAGAAAAAACTAACTGGGCTTCAAGATATAATGAAACAAAATGTAAATTAACATGATTTGAATCTCAAAATTAATAAAGAGAAATGGAGCAACGTATTTCTTCCTTCCTCCATTTACTCAATTGTGCATTCCATATCTATGACCTATAACACATCAAAATAAGAATTACGGTGGCTTTGGTGAACATCTTCTCACCTGTTCTCAGATCCAAAGCTGAACTTGGTTGACTGTGACAACCTCTGTCCACAGCTACAACAGTGACAGAGTAGTTTTCACCACAGTCTAGATCAGTGAAAGAGCAGGAGTTTGCATTGCCTGAGTCACAGGTGTAGATGTCTCCATCATGTGTTGTTGCTGTTGCTATGTACATGTCTGCTCCTGTGTCAGGGGACCAGTACACTGTGCTAACTCCGCATAGTGTAGAAACAGAAACATTACTAGGCAGGCAGGGACCTGGAGACACAAGAGGTAAGAAGTGGAGAAAAATAAAAGTTTATTCTCTTTCATGTTTCCTTGAACTGAACCCAAAGTATGGGGAGAATATTTGAATAAGTCTAATAGTACATCGATTTTAGATTTTAGATTTTTGGACTTGTTCCTGCTCTGTACCTGCAATGAACTGATAAGGAATGCTGGGACTCCCAGCACATGAGTCAGCATATGGTGTCACTGTGATGGTGAAGTTCTGGCCACAGTGCATGTTGGGTATCTGACAGCTGGTACTATTGGTGTTGCAGTCATGTATTTGTCCATCCAGGCCCTCCGCTGTCACATTGTAAGCTGTGGCACTGGAGCTTCCTACCCAGGTCACATGGGTTGAGTTGGGACACACCAGACTGGCAGTAACATTATATGGAGCACATGGGGCTGGGAAGAGAAAGAAAAAGAGTAAGCAAGTTCATCAGAATCATCTTTTTAGACATAACAGATTTACAAGAAGTATGTGTGTGTGCGTGTGTGTGTGCGTGCAATGTTCTCCATCTCATACCTGAGCTGAATGTCAAGGCCAGACTCGGGTCACTGGAGCAGTTGCCATTGATAGCCTTAACGTCTACAGTGTAGGTGGTGCCACACATGATGCTTGTAAGAGTACAATGGCGTTCAGAGGACAGGCAGGTGGCATTGTCTCGACTACTTGAGGCAGAAACATAGTACTGTAATGATCCCTTGTGGCCAGACCAGGACACAACAGCACTGTTGCTGATACATTCAGGAGCTACAGAGATGTTGGTAGGAACACATGGCACTACAAAGAGAAGACAATTCCAAAGTTAAGCATGCTTTTGATTAAAGCAATAATGTGATGAGCAAAGAAGAAAAAATCTAACTGGGCTTCAAGATATAATGAAACAAAATGTAAATTAACATGATTTGAATCTCAAAGTTAATAAAGAGAAATGGAGCAACGTATTTCTTCCTTCCTCCCTTTACTCAATTGTGCATTCCATATCTATGACCTATAACACATCAAAATCAGAATTACGGTGCCTTTGGTGAACATCTTCTCACCTGTTCTCAGATCCAAAGCTGAACTTGGTTGACTGTGACAACCTCTGTCCACAGCTACAACAGTGACAGAGTAGTTTTCACCACAGTCTAGATCAGTGAAAGAGTAGGAGTTTGCATTGCCTGAGTCACAGGTGTAGATGTCTCCATCATGTGTTGTTGCTGTTGCTATGTACATGTCTGCTCCTGTGTCAGGGGACCAGGACACTGTGCTAACTCCGCATAGTGTAGAAACAGAAACATTACTAGGCGGGCAGGGACCTGGAGACACAAGAGGTAAGAATTGGAGAAAAAAAAAAGTTTATTCTCTTTCATGTTTCCTTGAACTGAACCCAAAGTATGGGGAGATTATTTGAATAAGTCTAATAGTACATCGATTTTAGATTTTAGGACTTGTTCCTGCTCTGTACCTGCAATGAACTGATAAGGAATGCTGGGACTCCCAGCACATGAGTCAGCATATGGTGTCACTGTGATGGTGAAGTTCTGGCCACAGTGCATGTTGGGTATCTGACAGCTGGTACTATTGGTGTTGCAGTCATGTATTTGTCCATCCAGGCCCTCTGCTGTCACATTGTAAGCTGTGGCACTGGGGCTTCCTACCCAGGTCAGTGAGGTCACATGGGTTGAGTTGGGACACACCAGACTGGCAGTAACATTATATGGAGCACACAGGGCTGGGAAGAGAAAGAAAAAGAGTAAGAAAGTTAATCAGAATCATCTTTTTTGTTACATCACAGGTTTACAAGATGTGTGTGTGTGTGTGTGTGTGTGTGTGTGTGTGTGTGTGTGTGTGTGTGTGTGTGTGTGTGTGTGTGTGTGTGTGTGTGTGTGTGTGTGTGTGTGTGTGTGTGCGCGCGTGTAACGTTCTCCATCTCATACCTGAGCTGAATGTCAAGGCCAGACTCGGGTCACTGGAGCAGTTGCCATTGATAGCCTTAACACGTACAGTGTAGGTGGTGCCACACATGATGCTTGTAAGAGTACAATGGCGTTCAGAGGACAGGCAGGTGGCATTGTTTCGACTACTTGAGGCAGAAACATAGTACTGTAATGATCCCTTGTGGCCAGACCAGGACACAACAGAACTGTTGCTGATACATTCAGGAGCTACAGAGATGTTGGTAGGAACACATGGCACTACAAAGAGAAGACAATTCCAAAGTTAAGCATGCTTTTGATTAAAGCAATAATGTGATGAGCAAAGAAGAAAAAATCTAACTGGGCTTCAAGATATAATGAAACAAAATGTAAATTAACATGATTTGAATCTCAAAATTAATAAAGAGAAATGGAGCAACGCATTTCTTCCTTCCTCCCTTTACTCAATTGTGCATTCCATATCTATGACCTATAACACATCAAAATCAGAATTACGGTGCCTTTGGTGAACATCCTCTCACCTGTTCTCAGATCCAAAGCTGAACTTGGTTGACTGTGACAACCTCTGTCCACAGCTACAACAGTGACAGAGTAGTTTTCACCACAGTCTAGATCAGTGAAAGAGCAGGAGTTTGCATTGCCTGAGTCACAGGTGTAGATGTCTCCATCATGTGTAGTTGCTGTTGCTATGTACATGTCTGCTCCTGTGTCAGGGGACCAGGACACTGTGCTAACTCCGCATAGTGTAGAAACAGAAACATTACTAGGCGGGCAGGGACCTGGAGACATAAGAGGTAAGAAGTGGAGAAAAATAAAAGTTTATTCCTTGAACTGAACCCAAAGTATGGGGAGAATATTTGAATAAGTCTAATAGTACATCGATTTAAATTTTTGGACTTGTTCCTGCTCTGTACCTGCAATGAACTGATAAGGAATGCTGGGATTCCCAGCACATGAGTCAGCATATGGTGTCACTGTGATGGTGAAGTTCTGGCCACAGTGCATGTTTGGTATCTGACAGCTGGTACTGTTGGTGTTGCAGTTATGTATTTGTCCATCCTGGCCCACCGCTGTCACATTGTAAGCTGTGGCACTGGGGCTTCCTACCCAGGTCACATGGGTTGAGTTGGGACACACCAGACTGGCAGTAACATTATATGGAGCACACAGGGCTGGGAAGAGAAAGAAAAATAGTAAGAAAGTTAATCAGAATCATCTTTTTTGTCACATCACAGGTTTACAAGATGTGTGTGTGTGTGTGTGTGTGTGTGTGTGTGTGTGTGTGTGTGTGTGTGTGTGTGTGTGTGTGTGTGTGTGTGTGTGTGTGTGTGTGTGTGTGTGTGTGTGTGTGTGTGTGTGTGTGTGTGTTTGTGTGTGTGCGCGCGTGTAACGTTCTCCATCTCATACCTGAGCTGAATGTCAAGGCCAGACTCGGGTCACTGGAGCAGTTGCCATTGATAGCCTTAACACGTACAGTGTAGGTGGTGCCACACATGATGCTTGTAAGAGTACAATGGAGTTCAGAGGACAGGCAGGTGGCATTGTGTCGACTACTTGAGGCAGAAACATAGTACTGTAATGATCCCTTGTGGCCAGACCAGGACACAACAGAACTGTTGCTGATACATTCAGGAGCTACAGAGATGTTGGTAGGAACACATGGCACTACAAAGAGAAGACAATTCCAAAGTTAAGCATGCTTTTGATTAAAGCAATAATGTGATGAGCAAAGAAGAAAAAACTAACTGGGCTTCAAGATATAATGAAACAAAATGTAAATTAACATGATTTGAATCTCAAAATTAATAAAGAGAAATGGAGCAACGTATTTCTTCCTTCCTCCCTTTACTCAATTGTGCATTCCATATCTATGACCTATAACACATCAAAATCAGAATTACGGTGCCTTTGGTGAACATCCTCTCACCTGTTCTCAGATCCAAAGCTGAACTTGGTTGACTGTGACAACCTCTGTCCACAGCTACAACAGTGACAGAGTAGTTTTCACCACAGTCTAGATCAGTGAAAGAGCAGGAGTTTGCATTGCCTGAGTCACAGGTGTAGATGTCTCCATCATGTGTAGTTGCTGTTGCTATGTACATGTCTGCTCCTGTGTCAGGGGACCAGGACACTGTGCTAACTCCGCATAGTGTAGAAACAGAAACATTACTAAGCGGGCAGGGACCTGGAGACATAAGAGGTAAGAAGTGGAGAAAAATAAAACTTTATTCTCTTTCATGTTTCTTTGAACTGAACCCAAAGCACGAGGAGAATATTTGAATTAGTCTAATAGTACATCGTTTTTAGATTGTAGGTCTTGTTCCCGCTCTGTACCTGTCATCAACTGATAAGGAATGCTGGGATTCCCAGCACATGAGTCAGCATATGGTGTCACTGTGATGGTATAGTTCTGGCCACAGTGCATGTTTGGTATCTGACAGCTGGTACTGGTGGTATTGCAGTTATGTATTTGTCCATCCTGGCCCACCGCTGTCACATTGTAAGCTGTGGCACTGGGGCTTCCTACCCAGGTCACATGGGTTGAGTTGGGACACACCAGACTGGCAGTAACATTATATGGAGCACACGGGGCTGGGAAGAGAAAGAAAAAGAGTAAGAAAGTTAATCAGAATCATCTTTTTTGTTACATCACAGGTTTACAAGATGTGTGTGTGTGTGTGTGTGTGTGTGTGTGTGTGTGTGTGTGTGTGTGTGTGTGTGTGTGTGTGTGTGTGTGTGTGTGTGTGTGTGTGTCTGTGTGTGTGTGTGTGTGTGTGTGTGTGTGTGTGCGCGCGTGTAACGTTCTCCATCTCATACCTGAGCTGAATGTCAAGGCCAGACTCGGGTCACTGGAGCAGTTGCCATTGATAGCCTTAACGTCTACAGTGTAGGTGGTGCCACACATGATGCTTGTAAGAGTACAATGGAGTTCAGAGGACAGGCAGGTGGCATTGTTTCGACTACTTGAGGCAGAAACATAGTACTGTAATGATCCCTTGTGGCCAGACCAGGACACAACAGAACTGTTGCTGATACATTCAGGAGCTACAGAGATGTTGGTAGGAACACATGGCACTACAAAGAGAAGACAATTCCAAAGTTAAGCATGCTTTTGATTAAAGCAATAATGTGATGAGCAAAGAAGAAAAAATCTAACTGGGCTTCAAGATATAATGAAACAAAATGTAAATTAACATGATTTGAATCTCAAAATTAATAAAGAGAAATGGAGCAACGCATTTCTTCCTTCCTCCCTTTACTCAATTGTGCATTCCATATCTATGACCTATAACACATCAAAATCAGAATTACGGTGCCTTTGGTGAACATCCTCTCACCTGTTCTCAGATCCAAAGCTGAACTTGGTTGACTGTGACAACCTCTGTCCACAGCTACAACAGTGACAGAGTAGTTTTCACCACAGTCTAGATCAGTGAAAGAGCAGGAGTTTGCATTGCCTGAGTCACAGGTGTAGATGTCTCCATCATGTGTAGTTGCTGTTGCTATGTACATGTCTGCTCCTGTGTCAGGGGACCAGGACACTGTGCTAACTCCGCATAGTGTAGAAACAGAAACATTACTAGGCGGGCAGGGACCTGGAGACATAAGAGGTAAGAAGTGGAGAAAAATAAAAGTTTATTCCTTGAACTGAACCCAAAGTATGGGGAGAATATTTGAATATTTGAATAAGTCTAATAGTACATCGATTTTAGATTTTAGATTTTTGGACTTGTTCCTGCTCTGTACCTGCAATGAACTGATAAGGAATGCTGGGATTCCCAGCACATGAGTCAGCATATGGTGTCACTGTGATGGTGAAGTTCTGGCCACAGTGCATGTTGGGTATCTGACAGCTGGTACTGTTGGTGTTGCAATAATGTATTTGTCCATCCTGGCCCACCGCTGACACATTGTAAGCTGTGGCACTGGGGCTTCCTACCCAGGTCACATGGGCTGAGTTGGGACACACCAGACTGGCAGTAACATTGTCTGGGGGGCTGGCACATGGGACTTGGAAGACAAAAATGTAGGTGTTGATATTGAGGATAAATGTTTGCTGCATGATACTGTATGAGGAAAATATGCAATGTGTGATAAGTTTGTTGGGTATTGTTATGGCAATAAGATAGAATAAAATAAATATTTTTACAATTTCAATGTGTCTCTGTATTGTACATGCTTCTCTGTTGAAATTGATTCGATGCAATGCTTCACATAGAATATTTAGTAACAGACTGAACAGTACTTGAGACTCAAATTTCAACAAGATACAATGTAATAATAACAAAAGGGACACAGACAGACAGGAACAAGGTTACTCTAACACAGGTACAACGGGTGTTGCATAACTGGGTGGGCATGTATTTTAAACTTGCATTGTTCCTGACTAGCATCGTTCCCAAGTAGGGTGGTGCCCAATGGTTACCTGTTAAAATTCCTTTTACTTTTCATTAATTGTAAAGTTTAATAGAATATTCTTACCTATGAAGGTTATATTGACTTCTGTGATGTTTATTGAGTCACTGACTCTTATAGGAAGACTAGTGTTGTCCAAGATGTCCTGCAGTTGCAGTAACACTTCAACATCAACAGTGCTGATCTCAACTTCAACTATATATTCATAGAGTTGTGGAGGTTCTGTGGGCAAATAGTACAAGATGAAATACTGGATTAACACATATTTTCCTGATTCAATATGCAATGCTTCACATAGAATATTTAGGAACAGTACTTGAGACTGAAATTTCAATCAAGATACAACTTAATAATAACAAAAGGGACACAGACACACAGACAGACAGACAGACAGACAGACAGACAGACAGACAGACAGACAGACAGACAGACAGACAGGAACAACTCTACTGTAAATACAACGGGTATTGCATAACTGGGGGGGCACGCATTTCCGACTTGCATTGTTCCCGACTAGCATCGTTCGCATGTATGGTATTTCCCAAAGGTCACGATTTTAATTTCCTTTAACTTCTAAATGAATTATAAAGTTTAATAGAATATTCTTACCTATGAAGGTTATATTGACTTCTGTGATGTTTATTGAGTCACTGACTCTTATAGGAAGACTAGCATTGTCCACGATGTCCTTCAGTTGCTTTAACACTTCAACATCAACAGTGCTGATCTCAACTTCAACTATGTATTCATAGAGTTGTGGTAGTTCTGTGGTCCGCAGAATAGTACACAAAAAGTCATTTGATTACACAACTACAGTAACTGTAAGCTGTTAATTATCCATTAGGCATACTGTGGTAATCAAGTTTGTCAGTATAAATGACCAACTCTTGTAATATAAACCACAATCTTCTTGATGATGTTCTTAAGTGTTTAATTAGTCTAATAGTACATAGTTTTTTAGAAATTAGGTCTAGTTTCCGCACTTTACCTGCAATGAACTGATAAGGAATGCTGGGATTCCCAGCACATGAGTCAGCATATGGTGTCACTGTGATGGTATAGTTCTGGCCACAGTGCATGTTTGGTATCTGACAGCTGGTACTGTTGGTGTTGCAGTTATGTATTTGTCCATCCTGGCCCACCGCTGTCACATTGTAAGCTGTGGCACTGGGGCTTCCTACCCAGGTCACATGGGTTGAGTTGGGACACACCAGACTGGCAGTAACATTATATGGAGCACACAGGGCTGGGAAGAGAAAGAAAAATAGTAAGGAAGTTAATCAGAATCATCTTTTTTGTCACATCACAGGTTTACAAGATGTGTGTGTGTGTGTGTGTGTGTGTGTGTGTGTGTGTGTGTGTGTGTGTGTGTGTGTGTGTGTGTGTGTGTGTGTGTGTGTGTGTGTGTGTGTGTGTGTGTGTGTGTGTGTGTGTGTGCGCGCGTGTAACGTTCTCCATCTCATACCTGAGCTGAATGTCAAGGCCAGACTCGGGTCACTGGAGCAGTTGCCATTGATAGCCTTAACACGTACAGTGTAGGTGGTGCCACACATGATGCTTGTAAGAGTACAATGGAGTTCAGAGGACAGGCAGGTGGCATTGTGTCGACTACTTGAGGCAGAAACATAGTACTGTAATGATCCCTTGTGGCCAGACCAGGACACAACAGAACTGTTGCTGATACATTCAGGAGCTACAGAGATGTTGGTAGGAACACATGGCACTACAAAGAGAAGACAATTCCAAAGTTAAGCATGCTTTTGATTAAAGCAATAATGTGATGAGCAAAGAAGAAACAATCTAACTGGGCTTCAAGATATAATGAAACAAAATGTAAATTAACATGATTTGAATCTCAAAATTAATAAAGAGAAATGGAGCAACGCATTTCTTCCTTCCTCCCTTTACTCAATTGTGCATTCCATATCTATGACCTATAACACATCAAAATCTGAATTACGGTGCCTTTGGTGAACATCCTCTCACCTGTTCTCAGATCCAAAGCTGAACTTGGTTGACTGTGACAACCTCTGACCACAGCTACAACAGTGACAGAGTAGTTTTCACCACAGTCTAGATCAGTGAAAGAGCAGGAGTTTGCATTGCCTGAGTCACAGGTGTAGATGTCTCCATCATGTGCAGTTGCTGTTGCTATGTACATGTCTGCTCCTGTGTCAGGGGACCAGGACACTGTGCTAACTCCGCATAGTGTAGAAACAGAAACATTACTAAGCGGGCAGGGACCTGGAGACATAAGAGGTAAGAAGTGGAGAAAAATAAAACTTTATTCTCTTTCATGTTTCTTTGAACTGAACCCAAAGCACGAGGAGAATATTTGAATTAGTCTAATAGTACATCGTTTTTAGATTGTAGGTCTTGTTCCCGCTCTGTACCTGTCATCAACTGATAAGGAATGCTGGGATTCCCAGCACATGAGTCAGCATATGGTGTCACTGTGATGGTATAGTTCTGGCCACAGTGCATGTTTGGTATCTGACAGCTGGTACTGGTGGTATTGCAGTTATGTATTTGTCCATCCTGGCCCACCGCTGTCACATTGTAAGCTGTGGCACTGGGGCTTCCTACCCAGGTCACATGGGTTGAGTTGGGACACACCAGACTGGCAGTAACATTATATGGAGCACACGGGGCTGGGAAGAGAAAGAAAAGGAGTAAGAAAGTTAATCAGAATCATCTTTTTTGTCACATCACAGGTTTACAAGAGATGTGTGTGTGTGTGTGTGTGTGTGTGTGTGTGTGTGTGTGTGTGTGTGTGTGTGTGTGTGTGTGTGTGTGTGTGTGTGTGTGTGTGTGTGTGTGTGTGTGTGTGTGTGTGTGTGTGTGTGTGCGCGCGTGTAACGTTCTCCATCTCATACCTGAGCTGAATGTCAAGGCCAGACTCGGGTCACTGGAGCAGTTGCCATTGATAGCCTTAACACGTACAGTGTAGGTGGTGCCACACATGATGCTTGTAAGAGTACAATGGAGTTCAGAGGACAGGCAGGTGGCATTGTTTCGACTACTTGAGGCAGAAACATAGTACTGTAATGATCCCTTGTGGCCAGACCAGGACACAACAGAACTGTTGCTGATACATTCAGGAGCTACAGAGATGTTGGTAGGAACACATGGCACTACAAAGAGAAGACAATTCCAAAGTTAAGCATGCTTTTGATTAAAGCAATAATGTGATGAGCAAAGAAGAAAAAATCTAACTGGGCTTCAAGATATAATGAAACAAAATGTAAATTAACATGATTTGAATCTCAAAATTAATAAAGAGAAATGGAGCAACGCATTTCTTCCTTCCTCCCTTTACTCAATTGTGCATTCCATATCTATGACCTATAACACATCAAAATCAGAATTACGGTGCCTTTGGTGAACATCCTCTCACCTGTTCTCAGATCCAAAGCTGAACTTGGTTGACTGTGACAACCTCTGTCCACAGCTACAACAGTGACAGAGTAGTTTTCACCACAGTCTAGATCAGTGAAAGAGCAGGAGTTTGCATTGCCTGAGTCACAGGTGTAGATGTCTCCATCATGTGTAGTTGCTGTTGCTATGTACATGTCTGCTCCTGTGTCAGGGGACCAGGACACTGTGCTAACTCCGCATAGTGTAGAAACAGAAACATTACTAGGCGGGCAGGGACCTGGAGACATAAGAGGTAAGAAGTGGAGAAAAATAAAAGTTTATTCCTTGAACTGAACCCAAAGTATGGGGAGAATATTTGAATATTTGAATAAGTCTAATAGTACATCGATTTTAGATTTTAGATTTTTGGACTTGTTCCTGCACTGTACCTGCAATGAACTGATAAGGAATGCTGGGATTCCCAGCACATGAGTCAGCATATGGTGTCACTGTGATGGTGAAGTTCTGGCCACAGTGCATGTTGGGTATCTGACAGCTGGTACTGTTGGTGTTGCAATAATGTATTTGTCCATCCTGGCCCACCGCTGACACATTGTAAGCTGTGGCACTGGGGCTTCCTACCCAGGTCACATGGGCTGAGTTGGGACACACCAGACTGGCAGTAACATTGTCTGGGGGGCTGGCACATGGGACTTGGAAGACAAAAATGTAGGTGTTGATATTGAGGATAAATGTTTGCTGCATGATACTGTATGAGGAAAATATGCAATGTGTGATAAGTTTGTTGGGTATTGTTATGGCAATAAGATAGAATAAAATAAATATTTTTACAATTTCAATGTGTCTCTGTATTGTACATGCTTCTCTGTTGAAATTGATTCGATGCAATGCTTCACATAGAATATTTAGTAACAGACTGAACAGTACTTGAGACTCAAATTTCAACAAGATACAATGTAATAATAACAAAAGGGACACAGACAGACAGGAACAAGGTTACTCTAACACAGGTACAACGGGTGTTGCATAACTGGGTGGGCATGTATTTTAAACTTGCATTGTTCCTGACTAGCATCGTTCCCAAGTAGGGTGGTGCCCAATGGTTACCTGTTAAAATTCCTTTTACTTTTCATTAATTGTAAAGTTTAATAGAATATTCTTACCTATGAAGGTTATATTGACTTCTGTGATGTTTATTGAGTCACTGACTCTTATAGGAAGACTAGTGTTGTCCAAGATGTCCTGCAGTTGCAGTAACACTTCAACATCAACAGTGCTGATCTCAACTTCAACTATATATTCATAGAGTTGTGGAGGTTCTGTGGGCAAATAGTACAAGATGAAATACTGGATTAACACATATTTTCCTGATTCAATATGCAATGCTTCACATAGAATATTTAGGAACAGTACTTGAGACTGAAATTTCAATCAAGATACAACTTAATAATAACAAAAGGGACACAGACAGACAGACAGACAGACAGACAGACAGACAGACAGACAGACAGACAGACAGACAGACAGACAGACAGACAGACAGGAACAACTCTACTGTAAATACAACGGGTATTGCATAACTGGGGGGGCACGCATTTCCGACTTGCATTGTTCCCGACTAGCATCGTTTGCATGTATGGTATTTCCCAAAGGTCACGATTTTAATTTCCTTTAACTTCTAAATGAATTATAAAGTTTAATAGAATATTCTTACCTATGAAGGTTATATTGACTTCTGTGATGTTTATTGAGTCACTGACTCTTATAGGAAGACTAGCATTGTCCACGATGTCCTTCAGTTGCTTTAACACTTCAACATCAACAGTGCTGATCTCAACTTCAACTATGTATTCATAGAGTTGTGGTAGTTCTGTGGTCCGCAGAATAGTACACAAAAAGTCATTTGATTACACAACTACAGTAAGTGTAAGCTGTTAATTATCCATTAGGCATACTGTGGTAATCAAGTTTGTCAGTATAAATGACCAACTCTTGTAATATAAACCACAATCTTCTTGATGATGTTCTTAAGTGTTTAATTAGTCTAATAGTACATAGTTTTTTAGAAATTAGGTCTAGTTTCCGCACTTTACCTGCAATGAACTGATAAGGAATGCTGGGATTCCCAGCACATGAGTCAGCATATGGTGTCACTGTGATGGTATAGTTCTGGCCACAGTGCATGTTTGGTATCTGACAGCTGGTACTGTTGGTGTTGCAGTTATGTATTTGTCCATCCTGGCCCACCGCTGTCACATTGTAAGCTGTGGCACTGGGCCTTCCTACCCAGGTCACATGGGTTGAGTTGGGACACACCAGACTGGCAGTAACATTATATGGAGCACACAGGGCTGGGAAGAGAAAGAAAAATAGTAAGGAAGTTAATCAGAATCATCTTTTTTGTCACATCACAGGTTTACAAGATGTGTGTGTGTGTGTGTGTGTGTGTGTGTGTGTGTGTGTGTGTGTGTGTGTGTGTGTGTGTGTGTGTGTGTGTGTGTGTGTGTGTGTGTGTGTGTGTGTGTGTGTGTGTGTGTGTGTGTGTGCGCGCGTGTAACGTTCTCCATCTCATACCTGAGCTGAATGTCAAGGCCAGACTCGGGTCACTGGAGCAGTTGCCATTGATAGCCTTAACACGTACAGTGTAGGTGGTGCCACACATGATGCTTGTAAGAGTACAATGGAGTTCAGAGGACAGGCAGGTGGCATTGTGTCGACTACTTGAGGCAGAAACATAGTACTGTAATGATCCCTTGTGGCCAGACCAGGACACAACAGAACTGTTGCTGATACATTCAGGAGCTACAGAGATGTTGGTAGGAACACATGGCACTACAAAGAGAAGACAATTCCAAAGTTAAGCATGCTTTTGATTAAAGCAATAATGTGATGAGCAAAGAAGAAACAATCTAACTGGGCTTCAAGATATAATGAAACAAAATGTAAATTAACATGATTTGAATCTCAAAATAAATAAAGAGAAATGGAGCAACGCATTTCTTCCTTCCTCCCTTTACTCAATTGTGCATTCCATATCTATGACCTATAACACATCAAAATCAGAATTACGGTGCCTTTGGTGAACATCCTCTCACCTGTTCTCAGATCCAAAGCTGAACTTGGTTGACTGTGACAACCTCTGTCCACAGCTACAACAGTGACAGAGTAGTTTTCACCACAGTCTAGATCAGTGAAAGAGCAGGAGTTTGCATTGCCTGAGTCACAGGTGTAGATGTCTCCATCATGTGTAGTTGCTGTTGCTATGTACATGTCTGCTCCTGTGTCAGGGGACCAGGACACTGTGCTAACTCCGCATAGTGTAGAAACAGAAACATTACTAAGCGGGCAGGGACCTGGAGACATAAGAGGTAAGAAGTGGAGAAAAATAAAACTTTATTCTCTTTCATGTTTCTTTGAACTGAACCCAAAGCACGAGGAGAATATTTGAATTAGTCTAATAGTACATCGTTTTTAGATTGTAGGTCTTGTTCCCGCTCTGTACCTGTCATCAACTGATAAGGAATGCTGGGATTCCCAGCACATGAGTCAGCATATGGTGTCACTGTGATGGTATAGTTCTGGCCACAGTGCATGTTTGGTATCTGACAGCTGGTACTGGTGGTATTGCAGTTATGTATTTGTCCATCCTGGCCCACCGCTGTCACATTGTAAGCTGTGGCACTGGGGCTTCCTACCCAGGTCACATGGGTTGAGTTGGGACACACCAGACTGGCAGTAACATTATATGGAGCACACGGGGCTGGGAAGAGAAAGAAAAAGAGTAAGAAAGTTAATCAGAATCATCTTTTTTGTCACATCACAGGTTTACAAGATGTGTGTGTGTGTGTGTGTGTGTGTGTGTGTGTGTGTGTGTGTGTGTGTGTGTGTGTGTGTGTGTGTGTGTGTGTGTGTGTGTGTGTGTGTGCGCGCGAGTAACGTTCTCCATCTCATACCTGAGCTGAATGTCAAGGCCAGACTCGGGTCACTGGAGCAGTTGCCATTGATAGCCTTAACACGTACAGTGTAGGTGGTGCCACACATGATGCTTGTAAGAGTACAATGGAGTTCAGAGGACAGGCAGGTGGCATTGTTTCGACTACTTGAGGCAGAAACATAGTACTGTAATGATCCCTTGTGGCCAGACCAGGACACAACAGAACTGTTGCTGATACATTCAGGAGCTACAGAGATGTTGGTAGGAACACATGGCACTACAAAGAGAAGACAATTCCAAAGTTAAGCATGCTTTTGATTAAAGCAATAATGTGATGAGCAAAGAAGAAAAAATCTAACTGGGCTTCAAGATATAATGAAACAAAATGTAAATTAACATGATTTGAATCTCAAAATTAATAAAGAGAAATGGAGCAACGCATTTCTTCCTTCCTCCCTTTACTCAATTGTGCATTCCATATCTATGACCTATAACACATCAAAATCAGAATTACGGTGCCTTTGGTGAACATCCTCTCACCTGTTCTCAGATCCAAAGCTGAACTTGGTTGACTGTGACAACCTCTGTCCACAGCTACAACAGTGACAGAGTAGTTTTCACCACAGTCTAGATCAGTGAAAGAGCAGGAGTTTGCATTGCCTGAGTCACAGGTGTAGATGTCTCCATCATGTGTAGTTGCTGTTGCTATGTACATGTCTGCTCCTGTGTCAGGGGACCAGGACACTGTGCTAACTCCGCATAGTGTAGAAACAGAAACATTACTAGGCGGGCAGGGACCTGGAGACATAAGAGGTAAGAAGTGGAGAAAAATAAAAGTTTATTCCTTGAACTGAACCCAAAGTATGGGGAGAATATTTGAATATTTGAATAAGTCTAATAGTACATCGATTTTAGATTTTAGATTTTTGGACTTGTTCCTGCTCTGTACCTGCAATGAACTGATAAGGAATGCTGGGATTCCCAGCACATGAGTCAGCATATGGTGTCACTGTGATGGTGAAGTTCTGGCCACAGTGCATGTTGGGTATCTGACAGCTGGTACTGTTGGTGTTGCAATAATGTATTTGTCCATCCTGGCCCACCGCTGACACATTGTAAGCTGTGGCACTGGGGCTTCCTACCCAGGTCACATGGGCTGAGTTGGGACACACCAGACTGGCAGTAACATTGTCTGGGGGGCTGGCACATGGGACTTGGAAGACAAAAATGTAGGTGTTGATATTGAGGATAAATGTTTGCTGCATGATACTGTATGAGGAAAATATGCAATGTGTGATAAGTTTGTTGGGTATTGTTATGGCAATAAGATAGAATAAAATAAATATTTTTACAATTTCAATGTGTCTCTGTATTGTACATGCTTCTCTGTTGAAATTGATTCGATGCAATGCTTCACATAGAATATTTAGTAACAGACTGAACAGTACTTGAGACTAAAATTTCAACAAGATACAATGTAATAATAACAAAAGGGACACAGACAGACAGGAACAAGGTTACTCTAACACAGGTACAACGGGTGTTGCATAACTGGGTGGGCATGTATTTTAAACTTGCATTGTTCCTGACTAGCATCGTTCCCAAGTAGGGTGGTGCCCAATGGTTACCTGTTAAAATTCCTTTTACTTTTCATTAATTGTAAAGTTTAATAGAATATTCTTACCTATGAAGGTTATATTGACTTCTGTGATGTTTATTGAGTCACTGACTCTTATAGGAAGACTAGTGTTGTCCAAGATGTCCTGCAGTTGCAGTAACACTTCAACATCAACAGTGCTGATCTCAACTTCAACTATATATTCATAGAGTTGTGGAGGTTCTGTGGGCAAATAGTACAAGATGAAATACTGGATTAACACATATTTTCCTGATTCAATATGCAATGCTTCACATAGAATATTTAGGAACAGTACTTGAGACTGAAATTTCAATCAAGATACAACTTAATAATAACAAAAGGGACACAGACACACAGACAGACAGACAGACAGACAGACAGACAGACAGACAGACAGACAGACAGACAGACAGACAGACAGACAGGAACAACTCTACTGTAAATACAACGGGTATTGCATAACTGGGGGGGCACGCATTTCCGACTTGCATTGTTCCCGACTAGCATCGTTCGCATGTATGGTATTTCCCAAAGGTCACGATTTTAATTTCCTTTAACTTCTAAATGAATTATAAAGTTTAATAGAATATTCTTACCTATGAAGGTTATATTGACTTCTGTGATGTTTATTGAGTCACTGACTCTTATAGGAAGACTAGCATTGTCCACGATGTCCTTCAGTTGCTTTAACACTTCAACATCAACAGTGCTGATCTCAACTTCAACTATGTATTCATAGAGTTGTGGTAGTTCTGTGGTCCGCAGAATAGTACACAAAAAGTCATTTGATTACACAACTACAGTAACTGTAAGCTGTTAATTATCCATTAGGCATACTGTGGTAATCAAGTTTGTCAGTATAAATGACCAACTCTTGTAATATAAACCACAATCTTCTTGATGATGTTCTTAAGTGTTTAATTAGTCTAATAGTACATAGTTTTTTAGAAATTAGGTCTAGTTTCCGCACTTTACCTGCAATGAACTGATAAGGAATGCTGGGATTCCCAGCACATGAGTCAGCATATGGTGTCACTGTGATGGTATAGTTCTGGCCACAGTGCATGTTTGGTATCTGACAGCTGGTACTGTTGGTGTTGCAGTTATGTATTTGTCCATCCTGGCCCACCGCTGTCACATTGTAAGCTGTGGCACTGGGGCTTCCTACCCAGGTCACATGGGTTGAGTTGGGACACACCAGACTGGCAGTAACATTATATGGAGCACACAGGGCTGGGAAGAGAAAGAAAAATAGTAAGGAAGTTAATCAGAATCATCTTTTTTGTCACATCACAGGTTTACAAGATGTGTGTGTGTGTGTGTGTGTGTGTGTGTGTGTGTGTGTGTGTGTGTGTGTGTGTGTGTGTGTGTGTGTGTGTGTGTGTGTGTGTGTGTGTGTGTGTGTGTGTGTGTGTGTGTGTGTGCGCGCGTGTAACGTTCTCCATCTCATACCTGAGCTGAATGTCAAGGCCAGACTCGGGTCACTGGAGCAGTTGCCATTGATAGCCTTAACACGTACAGTGTAGGTGGTGCCACACATGATGCTTGTAAGAGTACAATGGAGTTCAGAGGACAGGCAGGTGGCATTGTGTCGACTACTTGAGGCAGAAACATAGTACTGTAATGATCCCTTGTGGCCAGACCAGGACACAACAGAACTGTTGCTGATACATTCAGGAGCTACAGAGATGTTGGTAGGAACACATGGCACTACAAAGAGAAGACAATTCCAAAGTTAAGCATGCTTTTGATTAAAGCAATAATGTGATGAGCAAAGAAGAAACAATCTAACTGGGCTTCAAGATATAATGAAACAAAATGTAAATTAACATGATTTGAATCTCAAAATTAATAAAGAGAAATGGAGCAACGCATTTCTTCCTTCCTCCCTTTACTCAATTGTGCATTCCATATCTATGACCTATAACACATCAAAATCTGAATTACGGTGCCTTTGGTGAACATCCTCTCACCTGTTCTCAGATCCAAAGCTGAACTTGGTTGACTGTGACAACCTCTGACCACAGCTACAACAGTGACAGAGTAGTTTTCACCACAGTCTAGATCAGTGAAAGAGCAGGAGTTTGCATTGCCTGAGTCACAGGTGTAGATGTCTCCATCATGTGTAGTTGCTGTTGCTATGTACATGTCTGCTCCTGTGTCAGGGGACCAGGACACTGTGCTAACTCCGCATAGTGTAGAAACAGAAACATTACTAAGCGGGCAGGGACCTGGAGACATAAGAGGTAAGAAGTGGAGAAAAATAAAACTTTATTCTCTTTCATGTTTCTTTGAACTGAACCCAAAGCACGAGGAGAATATTTGAATTAGTCTAATAGTACATCGTTTTTAGATTGTAGGTCTTGTTCCCGCTCTGTACCTGTCATCAACTGATAAGGAATGCTGGGATTCCCAGCACATGAGTCAGCATATGGTGTCACTGTGATGGTATAGTTCTGGCCACAGTGCATGTTTGGTATCTGACAGCTGGTACTGGTGGTATTGCAGTTATGTATTTGTCCATCCTGGCCCACCGCTGTCACATTGTAAGCTGTGGCACTGGGGCTTCCTACCCAGGTCACATGGGTTGAGTTGGGACACACCAGACTGGCAGTAACATTATATGGAGCACACGGGGCTGGGAAGAGAAAGAAAAGGAGTAAGAAAGTTAATCAGAATCATCTTTTTTGTCACATCACAGGTTTACAAGAGATGTGTGTGTGTGTGTGTGTGTGTGTGTGTGTGTGTGTGTGTGTGTGTGTGTGTGTGTGTGTGTGTGTGTGTGTGTGTGTGTGTGTGATGCTTGTAAGAGTACAATGGAGTTCAGAGGACAGGCAGGTGGCATTGTGTCGACTACTTGAGGCAGAAACATAGTACTGTAATGATCCCTTGTGGCCAGACCCGAGTCAAGGCCAGACTCGGGTCACTGGAGCAGTTGCCATTGATAGCCTTAACACGTACAGTGTAGGTGGTGCCACACATGATGTTTGTAAGAGTACAATGGAGTTCAGAGGACAGGCAGGTGGCATTGTGTCGACTACTTGAGGCAGAAACATAGTACTGTAATGATCCCTTGTGGCCAGACCAGGACACAACAGAACTGTTGCTGATACATTCAGGAGCTACAGAGATGTTGGTAGGAACACATGGCACTACAAAGAGAAGACAATTCCAAAGTTAAGCATGCTTTTGATTAAAGCAATAATGTGATGAGCAAAGAAGAAACAATCTAACTGGGCTTCAAGATATAATGAAACAAAATGTAAATTAACATGATTTGAATCTCAAAATAAATAAAGAGAAATGGAGCAACGCATTTCTTCCTTCCTCCCTTTACTCAATTGTGCATTCCATATCTATGACCTATAACACATCAAAATCAGAATTACGGTGCCTTTGGTGAACATCCTCTCACCTGTTCTCAGATCCAAAGCTGAACTTGGTTGACTGTGACAACCTCTGTCCACAGCTACAACAGTGACAGAGTAGTTTTCACCACAGTCTAGATCAGTGAAAGAGCAGGAGTTTGCATTGCCTGAGTCACAGGTGTAGATGTCTCCATCATGTGTAGTTGCTGTTGCTATGTACATGTCTGCTCCTGTGTCAGGGGACCAGGACACTGTGCTAACTCCGCATAGTGTAGAAACAGAAACATTACTAAGCGGGCAGGGACCTGGAGACATAAGAGGTAAGAAGTGGAGAAAAATAAAACTTTATTCTCTTTCATGTTTCTTTGAACTGAACCCAAAGCACGAGGAGAATATTTGAATTAGTCTAATAGTACATCGTTTTTAGATTGTAGGTCTTGTTCCCGCTCTGTACCTGTCATCAACTGATAAGGAATGCTGGGATTCCCAGCACATGAGTCAGCATATGGTGTCACTGTGATGGTATAGTTCTGGCCACAGTGCATGTTTGGTATCTGACAGCTGGTACTGGTGGTATTGCAGTTATGTATTTGTCCATCCTGGCCCACCGCTGTCACATTGTAAGCTGTGGCACTGGGGCTTCCTACCCAGGTCACATGGGTTGAGTTGGGACACACCAGACTGGCAGTAACATTATATGGAGCACACGGGGCTGGGAAGAGAAAGAAAAAGAGTAAGAAAGTTAATCAGAATCATCTTTTTTGTCACATCACAGGTTTACAAGATGTGTGTGTGTGTGTGTGTGTGTGTGTGTGTGTGTGTGTGTGTGTGTGTGTGTGTGTGTGTGTGTGTGTGTGTGTGTGTGTGTGTGTGTGTGTGTGTGCGCGCGTGTAACGTTCTCCATCTCATACCTGAGCTGAATGTCAAGGCCAGACTCGGGTCACTGGAGCAGTTGCCATTGATAGCCTTAACACGTACAGTGTAGGTGGTGCCACACATGATGCTTGTAAGAGTACAATGGAGTTCAGAGGACAGGCAGGTGGCATTGTTTCGACTACTTGAGGCAGAAACATAGTACTGTAATGATCCCTTGTGGCCAGACCAGGACACAACAGAACTGTTGCTGATACATTCAGGAGCTACAGAGATGTTGGTAGGAACACATGGCACTACAAAGAGAAGACAATTCCAAAGTTAAGCATGCTTTTGATTAAAGCAATAATGTGATGAGCAAAGAAGAAAAAATCTAACTGGGCTTCAAGATATAATGAAACAAAATGTAAATTAACATGATTTGAATCTCAAAATTAATAAAGAGAAATGGAGCAACGCATTTCTTCCTTCCTCCCTTTACTCAATTGTGCATTCCATATCTATGACCTATAACACATCAAAATCAGAATTACGGTGCCTTTGGTGAACATCCTCTCACCTGTTCTCAGATCCAAAGCTGAACTTGGTTGACTGTGACAACCTCTGTCCACAGCTACAACAGTGACAGAGTAGTTTTCACCACAGTCTAGATCAGTGAAAGAGCAGGAGTTTGCATTGCCTGAGTCACAGGTGTAGATGTCTCCATCATGTGTAGTTGCTGTTGCTATGTACATGTCTGCTCCTGTGTCAGGGGACCAGGACACTGTGCTAACTCCGCATAGTGTAGAAACAGAAACATTACTAGGCGGGCAGGGACCTGGAGACATAAGAGGTAAGAAGTGGAGAAAAATAAAAGTTTATTCCTTGAACTGAACCCAAAGTATGGGGAGAATATTTGAATATTTGAATAAGTCTAATAGTACATCGATTTTAGATTTTAGATTTTTGGACTTGTTCCTGCACTGTACCTGCAATGAACTGATAAGGAATGCTGGGATTCCCAGCACATGAGTCAGCATATGGTGTCACTGTGATGGTGAAGTTCTGGCCACAGTGCATGTTGGGTATCTGACAGCTGGTACTGTTGGTGTTGCAATAATGTATTTGTCCATCCTGGCCCACCGCTGACACATTATTGTAAGCTGTGGCACTGGGGCTTCCTACCCAGGTCACATGGGCTGAGTTGGGACACACCAGACTGGCAGTAACATTGTCTGGGGGGCTGGCACATGGGACTTGGAAGACAAAAATGTAGGTGTTGATATTGAGGATAAATGTTTGCTGCATGATACTGTATGAGGAAAATATGCAATGTGTGATAAGTTTGTTGGGTATTGTTATGGCAATAAGATAGAATAAAATAAATATTTTTACAATTTCAATGTGTCTCTGTATTGTACATGCTTCTCTGTTGAAATTGATTCGATGCAATGCTTCACATAGAATATTTAGTAACAGACTGAACAGTACTTGAGACTCAAATTTCAACAAGATACAATGTAATAATAACAAAAGGGACACAGACAGACAGGAACAAGGTTACTCTAACACAGGTACAACGGGTGTTGCATAACTGGGTGGGCATGTATTTTAAACTTGCATTGTTCCTGACTAGCATCGTTCCCAAGTAGGGTGGTGCCCAATGGTTACCTGTTAAAATTCCTTTTACTTTTCATTAATTGTAAAGTTTAATAGAATATTCTTACCTATGAAGGTTATATTGACTTCTGTGATGTTTATTGAGTCACTGACTCTTATAGGAAGACTAGTGTTGTCCAAGATGTCCTGCAGTTGCAGTAACACTTCAACATCAACAGTGCTGATCTCAACTTCAACTATATATTCATAGAGTTGTGGAGGTTCTGTGGGCAAATAGTACAAGATGAAATACTGGATTAACACATATTTTCCTGATTCAATATGCAATGCTTCACATAGAATATTTAGGAACAGTACTTGAGACTGAAATTTCAATCAAGATACAACTTAATAATAACAAAAGGGACACAGACAGACAGACAGACAGACAGACAGACAGACAGACAGACAGACAGACAGACAGACAGACAGACAGACAGACAGACAGACAGGAACAACTCTACTGTAAATACAACGGGTATTGCATAACTGGGGGGGCACGCATTTCCGACTTGCATTGTTCCCGACTAGCATCGTTTGCATGTATGGTATTTCCCAAAGGTCACGATTTTAATTTCCTTTAACTTCTAAATGAATTATAAAGTTTAATAGAATATTCTTACCTATGAAGGTTATATTGACTTCTGTGATGTTTATTGAGTCACTGACTCTTATAGGAAGACTAGCATTGTCCACGATGTCCTTCAGTTGCTTTAACACTTCAACATCAACAGTGCTGATCTCAACTTCAACTATGTATTCATAGAGTTGTGGTAGTTCTGTGGTCCGCAGAATAGTACACAAAAAGTCATTTGATTACACAACTACAGTAAGTGTAAGCTGTTAATTATCCATTAGGCATACTGTGGTAATCAAGTTTGTCAGTATAAATGACCAACTCTTGTAATATAAACCACAATCTTCTTGATGATGTTCTTAAGTGTTTAATTAGTCTAATAGTACATAGTTTTTTAGAAATTAGGTCTAGTTTCCGCACTTTACCTGCAATGAACTGATAAGGAATGCTGGGATTCCCAGCACATGAGTCAGCATATGGTGTCACTGTGATGGTATAGTTCTGGCCACAGTGCATGTTTGGTATCTGACAGCTGGTACTGTTGGTGTTGCAGTTATGTATTTGTCCATCCTGGCCCACCGCTGTCACATTGTAAGCTGTGGCACTGGGGCTTCCTACCCAGGTCACATGGGTTGAGTTGGGACACACCAGACTGGCAGTAACATTATATGGAGCACACAGGGCTGGGAAGAGAAAGAAAAATAGTAAGGAAGTTAATCAGAATCATCTTTTTTGTCACATCACAGGTTTACAAGATGTGTGTGTGTGTGTGTGTGTGTGTGTGTGTGTGTGTGTGTGTGTGTGTGTGTGTGTGTGTGTGTGTGTGTGTGTGTGTGTGTGTGTGTGTGTGTGTGTGTGTGTGTGCGCGCGTGTAACGTTCTCCATCTCATACCTGAGCTGAATGTCAAGGCCAGACTCGGGTCACTGGAGCAGTTGCCATTGATAGCCTTAACACGTACAGTGTAGGTGGTGCCACACATGATGCTTGTAAGAGTACAATGGAGTTCAGAGGACAGGCAGGTGGCATTGTGTCGACTACTTGAGGCAGAAACATAGTACTGTAATGATCCCTTGTGGCCAGACCAGGACACAACAGAACTGTTGCTGATACATTCAGGAGCTACAGAGATGTTGGTAGGAACACATGGCACTACAAAGAGAAGACAATTCCAAAGTTAAGCATGCTTTTGATTAAAGCAATAATGTGATGAGCAAATAAGAAACAATCTAACTGGGCTTCAAGATATAATGAAACAAAATGTAAATTAACATGATTTGAATCTCAAAATTAATAAAGAGAAATGGAGCAACGCATTTCTTCCTTCCTCCCTTTACTCAATTGTGCATTCCATATCTATGACCTATAACACATCAAAATCAGAATTACGGTGCCTTTGGTGAACATCCTCTCACCTGTTCTCAGATCCAAAGCTGAACTTGGTTGACTGTGACAACCTCTGTCCACAGCTACAACAGTGACAGAGTAGTTTTCACCACAGTCTAGATCAGTGAAAGAGCAGGAGTTTGCATTGCCTGAGTCACAGGTGTAGATGTCTCCATCATGTGTAGTTGCTGTTGCTATGTACATGTCTGCTCCTGTGTCAGGGGACCAGGACACTGTGCTAACTCCGCATAGTGTAGAAACAGAAACATTACTAAGCGGGCAGGGACCTGGAGACATAAGAGGTAAGAAGTGGAGAAAAATAAAACTTTATTCTCTTTCATGTTTCTTTGAACTGAACCCAAAGCACGAGGAGAATATTTGAATTAGTCTAATAGTACATCGTTTTTAGATTGTAGGTCTTGTTCCCGCTCTGTACCTGTCATCAACTGATAAGGAATGCTGGGATTCCCAGCACATGAGTCAGCATATGGTGTCACTGTGATGGTATAGTTCTGGCCACAGTGCATGTTTGGTATCTGACAGCTGGTACTGGTGGTATTGCAGTTATGTATTTGTCCATCCTGGCCCACCGCTGTCACATTGTAAGCTGTGGCACTGGGGCTTCCTACCCAGGTCACATGGGTTGAGTTGGGACACACCAGACTGGCAGTAACATTATATGGAGCACACGGGGCTGGGAAGAGAAAGAAAAAGAGTAAGAAAGTTAATCAGAATCATCTTTTTTGTCACATCACAGGTTTACAAGATGTGTGTGTGTGTGTGTGTGTGTGTGTGTGTGTGTGTGTGTGTGTGTGTGTGTGTGTGTGTGTGTGTGTGTGTGTGTGTGTGTGTGTGTGTGTGTGCGCGCGTGTAACGTTCTCCATCTCATACCTGAGCTGAATGTCAAGGCCAGACTCGGGTCACTGGAGCAGTTGCCATTGATAGCCTTAACACGTACAGTGTAGGTGGTGCCACACATGATGCTTGTAAGAGTACAATGGAGTTCAGAGGACAGGCAGGTGGCATTGTTTCGACTACTTGAGGCAGAAACATAGTACTGTAATGATCCCTTGTGGCCAGACCAGGACACAACAGAACTGTTGCTGATACATTCAGGAGCTACAGAGATGTTGGTAGGAACACATGGCACTACAAAGAGAAGACAATTCCAAAGTTAAGCATGCTTTTGATTAAAGCAATAATGTGATGAGCAAAGAAGAAAAAATCTAACTGGGCTTCAAGATATAATGAAACAAAATGTAAATTAACATGATTTGAATCTCAAAATTAATAAAGAGAAATGGAGCAACGCATTTCTTCCTTCCTCCCTTTACTCAATTGTGCATTCCATATCTATGACCTATAACACATCAAAATCAGAATTACGGTGCCTTTGGTGAACATCCTCTCACCTGTTCTCAGATCCAAAGCTGAACTTGGTTGACTGTGACAACCTCTGTCCACAGCTACAACAGTGACAGAGTAGTTTTCACCACAGTCTAGATCAGTGAAAGAGCAGGAGTTTGCATTGCCTGAGTCACAGGTGTAGATGTCTCCATCATGTGTAGTTGCTGTTGCTATGTACATGTCTGCTCCTGTGTCAGGGGACCAGGACACTGTGCTAACTCCGCATAGTGTAGAAACAGAAACATTACTAGGCAGGCAGGGACCTGGAGACATAAGAGGTAAGAAGTGGAGAAAAATAAAAGTTTATTCCTTGAACTGAACCCAAAGTATGGGGAGAATATTTGAATATTTGAATAAGTCTAATAGTACATCGATTTTAGATTTTAGATTTTTGGACTTGTTCCTGCTCTGTACCTGCAATGAACTGATAAGGAATGCTGGGATTCCCAGCACATGAGTCAGCATATGGTGTCACTGTGATGGTGAAGTTCTGGCCACAGTGCATGTTGGGTATCTGACAGCTGGTACTGTTGGTGTTGCAATAATGTATTTGTCCATCCTGGCCCACCGCTGACACATTGTAAGCTGTGGCACTGGGGCTTCCTACCCAGGTCACATGGGCTGAGTTGGGGGACACCAGACTGGCAGTAACATTGTCTGGGGGGCTGGCACATGGGACTTGGAAGACAAAAATGTAGGTATTGATATTGAGGATAAATGTTTGCTGCATGATACTTTATGAGGAAAATATGCAATGTGTGATAAGTTTGTTGGGTATTGTTATGGCAATAAGATAGAATAAAATAAATATTTTTACAATTTCAATGTGTCTCTGTATTGTACATGCTTCTCTGTTGAAATTGATTCGATGCAATGCTTCACATAGAATATTTAGTAACAGACTGAACAGTACTTGAGACTCAAATTTCAACAAGATACAATGTAATAATAACAAAAGGGACACAGACAGACAGGAACAAGGTTACTCTAACACAGGTACAACGGGTGTTGCATAACTGGGTGGGCATGTATTTTAAACTTGCATTGTTCCTGACTAGCATCGTTCCCAAGTAGGGTGGTGCCCAATGGTTACCTGTTAAAATTCCTTTTACTTTTCATTAATTGTAAAGTTTAATAGAATATTCTTACCTATGAAGGTTATATTGACTTCTGTGATGTTTATTGAGTCACTGACTCTTATAGGAAGACTAGTGTTGTCCAAGATGTCCTGCAGTTGCAGTAACACTTCAACATCAACAGTGCTGATCTCAACTTCAACTATATATTCATAGAGTTGTGGAGGTTCTGTGGGCAAATAGTACAAGATGAAATACTGGATTAACACATATTTTCCTGATTCAATATGCAATGCTTCACATAGAATATTTAGGAACAGTACTTGAGACTGAAATTTCAATCAAGATACAACTTAATAATAACAAAAGGGACACAGACAGACAGACAGACAGACAGACAGACAGACAGACAGACAGACAGACAGACAGACAGACAGACAGACAGACAGACAGACAGGAACAACTCTACTGTAAATACAACGGGTATTGCATAACTGGGGGGGCACGCATTTCCGACTTGCATTGTTCCCGACTAGCATCGTTTGCATGTATGGTATTTCCCAAAGGTCACGATTTTAATTTCCTTTAACTTCTAAATGAATTATAAAGTTTAATAGAATATTCTTACCTATGAAGGTTATATTGACTTCTGTGATGTTTATTGAGTCACTGACTCTTATAGGAAGACTAGCATTGTCCACGATGTCCTTCAGTTGCTTTAACACTTCAACATCAACAGTGCTGATCTCAACTTCAACTATGTATTCATAGAGTTGTGGTAGTTCTGTGGTCCGCAGAATAGTACACAAAAAGTCATTTGATTACACAACTACAGTAAGTGTAAGCTGTTAATTATCCATTAGGCATACAATTTACAATTTACAATTTAGGCATTTAGCAGACGCTCTTAATCCAGAGCGACTTACAATAAGCAAGAACAAAAGCATGGGAATACATCACATATGTAAAAAGCATTTATCGCGAAACATGCGTAAGCTAAGAACGTGACTAGAACATATCTATATAATGACACTATACATATAAACTATAACTAGAACATATCTATATAATGACACTATACATATAAACTACACATATATGCTATACTATGCTGCACATATATACTATGAAGTGCTATGACTACTATACACTATATACTATGAAGTGCTATGACTACATACAATGCACTTATTGTGCTGTCTACATGACATGCTATAAGTCTGTTTCAAATGCTATATAAGTCTAAGAAGTGCTGTCTAAGGGGGGTAGGGTAAGTGCTATGGGCCATGATGGAGTCTGAAAAGGTGGGTTTTCAGACTACGGCGGAAGATCGGGAGTGATGCTGCAGTTCTGATTGCAACGGGAAGTGCATTCCACAGTTTTGGGGTACTGTGGTTTTGGGGTACTGTGGTAATCAAGTTTGTCAGTATAAATGACCAACTCTTGTAATATAAACCACAATCTTCTTGATGATGTTCTTAAGTGTTTAATTAGTCTAATAGTACATAGTTTTTTAGAAATTAGGTCTAGTTTCCGCACTTTACCTGCAATGAACTGATAAGGAATGCTGGGATTCCCAGCACATGAGTCAGCATATGGTGTCACTGTGATGGTATAGTTCTGGCCACAGTGCATGTTTGGTATCTGACAGCTGGTACTGTTGGTGTTGCAGTTATGTATTTGTCCATCCTGGCCCACCGCTGTCACATTGTAAGCTGTGGCACTGGGGCTTCCTACCCAGGTCACATGGGTTGAGTTGGGACACACCAGACTGGCAGTAACATTATATGGAGCACACAGGGCTGGGAAGAGAAAGAAAAATAGTAAGGAAGTTAATCAGAATCATCTTTTTTGTCACATCACAGGTTTACAAGATGTGTGTGTGTGTGTGTGTGTGTGTGTGTGTGTGTGTGTGTGTGTGTGTGTGTGTGTGTGTGTGTGTGTGTGTGTGTGTGTGTGTGCGCGCGTGTAACGTTCTCCATCTCATACCTGAGCTGAATGTCAAGGCCAGACTCGGGTCACTGGAGCAGTTGCCATTGATAGCCTTAACACGTACAGTGTAGGTGGTGCCACACATGATGCTTGTAAGAGTACAATGGAGTTCAGAGGACAGGCAGGTGGCATTGTGTCGACTACTTGAGGCAGAAACATAGTACTGTAATGATCCCTTGTGGCCAGACCAGGACACAACAGAACTGTTGCTGATACATTCAGGAGCTACAGAGATGTTGGTAGGAACACATGGCACTACAAAGAGAAGACAATTCCAAAGTTAAGCATGCTTTTGATTAAAGCAATAATGTGATGAGCAAAGAAGAAACAATCTAACTGGGCTTCAAGATATAATGAAACAAAATGTAAATTAACATGATTTGAATCTCAAAATTAATAAAGAGAAATGGAGCAACGCATTTCTTCCTTCCTCCCTTTACTCAATTGTGCATTCCATATCTATGACCTATAACACATCAAAATCAGAATTACGGTGCCTTTGGTGAACATCCTCTCACCTGTTCTCAGATCCAAAGCTGAACTTGGTTGACTGTGACAACCTCTGTCCACAGCTACAACAGTGACAGAGTAGTTTTCACCACAGTCTAGATCAGTGAAAGAGCAGGAGTTTGCATTGCCTGAGTCACAGGTGTAGATGTCTCCATCATGTGTAGTTGCTGTTGCTATGTACATGTCTGCTCCTGTGTCAGGGGACCAGGACACTGTGCTAACTCCGCATAGTGTAGAAACAGAAACATTACTAAGCGGGCAGGGACCTGGAGACATAAGAGGTAAGAAGTGGAGAAAAATAAAACTTTATTCTCTTTCATGTTTCTTTGAACTGAACCCAAAGCACGAGGAGAATATTTGAATTAGTCTAATAGTACATCGTTTTTAGATTGTAGGTCTTGTTCCCGCTCTGTACCTGTCATCAACTGATAAGGAATGCTGGGATTCCCAGCACATGAGTCAGCATATGGTGTCACTGTGATGGTATAGTTCTGGCCACAGTGCATGTTTGGTATCTGACAGCTGGTACTGGTGGTATTGCAGTTATGTATTTGTCCATCCTGGCCCACCGCTGTCACATTGTAAGCTGTGGCACTGGGGCTTCCTACCCAGGTCACATGGGTTGAGTTGGGACACACCAGACTGGCAGTAACATTATATGGAGCACACGGGGCTGGGAAGAGAAAGAAAAAGAGTAAGAAAGTTAATCAGAATCATCTTTTTTGTCACATCACAGGTTTACAAGATGTGTGTGTGTGTGTGTGTGTGTGTGTGTGTGTGTGTGTGTGTGTGTGTGTGTGTGTGTGTGTGTGTGTGTGTGTGTGTGTGTGTGTGTGTGTGTGTGTGTGTGTGTGTGTGTGCGCGCGTGTAACGTTCTCCATCTCATACCTGAGCTGAATGTCAAGGCCAGACTCGGGTCACTGGAGCAGTTGCCATTGATAGCCTTAACACGTACAGTGTAGGTGGTGCCACACATGATGCTTGTAAGAGTACAATGGAGTTCAGAGGACAGGCAGGTGGCATTGTTTCGACTACTTGAGGCAGAAACATAGTACTGTAATGATCCCTTGTGGCCAGACCAGGACACAACAGAACTGTTGCTGATACATTCAGGAGCTACAGAGATGTTGGTAGGAACACATGGCACTACAAAGAGAAGACAATTCCAAAGTTAAGCATGCTTTTGATTAAAGCAATAATGTGATGAGCAAAGAAGAAAAAATCTAACTGGGCTTCAAGATATAATGAAACAAAATGTAAATTAACATGATTTGAATCTCAAAATTAATAAAGAGAAATGGAGCAACGCATTTCTTCCTTCCTCCCTTTACTCAATTGTGCATTCCATATCTATGACCTATAACACATCAAAATCAGAATTACGGTGCCTTTGGTGAACATCCTCTCACCTGTTCTCAGATCCAAAGCTGAACTTGGTTGACTGTGACAACCTCTGTCCACAGCTACAACAGTGACAGAGTAGTTTTCACCACAGTCTAGATCAGTGAAAGAGCAGGAGTTTGCATTGCCTGAGTCACAGGTGTAGATGTCTCCATCATGTGTAGTTGCTGTTGCTATGTACATGTCTGCTCCTGTGTCAGGGGACCAGGACACTGTGCTAACTCCGCATAGTGTAGAAACAGAAACATTACTAGGCGGGCAGGGACCTGGAGACATAAGAGGTAAGAAGTGGAGAAAAATAAAAGTTTATTCCTTGAACTGAACCCAAAGTATGGGGAGAATATTTGAATATTTGAATAAGTCTAATAGTACATCGATTTTAGATTTTAGATTTTTGGACTTGTTCCTGCACTGTACCTGCAATGAACTGATAAGGAATGCTGGGATTCCCAGCACATGAGTCAGCATATGGTGTCACTGTGATGGTGAAGTTCTGGCCACAGTGCATGTTGGGTATCTGACAGCTGGTACTGTTGGTGTTGCAATAATGTATTTGTCCATCCTGGCCCACCGCTGACACATTGTAAGCTGTGGCACTGGGGCTTCCTACCCAGGTCACATGGGCTGAGTTGGGACACACCAGACTGGCAGTAACATTGTCTGGGGGGCTGGCACATGGGACTTGGAAGACAAAAATGTAGGTGTTGATATTGAGGATAAATGTTTGCTGCATGATACTGTATGAGGAAAATATGCAATGTGTGATAAGTTTGTTGGGTATTGTTATGGCAATAAGATAGAATAAAATAAATATTTTTACAATTTCAATGTGTCTCTGTATTGTACATGCTTCTCTGTTGAAATTGATTCGATGCAATGCTTCACATAGAATATTTAGTAACAGACTGAACAGTACTTGAGACTCAAATTTCAACAAGATACAATGTAATAATAACAAAAGGGACACAGACAGACAGGAACAAGGTTACTCTAACACAGGTACAACGGGTGTTGCATAACTGGGTGGGCATGTATTTTAAACTTGCATTGTTCCTGACTAGCATCGTTCCCAAGTAGGGTGGTGCCCAATGGTTACCTGTTAAAATTCCTTTTACTTTTCATTAATTGTAAAGTTTAATAGAATATTCTTACCTATGAAGGTTATATTGACTTCTGTGATGTTTATTGAGTCACTGACTCTTATAGGAAGACTAGTGTTGTCCAAGATGTCCTGCAGTTGCAGTAACACTTCAACATCAACAGTGCTGATCTCAACTTCAACTATATATTCATAGAGTTGTGGAGGTTCTGTGGGCAAATAGTACAAGATGAAATACTGGATTAACACATATTTTCCTGATTCAATATGCAATGCTTCACATAGAATATTTAGGAACAGTACTTGAGACTGAAATTTCAATCAAGATACAACTTAATAATAACAAAAGGGACACAGACACACAGACAGACAGACAGACAGACAGACAGACAGACAGACAGACAGACAGACAGACAGACAGACAGACAGACAGACAGACAGACAGACAGACAGGAACAACTCTACTGTAAATACAACGGGTATTGCATAACTGGGGGGGCACGCATTTCCGACTTGCATTGTTCCCGACTAGCATCGTTCGCATGTATGGTATTTCCCAAAGGTCACGATTTTAATTTCCTTTAACTTCTAAATGAATTATAAAGTTTAATAGAATATTCTTACCTATGAAGGTTATATTGACTTCTGTGATGTTTATTGAGTCACTGACTCTTATAGGAAGACTAGCATTGTCCACGATGTCCTTCAGTTGCTTTAACACTTCAACATCAACAGTGCTGATCTCAACTTCAACTATGTATTCATAGAGTTGTGGTAGTTCTGTGGTCCGCAGAATAGTACACAAAAAGTCATTTGATTACACAACTACAGTAAGTGTAAGCTGTTAATTATCCATTAGGCATACTGTGGTAATCAAGTTTGTCAGTATAAATGACCAACTCTTGTAATATAAACCACAATCTTCTTGATGATGTTCTTAAGTGTTTAATTAGTCTAATAGTACATCGTTTTTTAGAAATTAGGTCTAGTTTCCGCACTTTACCTGCAATGAACTGATAAGGAATGCTGGGATTCCCAGCACATGAGTCAGCATATGGTGTCACTGTGATGGTATAGTTCTGGCCACAGTGCATGTTTGGTATCTGACAGCTGGTACTGTTGGTGTTGCAGTTATGTATTTGTCCATCCTGGCCCACCGCTGTCACATTGTAAGCTGTGGCACTGGGGCTTCCTACCCAGGTCACATGGGTTGAGTTGGGACACACCAGACTGGCAGTAACATTATATGGAGCACACAGGGCTGGGAAGAGAAAGAAAAATAGTAAGGAAGTTAATCAGAATCATCTTTTTTGTCACATCACAAGTTTACAAGATGTGTGTGTGTGTGTGTGTGTGTGTGTGTGTGTGTGTGTGTGTGTGTGTGTGTGTGTGTGTGTGTGTGTGTGTGTGTGTGTGTGTGGGTGTGTGTGTGTGTGTGTGTGCGCGCGTGTAACGTTCTCCATCTCATACCTGAGCTGAATGTCAAGGCCAGACTCGGGTCACTGGAGCAGTTGCCATTGATAGCCTTAACACGTACAGTGTAGGTGGTGCCACACATGATGCTTGTAAGAGTACAATGGAGTTCAGAGGACAGGCAGGTGGCATTGTGTCGACTACTTGAGGCAGAAACATAGTACTGTAATGATCCCTTGTGGCCAGACCAGGACACAACAGAACGGTTGCTGATACATTCAGGAGCTACAGAGATGTTGGTAGGAACACATGGCACTACAAAGAGAAGACAATTCCAAAGTTAAGCATGCTTTTGATTAAAGCAATAATGTGATGAGCAAAGAAGAAACAATCTAACTGGGCTTCAAGATATAATGAAACAAAATGTAAATTAACATGATTTGAATCTCAAAATAATAAAGAGAAATGGAGCAACGCATTTCTTCCTTCCTCCCTTTACTCAATTGTGCATTCCATATCTATGACCTATAACACATCAAAATCAGAATTACGGTGCCTTTGGTGAACATCCTCTCACCTGTTCTCAGATCCAAAGCTGAACTTGGTTGACTGTGACAACCTCTGACCACAGCTACAACAGTGACAGAGTAGTTTTCACCACAGTCTAGATCAGTGAAAGAGCAGGAGTTTGCATTGCCTGAGTCACAGGTGTAGATGTCTCCATCATGTGTAGTTGCTGTTGCTATGTACATGTCTGCTCCTGTGTCAGGGGACCAGGACACTGTGCTAACTCCGCATAGTGTAGAAACAGAAACATTACTAAGCGGGCAGGGACCTGGAGACATAAGAGGTAAGAAGTGGAGAAAAATAAAACTTTATTCTCTTTCATGTTTCTTTGAACTGAACCCAAAGCACGAGGAGAATATTTGAATTAGTCTAATAGTACATCGTTTTTAGATTGTAGGTCTTGTTCCCGCTCTGTACCTGTCATCAACTGATAAGGAATGCTGGGATTCCCAGCACATGAGTCAGCATATGGTGTCACTATGATGGTATAGTTCTGGCCACAGTGCATGTTTGGTATCTGACAGCTGGTACTGGTGGTATTGCAGTTATGTATTTGTCCATCCTGGCCCACCGCTGTCACATTGTAAGCTGTGGCACTGGGGCTTCCTACCCAGGTCACATGGGTTGAGTTGGGACACACCAGACTGGCAGTAACATTATATGGAGCACACGGGGCTGGGAAGAGAAAGAAAAGGAGTAAGAAAGTTAATCAGAATCATCTTTTTTGTCACATCACAGGTTTACAAGATGTGTGTGTGTGTGTGTGTGTGTGTGTGTGTGTGTGTGTGTGTGTGTGTGTGTGTGTGTGTGTGTGTGTGTGTGTGTGTGTGTGTGTGTGTGTGTGTGTGTGTGCGCGCGTGTAACGTTCTCCATCTCATACCTGAGCTGAATGTCAAGGCCAGACTCGGGTCACTGGAGCAGTTGCCATTGATAGCCTTAACACGTACAGTGTAGGTGGTGCCACACATGATGCTTGTAAGAGTACAATGGAGTTCAGAGGACAGGCAGGTGGCATTGTTTCGACTACTTGAGGCAGAAACATAGTACTGTAATGATCCCTTGTGGCCAGACCAGGACACAACAGAACTGTTGCTGATACATTCAGGAGCTACAGAGATGTTGGTAGGAACACATGGCACTACAAAGAGAAGACAATTCCAAAGTTAAGCATGCTTTTGATTAAAGCAATAATGTGATGAGCAAAGAAGAAAAAATCTAACTGGGCTTCAAGATATAATGAAACAAAATGTAAATTAACATGATTTGAATCTCAAAATTAATAAAGAGAAATGGAGCAACGCATTTCTTCCTTCCTCCCTTTACTCAATTGTGCATTCCATATCTATGACCTATAACACATCAAAATCAGAATTACGGTGCCTTTGGTGAACATCCTCTCACCTGTTCTCAGATCCAAAGCTGAACTTGGTTGACTGTGACAACCTCTGTCCACAGCTACAACAGTGACAGAGTAGTTTTCACCACAGTCTAGATCAGTGAAAGAGCAGGAGTTTGCATTGCCTGAGTCACAGGTGTAGATGTCTCCATCATGTGTAGTTGCTGTTGCTATGTACATGTCTGCTCCTGTGTCAGGGGACCAGGACACTGTGCTAACTCCGCATAGTGTAGAAACAGAAACATTACTAGGCGGGCAGGGACCTGGAGACATAAGAGGTAAGAAGTGGAGAAAAATAAAAGTTTATTCCTTGAACTGAACCCAAAGTATGGGGAGAATATTTGAATATTTGAATAAGTCTAATAGTACATCGATTTTCGATTTTCGATTTTTGGACTTGTTCCTGCACTGTACCTGCAATGAACTGATAAGGAATGCTGGGATTCCCAGCACATGAGTCAGCATATGGTGTCACTGTGATGGTGAAGTTCTGGCCACAGTGCATGTTGGGTATCTGACAGCTGGTACTGTTGGTGTTGCAATAATGTATTTGTCCATCCTGGCCCACCGCTGACACATTGTAAGCTGTGGCACTGGGGCTTCCTACCCAGGTCACATGGGCTGAGTTGGGACACACCAGACTGGCAGTAACATTGTCTGGGGGGCTGGCACATGGGACTTGGAAGACAAAAATGTAGGTGTTGATATTGAGGATAAATGTTTGCTGCATGATACTGTATGAGGAAAATATGCAATGTGTGATAAGTTTGTTGGGTATTGTTATGGCAATAAGATAGAATAAAATAAATATTTTTACAATTTCAATGTGTCTCTGTATTGTACATGCTTCTCTGTTGAAATTGATTCGATGCAATGCTTCACATAGAATATTTAGTAACAGACTGAACAGTACTTGAGACTCAAATTTCAACAAGATACAATGTAATAATAACAAAAGGGACACAGACAGACAGGAACAAGGTTACTCTAACACAGGTACAACGGGTGTTGCATAACTGGGTGGGCATGTATTTTAAACTTGCATTGTTCCTGACTAGCATCGTTCCCAAGTAGGGTGGTGCCCAATGGTTACCTGTTAAAATTCCTTTTACTTTTCATTAATTGTAAAGTTTAATAGAATATTCTTACCTATGAAGGTTATATTGACTTCTGTGATGTTTATTGAGTCACTGACTCTTATAGGAAGACTAGTGTTGTCCAAGATGTCCTGCAGTTGCAGTAACACTTCAACATCAACAGTGCTGATCTCAACTTCAACTATATATTCATAGAGTTGTGGAGGTTCTGTGGGCAAATAGTACAAGATGAAATACTGGATTAACACATATTTTCCTGATTCAATATGCAATGCTTCACATAGAATATTTAGGAACAGTACTTGAGACTGAAATTTCAATCAAGATACAACTTAATAATAACAAAAGGGACACAGACACACAGACAGACAGACAGACAGACAGACAGACAGACAGACAGACAGACAGACAGACAGACAGACAGACAGACAGGAACAACTCTACTGTAAATACAACGGGTATTGCATAACTGGGGGGGCACGCATTTCCGACTTGCATTGTTCCCGACTAGCATCGTTCGCATGTATGGTATTTCCCAAAGGTCACGATTTTAATTTCCTTTAACTTCTAAATGAATTATAAAGTTTAATAGAATATTCTTACCTATGAAGGTTATATTGACTTCTGTGATGTTTATTGAGTCACTGACTCTTATAGGAAGACTAGCATTGTCCACGATGTCCTTCAGTTGCTTTAACACTTCAACATCAACAGTGCTGATCTCAACTTCAACTATGTATTCATAGAGTTGTGGTAGTTCTGTGGTCCGCAGAATAGTACACAAAAAGTCATTTGATTACACAACTACAGTAAGTGTAAGCTGTTAATTATCCATTAGGCATACTGTGGTAATCAAGTTTGTCAGTATAAATGACCAACTCTTGTAATATAAACCACAATCTTCTTGATGATGTTCTTAAGTGTTTAATTAGTCTAATAGTACATCGTTTTTTAGAAATTAGGTCTAGTTTCCGCACTTTACCTGCAATGAACTGATAAGGAATGCTGGGATTCCCAGCACATGAGTCAGCATATGGTGTCACTGTGATGGTATAGTTCTGGCCACAGTGCATGTTTGGTATCTGACAGCTGGTACTGTTGGTGTTGCAGTTATGTATTTGTCCATCCTGGCCCACCGCTGTCACATTGTAAGCTGTGGCACTGGGGCTTCCTACCCAGGTCACATGGGTTGAGTTGGGACACACCAGACTGGCAGTAACATTATATGGAGCACACAGGGCTGGGAAGAGAAAGAAAAATAGTAAGGAAGTTAATCAGAATCATCTTTTTTGTCACATCACAGGTTTACAAGATGTGTGTGTGTGTGTGTGTGTGTGTGTGTGTGTGTGTGTGTGTGTGTGTGTGTGTGTGTGTGTGTGTGTGTGTGTGTGTGTGTGTGTGTGTGTGTGTGTGTGCGCGCGTGTAACGTTCTCCATCTCATACCTGAGCTGAATGTCAAGGCCAGACTCGGGTCACTGGAGCAGTTGCCATTGATAGCCTTAACACGTACAGTGTAGGTGGTGCCACACATGATGCTTGTAAGAGTACAATGGAGTTCAGAGGACAGGCAGGTGGCATTGTGTCGACTACTTGAGGCAGAAACATAGTACTGTAATGATCCCTTGTGGCCAGACCAGGACACAACAGAACTGTTGCTGATACATTCAGGAGCTACAGAGATGTTGGTAGGAACACATGGCACTACAAAGAGAAGACAATTCCAAAGTTAAGCATGCTTTTGATTAAAGCAATAATGTGATGAGCAAAGAAGAAACAATCTAACTGGGCTTCAAGATATAATGAAACAAAATGTAAATTAACATGATTTGAATCTCAAAATTAATAAAGAGAAATGGAGCAACGCATTTCTTCCTTCCTCCCTTTACTCAATTGTGCATTCCATATCTATGACCTATAACACATCAAAATCTGAATTACGGTGCCTTTGGTGAACATCCTCTCACCTGTTCTCAGATCCAAAGCTGAACTTGGTTGACTGTGACAACCTCTGACCACAGCTACAACAGTGACAGAGTAGTTTTCACCACAGTCTAGATCAGTGAAAGAGCAGGAGTTTGCATTGCCTGAGTCACAGGTGTAGATGTCTCCATCATGTGTAGTTGCTGTTGCTATGTACATGTCTGCTCCTGTGTCAGGGGACCAGGACACTGTGCTAACTCCGCATAGTGTAGAAACAGAAACATTACTAAGCGGGCAGGGACCTGGAGACATAAGAGGTAAGAAGTGGAGAAAAATAAAACTTTATTCTCTTTCATGTTTCTTTGAACTGAACCCAAAGCACGAGGAGAATATTTGAATTAGTCTAATAGTACATCGTTTTTAGATTGTAGGTCTTGTTCCCGCTCTGTACCTGTCATCAACTGATAAGGAATGCTGGGATTCCCAGCACATGAGTCAGCATATGGTGTCACTGTGATGGTATAGTTCTGGCCACAGTGCATGTTTGGTATCTGACAGCTGGTACTGGTGGTATTGCAGTTATGTATTTGTCCATCCTGGCCCACCGCTGTCACATTGTAAGCTGTGGCACTGGGGCTTCCTACCCAGGTCACATGGGTTGAGTTGGGACACACCAGACTGGCAGTAACATTATATGGAGCACACGGGGCTGGGAAGAGAAAGAAAAGGAGTAAGAAAGTTAATCAGAATCATCTTTTTTGTCACATCACAGGTTTACAAGATGTGTGTGTGTGTGTTTGTGTGTGTGTGTGTGTGTGTGTGTGTGTGTGTGTGTGTGTGTGTGTGTGTGTGTGTGTGTGTGTGTGTGTGTGTGTGTGTGTGTGTGTGTGTGTGTGTGTGTGTGTGCGCGCGTGTAACGTTCTCCATCTCATACCTGAGCTGAATGTCAAGGCCAGACTCGGGTCACTGGAGCAGTTGCCATTGATAGCCTTAACACGTACAGTGTAGGTGGTGCCACACATGATGCTTGTAAGAGTACAATGGAGTTCAGAGGACAGGCAGGTGGCATTGTTTCGACTACTTGAGGCAGAAACATAGTACTGTAATGATCCCTTGTGGCCAGACCAGGACACAACAGAACTGTTGCTGATACATTCAGGAGCTACAGAGATGTTGGTAGGAACACATGGCACTACAAAGAGAAGACAATTCCAAAGTTAAGCATGCTTTTGATTAAAGCAATAATGTGATGAGCAAAGAAGAAAAAATCTAACTGGGCTTCAAGATATAATGAAACAAAATGTAAATTAACATGATTTGAATCTCAAAATTAATAAAGAGAAATGGAGCAACGCATTTCTTCCTTCCTCCCTTTACTCAATTGTGCATTCCATATCTATGACCTATAACACATCAAAATCAGAATTACGGTGCCTTTGGTGAACATCCTCTCACCTGTTCTCAGATCCAAAGCTGAACTTGGTTGACTGTGACAACCTCTGTCCACAGCTACAACAGTGACAGAGTAGTTTTCACCACAGTCTAGATCAGTGAAAGAGCAGGAGTTTGCATTGCCTGAGTCACAGGTGTAGATGTCTCCATCATGTGTAGTTGCTGTTGCTATGTACATGTCTGCTCCTGTGTCAGGGGACCAGGACACTGTGCTAACTCCGCATAGTGTAGAAACAGAAACATTACTAGGCGGGCAGGGACCTGGAGACATAAGAGGTAAGAAGTGGAGAAAAATAAAAGTTTATTCCTTGAACTGAACCCAAAGTATGGGGAGAATATTTGAATATTTGAATAAGTCTAATAGTACATCGATTTTAGATTTTAGATTTTTGGACTTGTTCCTGCACTGTACCTGCAATGAACTGATAAGGAATGCTGGGATTCCCAGCACATGAGTCAGCATATGGTGTCACTGTGATGGTGAAGTTCTGGCCACAGTGCATGTTGGGTATCTGACAGCTGGTACTGTTGGTGTTGCAATAATGTATTTGTCCATCCTGGCCCACCGCTGACACATTGTAAGCTGTGGCACTGGGGCTTCCTACCCAGGTCACATGGGCTGAGTTGGGACACACCAGACTGGCAGTAACATTGTCTGGGGGGCTGGCACATGGGACTTGGAAGACAAAAATGTAGGTGTTGATATTGAGGATAAATGTTTGCTGCATGATACTGTATGAGGAAAATATGCAATGTGTGATAAGTTTGTTGGGTATTGTTATGGCAATAAGATAGAATAAAATAAATATTTTTACAATTTCAATGTGTCTCTGTATTGTACATGCTTCTCTGTTGAAATTGATTCGATGCAATGCTTCACATAGAATATTTAGTAACAGACTGAACAGTACTTGAGACTCAAATTTCAACAAGATACAATGTAATAATAACAAAAGGGACACAGACAGACAGGAACAAGGTTACTCTAACACAGGTACAACGGGTGTTGCATAACTGGGTGGGCATGTATTTTAAACTTGCATTGTTCCTGACTAGCATCGTTCCCAAGTAGGGTGGTGCCCAATGGTTACCTGTTAAAATTCCTTTTACTTTTCATTAATTGTAAAGTTTAATAGAATATTCTTACCTATGAAGGTTATATTGACTTCTGTGATGTTTATTGAGTCACTGACTCTTATAGGAAGACTAGTGTTGTCCAAGATGTCCTGCAGTTGCAGTAACACTTCAACATCAACAGTGCTGATCTCAACTTCAACTATATATTCATAGAGTTGTGGAGGTTCTGTGGGCAAATAGTACAAGATGAAATACTGGATTAACACATATTTTCCTGATTCAATATGCAATGCTTCACATAGAATATTTAGGAACAGTACTTGAGACTGAAATTTCAATCAAGATACAACTTAATAATAACAAAAGGGACACAGACACACAGACAGACAGACAGACAGACAGACAGACAGACAGACAGACAGACAGACAGACAGACAGACAGACAGACAGACAGACAGGAACAACTCTACTGTAAATACAACGGGTATTGCATAACTGGGGGGGCACGCATTTCCGACTTGCATTGTTCCCGACTAGCATCGTTCGCATGTATGGTATTTCCCAAAGGTCACGATTTTAATTTCCTTTAACTTCTAAATGAATTATAAAGTTTAATAGAATATTCTTACCTATGAAGGTTATATTGACTTCTGTGATGTTTATTGAGTCACTGACTCTTATAGGAAGACTAGCATTGTCCACGATGTCCTTCAGTTGCTTTAACACTTCAACATCAACAGTGCTGATCTCAACTTCAACTATGTATTCATAGAGTTGTGGTAGTTCTGTGGTCCGCAGAATAGTACACAAAAAGTCATTTGATTACACAACTACAGTAAGTGTAAGCTGTTAATTATCCATTAGGCATACTGTGGTAATCAAGTTTGTCAGTATAAATGACCAACTCTTGTAATATAAACCACAATCTTCTTGATGATGTTCTTAAGTGTTTAATTAGTCTAATAGTACATCGTTTTTTAGAAATTAGGTCTAGTTTCCGCACTTTACCTGCAATGAACTGATAAGGAATGCTGGGATTCCCAGCACATGAGTCAGCATATGGTGTCACTGTGATGGTATAGTTCTGGCCACAGTGCATGTTTGGTATCTGACAGCTGGTACTGTTGGTGTTGCAGTTATGTATTTGTCCATCCTGGCCCACCGCTGTCACATTGTAAGCTGTGGCACTGGGGCTTCCTACCCAGGTCACATGGGTTGAGTTGGGACACACCAGACTGGCAGTAACATTATATGGAGCACACAGGGCTGGGAAGAGAAAGAAAAATAGTAAGGAAGTTAATCAGAATCATCTTTTTTGTCACATTACAAGTTTACAAGATGTGTGTGTGTGTGTGTGTGTGTGTGTGTGTGTGTGTGTGTGTGTGTGTGTGTGTGTGTGTGTGTGTGTGTGCGCGCGTGTAACGTTCTCCATCTCATACCTGAGCTGAATGTCAAGGCCAGACTCGGGTCACTGGAGCAGTTGCCATTGATAGCCTTAACACGTACAGTGTAGGTGGTGCCACACATGATGCTTGTAAGAGTACAATGGAGTTCAGAGGACAGGCAGGTGGCATTGTGTCGACTACTTGAGGCAGAAACATAGTACTGTAATGATCCCTTGTGGCCAGACCAGGACACAACAGAACTGTTGCTGATACATTCAGGAGCTACAGAGATGTTGGTAGGAACATGGCACTACAAAGAGAAGACAATTCCAAAGTTAAGCATGCTTTTGATTAAAGCAATAATGTGATGAGCAAAGAAGAAACAATCTAACTGGGCTTCAAGATATAATGAAACAAAATGTAAATTAACATGATTTGAATCTCAAAATTAATAAAGAGAAATGGAGCAACGCATTTCTTCCTTCCTCCCTTTACTCAATTGTGCATTCCATATCTATGACCTATAACACATCAAAATCAGAATTACGGTGCCTTTGGTGAACATCCTCTCACCTGTTCTCAGATCCAAAGCTGAACTTGGTTGACTGTGACAACCTCTGTCCACAGCTACAACAGTGACAGAGTAGTTTTCACCACAGTCTAGATCAGTGAAAGAGCAGGAGTTTGCATTGCCTGAGTCACAGGTGTAGATGTCTCCATCATGTGTAGTTGCTGTTGCTATGTACATGTCTGCTCCTGTGTCAGGGGACCAGGACACTGTGCTAACTCCGCATAGTGTAGAAACAGAAACATTACTAAGCGGGCAGGGACCTGGAGACATAAGAGGTAAGAAGTGGAGAAAAATAAAACTTTATTCTCTTTCATGTTTCTTTGAACTGAACCCAAAGCACGAGGAGAATATTTGAATTAGTCTAATAGTACATCGTTTTTAGATTGTAGGTCTTGTTCCCGCTCTGTACCTGTCATCAACTGATAAGGAATGCTGGGATTCCCAGCACATGAGTCAGCATATGGTGTCACTGTGATGGTATAGTTCTGGCCACAGTGCATGTTTGGTATCTGACAGCTGGTACTGGTGGTATTGCAGTTATGTATTTGTCCATCCTGGCCCACCGCTGTCACATTGTAAGCTGTGGCACTGGGGCTTCCTACCCAGGTCACATGGGTTGAGTTGGGACACACCAGACTGGCAGTAACATTATATGGAGCACACGGGGCTGGGAAGAGAAAGAAAAAGAGTAAGAAAGTTAATCAGAATCATCTTTTTTGTCACATCACAGGTTTACAAGATGTGTGTGTGTGTGTGTGTGTGTGTGTGTGTGTGTGTGTGTGTGTGTGTGTGTGTGTGTGTGTGTGTGTGTGTGTGTGTGTGTGTGTGTGTGTGTGTGTGTGTGTGTGCGCGCGTGTAACGTTCTCCATCTCATACCTGAGCTGAATGTCAAGGCCAGACTCGGGTCACTGGAGCAGTTGCCATTGATAGCCTTAACACGTACAGTGTAGGTGGTGCCACACATGATGCTTGTAAGAGTACAATGGAGTTCAGAGGACAGGCAGGTGGCATTGTTTCGACTACTTGAGGCAGAAACATAGTACTGTAATGATCCCTTGTGGCCAGACCAGGACACAACAGAACTGTTGCTGATACATTCAGGAGCTACAGAGATGTTGGTAGGAACACATGGCACTACAAAGAGAAGACAATTCCAAAGTTAAGCATGCTTTTGATTAAAGCAATAATGTGATGAGCAAAGAAGAAAAAATCTAACTGGGCTTCAAGATATAATGAAACAAAATGTAAATTAACATGATTTGAATCTCAAAATTAATAAAGAGAAATGGAGCAACGCATTTCTTCCTTCCTCCCTTTACTCAATTGTGCATTCCATATCTATGACCTATAACACATCAAAATCAGAATTACGGTGTGCCTTTGGTGAACATCCTCTCACCTGTTCTCAGATCCAAAGCTGAACTTGGTTGACTGTGACAACCTCTGTCCACAGCTACAACAGTGACAGAGTAGTTTTCACCACAGTCTAGATCAGTGAAAGAGCAGGAGTTTGCATTGCCTGAGTCACAGGTGTAGATGTCTCCATCATGTGTAGTTGCTGTTGCTATGTACATGTCTGCTCCTGTGTCAGGGGACCAGGACACTGTGCTAACTCCGCATAGTGTAGAAACAGAAACATTACTAGGCGGGCAGGGACCTGGAGACATAAGAGGTAAGAAGTGGAGAAAAATAAAAGTGTATTCCTTGAACTGAACCCAAAGTATGGGGAGAATATTTGAATATTTGAATAAGTCTAATAGTACATCGATTTTAGATTTTAGATTTTTGGACTTGTTCCTGCACTGTACCTGCAATGAACTGATAAGGAATGCTGGGATTCCCAGCACATGAGTCAGCATATGGTGTCACTGTGATGGTGAAGTTCTGGCCACAGTGCATGTTGGGTATCTGACAGCTGGTACTGTTGGTGTTGCAATAATGTATTTGTCCATCCTGGCCCACCGCTGACACATTGTAAGCTGTGGCACTGGGGCTTCCTACCCAGGTCACATGGGCTGAGTTGGGACACACCAGACTGGCAGTAACATTGTCTGGGGGGCTGGCACATGGGACTTGGAAGACAAAAATGTAGGTGTTGATATTGAGGATAAATGTTTGCTGCATGATACTGTATGAGGAAAATATGCAATGTGTGATAAGTTTGTTGGGTATTGTTATGGCAATAAGATAGAATAAAATAAATATTTTTACAATTTCAATGTGTCTCTGTATTGTACATGCTTCTCTGTTGAAATTGATTCGATGCAATGCTTCACATAGAATATTTAGTAACAGACTGAACAGTACTTGAGACTCAAATTTCAACAAGATACAATGTAATAATAACAAAAGGGACACAGACAGACAGGAACAAGGTTACTCTAACACAGGTACAACGGGTGTTGCATAACTGGGTGGGCATGTATTTTAAACTTGCATTGTTCCTGACTAGCATCGTTCCCAAGTAGGGTGGTGCCCAATGGTTACCTGTTAAAATTCCTTTTACTTTTCATTAATTGTAAAGTTTAATAGAATATTCTTACCTATGAAGGTTATATTGACTTCTGTGATGTTTATTGAGTCACTGACTCTTATAGGAAGACTAGTGTTGTCCAAGATGTCCTGCAGTTGCAGTAACACTTCAACATCAACAGTGCTGATCTCAACTTCAACTATATATTCATAGAGTTGTGGAGGTTCTGTGGGCAAATAGTACAAGATGAAATACTGGATTAACACATATTTTCCTGATTCAATATGCAATGCTTCACATAGAATATTTAGGAACAGTACTTGAGACTGAAATTTCAATCAAGATACAACTTAATAATAACAAAAGGGACACAGACACACAGACAGACAGACAGACAGACAGACAGACAGACAGACAGACAGACAGACAGACAGACAGACAGACAGACAGACAGACAGGAACAACTCTACTGTAAATACAACGGGTATTGCATAACTGGGGGGGCACGCATTTCCGACTTGCATTGTTCCCGACTAGCATCGTTCGCATGTATGGTATTTCCCAAAGGTCACGATTTTAATTTCCTTTAACTTCTAAATGAATTATAAAGTTTAATAGAATATTCTTACCTATGAAGGTTATATTGACTTCTGTGATGTTTATTGAGTCACTGACTCTTATAGGAAGACTAGCATTGTCCACGATGTCCTTCAGTTGCTTTAACATTTCAACATCAACAGTGCTGATCTCAACTTCAACTATGTATTCATAGAGTTGTGGTAGTTCTGTGGTCCGCAGAATAGTACACAAAAAGTCATTTGATTACACAACTACAGTAAGTGTAAGCTGTTAATTATCCATTAGGCATACTGTGGTAATCAAGTTTGTCAGTATAAATGACCAACTCTTGTAATATAAACCACAATCTTCTTGATGATGTTCTTAAGTGTTTAATTAGTCTAATAGTACATCGTTTTTTAGAAATTAGGTCTAGTTTCCGCACTTTACCTGCAATGAACTGATAAGGAATGCTGGGATTCCCAGCACATGAGTCAGCATATGGTGTCACTGTGATGGTATAGTTCTGGCCACAGTGCATGTTTGGTATCTGACAGCTGGTACTGTTGGTGTTGCAGTTATGTATTTGTCCATCCTGGCCCACCGCTGTCACATTGTAAGCTGTGGCACTGGGGCTTCCTACCCAGGTCACATGGGTTGAGTTGGGACACACCAGACTGGCAGTAACATTATATGGAGCACACAGGGCTGGGAAGAGAAAGAAAAATAGTAAGGAAGTTAATCAGAATCATCTTTTTTGTCACATCACAAGTTTACAAGATGTGTGTGTGTGTGTGTGTGTGTGTGTGTGTGTGTGTGTGTGTGTGTGTGTGTGTGTGTGTGTGTGTGTGTGTGTGTGTGTGTGTGTGTGTGTGTGCGCGCGTGTAACGTTCTCCATCTCATACCTGAGCTGAATGTCAAGGCCAGACTCGGGTCACTGGAGCAGTTGCCATTGATAGCCTTAACACGTACAGTGTAGGTGGTGCCACACATGATGCTTGTAAGAGTACAATGGAGTTCAGAGGACAGGCAGGTGGCATTGTGTCGACTACTTGAGGCAGAAACATAGTACTGTAATGATCCCTTGTGGCCAGACCAGGACACAACAGAACGGTTGCTGATACATTCAGGAGCTACAGAGATGTTGGTAGGAACACATGGCACTACAAAGAGAAGACAATTCCAAAGTTAAGCATGCTTTTGATTAAAGCAATAATGTGATGAGCAAAGAAGAAACAATCTAACTGGGCTTCAAGATATAATGAAACAAAATGTAAATTAACATGATTTGAATCTCAAAATTAATAAAGAGAAATGGAGCAACGCATTTCTTCCTTCCTCCCTTTACTCAATTGTGCATTCCATATCTATGACCTATAACACATCAAAATCAGAATTACGGTGCCTTTGGTGAACATCCTCTCACCTGTTCTCAGATCCAAAGCTGAACTTGGTTGACTGTGACAACCTCTGACCACAGCTACAACAGTGACAGAGTAGTTTTCACCACAGTCTAGATCAGTGAAAGAGCAGGAGTTTGCATTGCCTGAGTCACAGGTGTAGATGTCTCCATCATGTGTAGTTGCTGTTGCTATGTACATGTCTGCTCCTGTGTCAGGGGACCAGGACACTGTGCTAACTCCGCATAGTGTAGAAACAGAAACATTACTAAGCGGGCAGGGACCTGGAGACATAAGAGGTAAGAAGTGGAGAAAAATAAAACTTTATTCTCTTTCATGTTTCTTTGAACTGAACCCAAAGCACGAGGAGAATATTTGAATTAGTCTAATAGTACATCGTTTTTAGATTGTAGGTCTTGTTCCCGCTCTGTACCTGTCATCAACTGATAAGGAATGCTGGGATTCCCAGCACATGAGTCAGCATATGGTGTCACTATGATGGTATAGTTCTGGCCACAGTGCATGTTTGGTATCTGACAGCTGGTACTGGTGGTATTGCAGTTATGTATTTGTCCATCCTGGCCCACCGCTGTCACATTGTAAGCTGTGGCACTGGGGCTTCCTACCCAGGTCACATGGGTTGAGTTGGGACACACCAGACTGGCAGTAACATTATATGGAGCACACGGGGCTGGGAAGAGAAAGAAAAGGAGTAAGAAAGTTAATCAGAATCATCTTTTTTGTCACATCACAGGTTTACAAGATGTGTGTGTGTGTGTGTGTGTGTGTGTGTGTGTGTGTGTGTGTGTGTGTGTGTGTGTGTGTGTGTGTGTGTGTGTGTGTGTGTGTGTGTGTGTGTGTGCGCGCGCGTGTAACGTTCTCCATCTCATACCTGAGCTGAATGTCAAGGCCAGACTCGGGTCACTGGAGCAGTTGCCATTGATAGCCTTAACACGTACAGTGTAGGTGGTGCCACACATGATGCTTGTAAGAGTACAATGGAGTTCAGAGGACAGGCAGGTGGCATTGTTTCGACTACTTGAGGCAGAAACATAGTACTGTAATGATCCCTTGTGGCCAGACCAGGACACAACAGAACTGTTGCTGATACATTCAGGAGCTACAGAGATGTTGGTAGGAACACATGGCACTACAAAGAGAAGACAATTCCAAAGTTAAGCATGCTTTTGATTAAAGCAATAATGTGATGAGCAAAGAAGAAAAAATCTAACTGGGCTTCAAGATATAATGAAACAAAATGTAAATTAACATGATTTGAATCTCAAAATTAATAAAGAGAAATGGAGCAACGCATTTCTTCCTTCCTCCCTTTACTCAATTGTGCATTCCATATCTATGACCTATAACACATCAAAATCAGAATTACGGTGCCTTTGGTGAACATCCTCTCACCTGTTCTCAGATCCAAAGCTGAACTTGGTTGACTGTGACAACCTCTGTCCACAGCTACAACAGTGACAGAGTAGTTTTCACCACAGTCTAGATCAGTGAAAGAGCAGGAGTTTGCATTGCCTGAGTCACAGGTGTAGATGTCTCCATCATGTGTAGTTGCTGTTGCTATGTACATGTCTGCTCCTGTGTCAGGGGACCAGGACACTGTGCTAACTCCGCATAGTGTAGAAACAGAAACATTACTAGGCGGGCAGGGACCTGGAGACATAAGAGGTAAGAAGTGGAGAAAAATAAAAGTTTATTCCTTGAACTGAACCCAAAGTATGGGGAGAATATTTGAATATTTGAATAAGTCTAATAGTACATCGATTTTCGATTTTAGATTTTTGGACTTGTTCCTGCACTGTACCTGCAATGAACTGATAAGGAATGCTGGGATTCCCAGCACATGAGTCAGCATATGGTGTCACTGTGATGGTGAAGTTCTGGCCACAGTGCATGTTGGGTATCTGACAGCTGGTACTGTTGGTGTTGCAATAATGTATTTGTCCATCCTGGCCCACCGCTGACACATTGTAAGCTGTGGCACTGGGGCTTCCTACCCAGGTCACATGGGCTGAGTTGGGACACACCAGACTGGCAGTAACATTGTCTGGGGGGCTGGCACATGGGACTTGGAAGACAAAAATGTAGGTGTTGATATTGAGGATAAATGTTTGCTGCATGATACTGTATGAGGAAAATATGCAATGTGTGATAAGTTTGTTGGGTATTGTTATGGCAATAAGATAGAATAAAATAAATATTTTTACAATTTCAATGTGTCTCTGTATTGTACATGCTTCTCTGTTGAAATTGATTCGATGCAATGCTTCACATAGAATATTTAGTAACAGACTGAACAGTACTTGAGACTCAAATTTCAACAAGATACAATGTAATAATAACAAAAGGGACACAGACAGACAGGAACAAGGTTACTCTAACACAGGTACAACGGGTGTTGCATAACTGGGTGGGCATGTATTTTAAACTTGCATTGTTCCTGACTAGCATCGTTCCCAAGTAGGGTGGTGCCCAATGGTTACCTGTTAAAATTCCTTTTACTTTTCATTAATTGTAAAGTTTAATAGAATATTCTTACCTATGAAGGTTATATTGACTTCTGTGATGTTTATTGAGTCACTGACTCTTATAGGAAGACTAGTGTTGTCCAAGATGTCCTGCAGTTGCAGTAACACTTCAACATCAACAGTGCTGATCTCAACTTCAACTATATATTCATAGAGTTGTGGAGGTTCTGTGGGCAAATAGTACAAGATGAAATACTGGATTAACACATATTTTCCTGATTCAATATGCAATGCTTCACATAGAATATTTAGGAACAGTACTTGAGACTGAAATTTCAATCAAGATACAACTTAATAATAACAAAAGGGACACAGACACACAGACAGACAGACAGACAGACAGACAGACAGACAGACAGACAGACAGACAGACAGACAGACAGACAGACAGACAGACAGACAGACAGACAGGAACAACTCTACTGTAAATACAACGGGTATTGCATAACTGGGGGGGCACGCATTTCCGACTTGCATTGTTCCCGACTAGCATCGTTCGCATGTATGGTATTTCCCAAAGGTCACGATTTTAATTTCCTTTAACTTCTAAATGAATTATAAAGTTTAATAGAATATTCTTACCTATGAAGGTTATATTGACTTCTGTGATGTTTATTGAGTCACTGACTCTTATAGGAAGACTAGCATTGTCCACGATGTCCTTCAGTTGCTTTAACACTTCAACATCAACAGTGCTGATCTCAACTTCAACTATGTATTCATAGAGTTGTGGTAGTTCTGTGGTCCGCAGAATAGTACACAAAAAGTCATTTGATTACACAACTACAGTAAGTGTAAGCTGTTAATTATCCATTAGGCATACTGTGGTAATCAAGTTTGTCAGTATAAATGACCAACTCTTGTAATATAAACCACAATCTTCTTGATGATGTTCTTAAGTGTTTAATTAGTCTAATAGTACATAGTTTTTTAGAAATTAGGTCTAGTTTCCGCACTTTACCTGCAATGAACTGATAAGGAATGCTGGGATTCCCAGCACATGAGTCAGCATATGGTGTCACTGTGATGGTATAGTTCTGGCCACAGTGCATGTTTGGTATCTGACAGCTGGTACTGTTGGTGTTGCAGTTATGTATTTGTCCATCCTGGCCCACCGCTGTCACATTGTAAGCTGTGGCACTGGGGCTTCCTACCCAGGTCACATGGGTTGAGTTGGGACACACCAGACTGGCAGTAACATTATATGGAGCACACAGGGCTGGGAAGAGAAAGAAAAATAGTAAGGAAGTTAATCAGAATCATCTTTTTTGTCACATCACAAGTTTACAAGATGTGTGTGTGTGTGTGTGTGTGTGTGTGTGTGTGTGTGTGTGTGTGTGTGTGTGTGTGTGTGTGTGTGTGTGTGTGTGTGTGTGTGTGTGTGTGTGTGTGTGTGCGCGCGTGTAACGTTCTCCATCTCATACCTGAGCTGAATGTCAAGGCCAGACTCGGGTCACTGGAGCAGTTGCCATTGATAGCCTTAACACGTACAGTGTAGGTGGTGCCACACATGATGCTTGTAAGAGTACAATGGAGTTCAGAGGACAGGCAGGTGGCATTGTGTCGACTACTTGAGGCAGAAACATAGTACTGTAATGATCCCTTGTGGCCAGACCAGGACACAACAGAACTGTTGCTGATACATTCAGGAGCTACAGAGATGTTGGTAGGAACACATGGCACTACAAAGAGAAGACAATTCCAAAGTTAAGCATGCTTTTGATTAAAGCAATAATGTGATGAGCAAAGAAGAAACAATCTAACTGGGCTTCAAGATATAATGAAACAAAATGTAAATTAACATGATTTGAATCTCAAAATTAATAAAGAGAAATGGAGCAACGCATTTCTTCCTTCCTCCCTTTACTCAATTGTGCATTCCATATCTATGACCTATAACACATCAAAATCAGAATTACGGTGCCTTTGGTGAACATCCTCTCACCTGTTCTCAGATCCAAAGCTGAACTTGGTTGACTGTGACAACCTCTGTCCACAGCTACAACAGTGACAGAGTAGTTTTCACCACAGTCTAGATCAGTGAAAGAGCAGGAGTTTGCATTGCCTGAGTCACAGGTGTAGATGTCTCCATCATGTGTAGTTGCTGTTGCTATGTACATGTCTGCTCCTGTGTCAGGGGACCAGGACACTGTGCTAACTCCGCATAGTGTAGAAACAGAAACATTACTAGGCGGGCAGGGACCTGGAGACATAAGAGGTAAGAAGTGGAGAAAAATAAAAGTTTATTCCTTGAACTGAACCCAAAGTATGGGGAGAATATTTGAATATTTGAATAAGTCTAATAGTACATCGATTTTAGATTTTAGATTTTTGGACTTGTTCCTGCACTGTACCTGCAATGAACTGATAAGGAATGCTGGGATTCCCAGCACATGAGTCAGCATATGGTGTCACTGTGATGGTGAAGTTCTGGCCACAGTGCATGTTGGGTATCTGACAGCTGGTACTGGTGGTATTGCAGTTATGTATTTGTCCATCCTGGCCCACCGCTGTCACATTGTAAGCTGTGGCACTGGGGCTTCCTACCCAGGTCACATGGGTTGAGTTGGGACACACCAGACTGGCAGTAACATTATATGGAGCACACGGGGCTGGGAAGAGAAAGAAAAAGAGTAAGAAAGTTAATCAGAATCATCTTTTTTGTCACATCACAAGTTTACAAGATGTGTGTGTGTGTGTGTGTGTGTGTGTGTGTGTGTGTGTGTGTGTGTGTGTGTGTGTGTGTGTGTGTGTGTGTGTGTGCGCGCGTGTAACGTTCTCCATCTCATACCTGAGCTGAATGTCAAGGCCAGACTCGGGTCACTGGAGCAGTTGCCATTGATAGCCTTAACACGTACAGTGTAGGTGGTGCCACACATGATGCTTGTAAGAGTACAATGGAGTTCAGAGGACAGGCAGGTGGCATTGTTTCGACTACTTGAGGCAGAAACATAGTACTGTAATGATCCCTTGTGGCCAGACCAGGACACAACAGAACTGTTGCTGATACATTCAGGAGCTACAGAGATGTTGGTAGGAACACATGGCACTACAAAGAGAAGACAATTCCAAAGTTAAGCATGCTTTTGATTAAAGCAATAATGTGATGAGCAAAGAAGAAAAAATCTAACTGGGCTTCAAGATATAATGAAACAAAATGTAAATTAACATGATTTGAATCTCAAAATTAATAAAGAGAAATGGAGCAACGCATTTCTTCCTTCCTCCCTTTACTCAATTGTGCATTCCATATCTATGACCTATAACACATCAAAATCAGAATTACGGTGCCTTTGGCGAACATCCTCTCACCTGTTCTCAGATCCAAAGCTGAACTTGGTTGACTGTGACAACCTCTGTCCACTGCTACAACAGTGACAGAGTAGTTTTCACCACAGTCTAGATCAGTGAAAGAGCAGGAGTTTGCATTGCCTGAGTCACAGGTGTAGATGTCTCCATCATGTGTTGTTGCTGTTGCTATGTACATGTCTGCTCCTGTGTCAGGGGACCAGGACACTGTGCTAACTCCGCATAGTGTAGAAACAGAAACATTACTAGGCGGGCAGGGACCTGGAGACATAAGAGGTAAGAAGTGGAGAAAAATAAAAGTTTATTCCGTGAACTGCACCCAAAGTATGGGGAGAATATTTGAATATTTGAATAAGTCTAATAGTACATCGATTTTAGATTTCAGATTTTAGATTTTAGGACTTGTTCCTGCTCTGTACCTGCAATGAACTGATAAGGAATGCTGGGATTCCCAGCACATGAGTCAGCATATGGTGTCACTGTGATGGTGAAGTTCTGGCCACAGTGCACTTTGGGTATCTGACAGCTGGTACTGTTGGTGTTGCAATAATGTATTTGTCCATCCTGGCCCACCGCTGTCACATTGTAAGCTGTGGCACTGGGGCTTCCTACCCAGGTCACATGGGCTGAGTTGGGACACACCAGACTGGCAGTAACATTGTCTGGGGGGCTGGCACATGGGACTTGGAAGACAAAAATGTAGGTGTTGATATTGAGGATAAATGTTTGCTGCATGATACTGTATGAGGAAAATATGCAATGTGTGAGAAGTTTGTTGGGTATTGTTATGGCAATAAGATAGAATAAAATAAATATTTTTACAATTTCAATGTGTCTCTGTATTGTACATGCTTCTCTGTTGAAATTGATTCGATGCAATGCTTCACATAGAATATTTAGTAACAGACTGAACAGTACTTGAGACTCAAATTTCAACAAGATACAATGTAATAATAACAAAAGGGACACAGACAGACAGGAACAAGGTTACTCTAACACAGGTACAACGGGTGTTGCATAACTGGGTGGGCATGTATTTTAAACTTGCATTGTTCCTGACTAGCATCGTTCCCAAGTAGGGTGGTGCCCAATGGTTACCTGTTAAAATTCCTTTTACTTTTCATTAATTGTAAAGTTTAATAGAAAATTCTTACCTATGAAGGTTATATTAACTTCTGTGATGTTTATTGAGTCACTGACTCTTATAGGAAGACTAGTGTTGTCCAAGATGTCCTGCAGTTGCAGTAACACTTCAACATCAACAGTGCTGATCTCAACTTCAACTATATATTCATAGAGTTGTGGAGGTTCTGTGGGCAAATAGTACAAGATGAAATACTGGATTAACACATATTTTCCTGATTCAATATGCAATGCTTCACATAGAATATTTAGGAACAGTACTTGAGACTGAAATTTCAATCAAGATACAACTTAATAATAACAAAAGGGACACAGACAGACAGACAGACAGACAGACAGACAGACAGACAGACAGACAGACAGACAGACAGACAGACAGACAGACAGACAGACAGGAACAACTCTATTGTAAATACAACGGGTATTGCATAACTGGGGGGGCACGCATTTCCGACTTGCATTGTTCCCGACTAGCATCGTTCGCATGTATGGTATTTCCCAAAGGTCACGATTTTAATTTCCTTTAACTTCTAAATGAATTGTACAGTTTAATAGAATATTCTTACCTATGAAGGTTATATTGACTTCTGTGATGTTTATTGAGTCACTGACTCTTATAGGAAGACTAGCATTGTCCACGATGTCCTTCAGTTGCTTTAACACTTCAACACCAACAGTGTTGATCTCAACTTCAACTATGTATTCATAGAGTTGTGGTAGTTCTGTGGTCCGCAGAATAGTACACAAAAAGTCATTTGATTACACAATTACAGTAAGTGTAAGCTGTTAATTATCCATTAGGCATACTGTGGTAATCAAGTTTGTCAGTATAAATGACCAACTCTTAAATGCCTTGGCATTTGCATCCCTATTAGCCCGTAGACTAATCCTCCTCAATTGGAAGTCGGATAAGGCACCTTCCTTTCAACAATGGCTGAAAGAAGTTCTATCATTCCTGCCTCTGGAGAAGCTCAGGTATAGAGTGGACAGAGCCCAAAAAAACTTTGTCCTGGCTTGGAGTGCCTTTGTGGAGTTTGTTGAGGACTTTCCATTTCAGTGAACTGTAATCCGGACTGTGTCCGACTGTCCCTGTCTTGACTCTTTTTGATCTATGATTGTCCGCTGCTTTGTCCCACCACTTTGTTTTTGTTTTTGTTTTGTTTTAGCCTAGGGGGGGAGGGGGGAGGGAGGGGAGGGTTTGTATATGTTTGTGTGTTTTGTGTTTTCTTGTATACATGTGTATTGTCATGTGAAGAAATGTAAAAATAAAGTTTACAAAAAAAAAAAAAATGACCAACTCTTGTAATATAAACCACAATCTTCTTGATGATGTTCTTAAGTGTTTAATTAGTCTAATAGTACATAGTTTTTAGAAATTAAGTCTAGTTTCCGCACTTTACCTGCAATGAACTGATAAGGAATGCTGGGACTCCCAGCACATGAGTCAGCATATGGTGTCACTGTGATGGTATAGTTCTGGCCACAGTGCATGTTTGGTATCTGACAGATGGTACTGTTGGTGTTGCAGTTATGTATTTGTCCATCCTGGCCCACTGCTGTCACATTGTAAGCTGTGGCACTGGGGCTTCCTACCCAGGTCACATGGGTTGAGTTGGGACACACCAGACTGGCAGTGACATTATATGGAGCACACAGGGCTGGGAAGAGAAAGAAAAAGAGTAAGAAAGTTAATCAGAATCATCTTTTTAGACATCAAAGATTTACAAGAAGTATGCGTGCGTGCGTGCGTGCGTGCGTGTGTGCGTGCGTGCATGCGTGTGCGTGCAATGTTCTCCATCTCATACCTGAGATGAATGTCAAGGCCAGACTCGGGTCACTGGAGCAGTTGCCATTGATAGCCTTAACGTCTACAGTGTAGGTGGTGCCACACATGATGCTTGTAAGAGTACAATGGCGTTCAGAGGACAGGCAGGTGGCATTGTCTCGACTACTTGAGGCAGAAACATAGTACTGTAATGATCCCTTGTGGCCAGACCAGGACACAACAGCACTGTTGCTGATACATTCAGGAGCTACAGAGATGTTGGTAGGAACACATGGCACTACAAAGAGAAGACAATTCCAAAGTTAAGCATGCTTTTGATTAAAGCAATAATGTGATGAGCAAAGAAGAAAAAATCTAACTGGGCTTCAAGATATAATGAAACAAAATGTAAATTAACATGATTTGAATCTCAAATCAATTAATAAAGAGAAATGGAGCAACGTATTTCTTCCTTCCTCCCTTTACTCAATTGTGCATTCCATATCTATGACCTATAACACATCAAAATCAGAATTACGGTGCCTTTGGTGAACATCTTCTCACCTGTTCTCAGATCCAAAGCTGAACTTGGTTGACTGTGACAACCTCTGTCCACACCTACAACAGTGACAGAGTAGTTTTCACCACAGTCTAGATCAGTGAAAGAGCAGGAGTTTGCATTGGCTGAGTCACAGGTGTAGATGTCTCCATCATGTGTAGTTGCTGTTGCTATGTACATGTCTGCTCCTCTGTCAGGGGACCAGGCCACTGTGCTAACTCCGCATAGTGTAGAAACAGAAACATTACTAGGCGGGCAGGGACCTGGAGACATAAGAGGTAAGAAGTGGAGAAAAATAAAAGTTTATTCCTTGAACTGAACCCAAAGTATGGGGAGAATATTTGAATAAGTCTAATAGTACATTGATTTTAGATTTTAGGACTTGTTCCTGCTCTGTACCTGCAATGAACTGATAAGGAATGCTGGGATTCCCAGCACATGAGTCAGCATATGGTGTCACTGTGATGGTGAATTTCTGGCCACAGTGCATGTTGGGTATCTGACAGCTGGTACTGTTGGTGTTGCAATAATGTATTTGTCCATCCTGGCCCACCGCTGTCACATTGTAAGCTGTGGCACTGGGGCTTCCTACCCAAGTCACATGGGCTGAGTTGGGACACACCAGACTGGCAGTAACATTGTCTGGGGGGCTGGCACATGGGACTTGGAAGACAAAAATGTAGGTGTTGATATTGAGGATAAATGTTTGCTGCATGATACTGTATGAGGAATATATGCAATGTGTGATACGTTTGTTGGGTATTGTTATGGCAATAAGATAGAATAAAATAAATATTTTTACAATTTAAATGTGTCTCTGTATTGTACATGCTTCTCTGTTGAAATTAATTTGATGCCATGCTTCACATAGAATATTTAGTAACAGACTGAACAGTACTTGAGACTCAAATTTCAACAAGATACAATGTAATAATAACAAAAGGGACACAGACAGACAGGAACAAGGTTACTCTAACACAGGTACAACGGGTGTTGCATAACTGGGTGGGCATGTATTTTAAACTTGCATTGTTCCCGACTAGCATCGTTCCCAAGTAGGGTGGTGCCCAATGGTTACCTGTTCAAATTCCTTTTACTTCTCATTAATTGTAAAGTTTAATAGAATATTCTTACCTATGAAGGTTATATTGACTTCTGTGATGTGTATTGAGTCACTGACTATTATAGGAAGACTAGTGTTGTCCAAGATGTCCTTCAGTTGCAGTAACACTTCAACATCAACAGTGCTGATCTCAACTTCAACTATGTATTCATATAGCTGTGGAAGTTCTGTGGGCAAATAGTACAAGATGAAATACTGGATTAACACACATTTTCCTGATTCGATATGCAATGCTTCCCATAGAATATTTAGGAACAGTACTTGAGAAATTTCAATCAAGATACAACTTAATAATAACAAAAGGGACACAGACAGACAGACAGACAGACAGACAGACAGACAGACAGACAGACAGACAGACAGACAGACAGACAGACAGACAGACAGACAGACAGACAGACAGACAGACAGACAGACAGACAGTCTGACGGACAGACAGACAGACAGACAGACAGACAGACAGACAGACAGACAGACAGACAGACAGACAGACAGACAGACAGACAGACAGACAGACAGACAGACAGGAACAACTCTATTGTAAATACAACAGGTATTGCATAACTGGGGGGGCATGCATTTCCAACTTGCATTGTTCCCGACTCGCATCGTTCGCATGTATGGTATTTCCCAAAGGGCACCATTTTAATTTCCTTTAACTTCTAAATGAATTGTAAAGTGTAATAGAATATTCTTACCTATGAAGGTTATATTGACTTCTGTGATGTTTATTGAGTCACTGACTCTTATAGGAAGACTAGTGTTGTCCACGATGTCCTTCAGTTGCTTTAACACTTCAACATCAACAGTGCTGATCTCAACTTCAACTATGTATTCATAGAGTTGTGGTAGTTCTGTGGTCCGCAGAATAGCACACAATAAGTCATTTGATTACATAAGTTTGTCAGTATAAATAACCAACTCTTGTCATATAAACCACAATCTTCTTGATGATGTTCTTAAATGTGATTATGTGTACTTTGCTTTTGCTTACAACAGTCAACTGATATGCAGTAATATAAACTCCAAAACATACTATATTCTTACCTAAGGTTATATTGACTTCTGTGATGTTTATTGTGTCACTGACTCTTATAGGAAGACTAGTGTTGTCCACAATGTCTTTGAGTTGCTCTATGACTTTAACATCAGCACTAGTTATCTCAACTTCAACTATATATTCATAAAGTTGTACAAGTTCTGTGGGGTAAATAGTACAAAATAAGTCATTACGCATTACAAAAAGATTTCCTGTTTGAATATGCAATGCATCAATCACATGTTTTGGGGAATAATATTGCACTGTATACTGTACTTCAAAGTGAAATCTAAATAAAGACATTAGCTGTCACCCCGGCGTCAGCTAATGCGGATCATTAGTTTGGCAGTATTGTATATGTAGATGCCACCGTAATGATGAATTATTGGGAAAATGTTCCTTTAACCACCCTCCTATTAGTTAATGAACCTGTTTTGTAATTTATCATAGATTGTACAGTTCCACAAAATATTCTTACTTGTTACGGACCGGTTATAATGACTTCTGTGATGTTTATTGAGTCACTGACTCCTATAGGAAGGCCAGTGTTGTCCACAATGCCCTTCAACTCTCATTTTATCTATTGGACCCCAATATACAGTAGGCCTACCCTGTAACATCCTCAGTGTGAGTTTAACTCTCAGGCCCCTTTCCACCGGTTGGTTCCCAATGGGAACCGGTTCAGTTCTTTCCACCGGTTGGTTCCCAATGGGAACCGGTTCAGTTCTTTTTGGTTCTTAGCCCATGAGCCAGAGCTCCAACATTGGAACATTAATAATGAATTGAGTGGGCAAAACCACACATATATTTAAGCAATAAGCCACGAGAGGTCTCAGGTTACCAGGTATTTTACAATGGCTGGGAGGCGTAGGTAGACACTCCCAGCCATTGTAAAATGCCTGGTAAGCTGGGGCCTCGAGTGGCTTATTGCTTTTCTAAAACGGTTACAAACATATAGCAATATTAACCTCATAAAACTATTAAATTCACAAAAGTAGCTACGCTTTGCGCCACCAGAGCGAGCCACACACTTCCTTGTTTTGCTTGGCAAGTAGACTATGTGACGGGAGAATAGCGCTTGATGTCTTTACGGGGCTGCCTGGAGCCACACATTGACAGTCATATAAGTGCGGGCGGTGCTTACACGCGTGTGTAAGGCAATCAAGTGCTCCCCTTCTCCAGTACAGCTACAAGGCTGCAGGATGATACAAAGTGATTGAAGGTGTGGATTATCGGTGAAATCTACAACGGTCACGTGACGGTAACCAGCCAATCAGAATCAAGTATTGGGACTAACCGTTTTAGAATAGATAGTTATCACTATGAAACTTCCCCAATTGAGTACTTACAGGAAGACGATGATTTATTGTATCACACATTTTACATTTTTAAATATGCAAATGAGGCATTATGTAGGAAAATATGCAAAATAATAGAAAATATGAAAAAGCTACTACTGTGGATGGAAGTGTTATCATGTATTAATTTACTTGTATTGATCCTATAAACAATATAAGCCTATATGTCTAGTTTTCACTGACGTTCCCTGGCCAGACGGTGGCGCCGCTTGTCGGCAGTCTCCTCCGTGAGAGTGTGGAGGTCGCACTGCTGAGGCAGATCAGCGCGTGCACGCCTGGGTGCAGACGGTCACCCAGGGTGACAGCAGACTGCTGGGCGAGCGCTGGCGCTTTGGCATGGGATCAACTTTGACCAAAAAATGCACAATGAAAAATACTACTATCTGGTAGCTGGGGCAGTGTCTTGAGTGTACAGGGTTTGATGAGTCTGGCCATATATGGAGCGTGTCTTGAGTGTACGAGGTGTATGAGGTCAGATCGACATATGGAATGTCAGAACAGGTCAGCTCCATATATGGAGATCTAAGGGTGGCACCGTCTTGAGTGTACAGAGTTTGATGAGGTCAGATGAGGTCAGATCAACATTAATTCTGTATTAGCCCGGTATATGGAACGTGTCACGAGGCGTAACTGACGGACTGACTGACAGGTTTTAGCATTACTGACTGACAGGTTTAGCAGGTTTTCATATAAATTACAGGCCTGCATACACACTCAGTGACTCATAGGAATAGACTATGTGACAACCAGGAATAGTCTGGTGACCACCGGAGAGACGGGTGACAGCCGGAATGTAGACGGCACCCCGGGAGCAGTATGGGTTAGCGCCCCAGCCTACATCCTCCGTGAGGAGGAAGCCCAAAAACCTTCGATGAGGCCTGTAGGAGGGCCATTCGAGCCGCAAGTGGAGCCTGCAGTGCTACCGTTGCCCAGGTGGAGCCTGCGGAACCATTGCGGCTCAAGAATCCACCACTCCTGAATGAAGTGTCTGGTGCTGGGAGTAGAAGACCCTCCGCTGCGCGTCGGATCTGCCTACGCCCCCAGCCATTGTAAAATACCCGGTAACCTGAGACCTCTCGTGGCTTTTTGCTTAATTCTAAAACGGTTAGTCCCAATACTTGATTCTGATTGGCTGGTTACCGTCACGTGACCGCTGTAAATTTCACCGATAACCCACACCTTCAATCACTTTATATCATTCCCAGCGGATCTCTGTAGCTGTACTGGGGAAGGGGAGCGCTTGATTGCCTTACAAACCCATGCCGTGCGGGCGTCTAAGCACCGTCCGGCTCATATGACTGTGAATGTGTGGCTCCAGGCAGCCCCGTAAAGACATCAAGTGCTATTCTCTCGTCACATAGCCCAGGGGTTCTCAACCCGTGGGTCGCGACCCCTCGGGGGGTCGCCAAATTATTTTGGGGGGTCCCCAAATAATAAAAAAACTGAATGGCTGTAAAATGGAAATGAAGAGTTTACATATAGTACACATAGTACATGCATACACCTTCCCTAATGATTATATCTGGTTTCAGTATTTATTTATGGTGTATTGTCTCTATTATTAAGGTTATTGTAGCAGTCAATTTATATTGGGGGTCGAGAGGGGGCGGGGCGGGGGTCCCGAGACGTTGCCAAAGCATTTTCGGGGGTCCCCGGCCAAAAACGTTGAGAACCCCTGACATAGCCTACTTGCCGAGCGAAGTAATGTGGCTCGCTCTGGTGGCGCAAAGCGTAGCTACTTTTGTGAATTTAATAGTTTTATTAGGTTAATATTGCTATATGTTTGTAACCGTTTTAGAAAAGCAATAAGCCGCTGCGCGTCGGGTCTGCCTACGCCCCCAGCCATTGTAAAATACCCGGTAACCTGAGACCTCTCGTGGCTTATTGCTTAATTCTAGCTTGTCTATTATTCTGAAGATATCAGAATATATAAATTAAGCAAAGAGCAAAGAGCTATTTGCTTCCATTAATCAACAACGAAATCTTCATAACCTAAATATCTGTCTCTCACGCTTCAGGAAACAGGATTCCAAGACGTTATTAGTCTGGAGACACCTAACAACATTCCACAAGCAAGCTCTAATATGTCTTATATAAACTTGGAAACAAAATGCCTTGCTGCAGACAATAATTTGATGTAGATTAAAGGTATATTCAGTGATTTCACTAATTCACACATGTGAATATGTGATATGCCTTCTTTTATATGAAACGAAACGATTATATGACAAAGGTCTCAATTGTTCTTAAATAATGTTTGTTATGAGCTGGTCCAGCCGGCTCCATTCACTGCCATGAATTCATTGAACTTGGCTCCCATGAAAGTGTCATGGAGCAGCCCAGTCACGTGACCATTTCCTTTCCTTCTCAAAGCTTCCTTGCATGCAATCAAGGACTGTCTAAGAAGGACGAGACGCGAAGACAACATGGCGTCGTATGGGCGACGCCATGTTGCTCCATGGAAGGAAAGAAACATGCGCAATGGGCTATATGCAGCCAACACTTCCGCGTTCAGCTTCCTTGGTCTCAACTGTGCATGTTTCTTTCCTTCCATGGAGCACCATGGAGCAACATGGCGTCGCCCGTACGGTCTTCGCGTCCCGTCCTCTTTAGACAGTCCTTGCATGCAATCAGGATGAGAGGGGCCTTCCTCCAATCATGATCGAGTGGGGGCGGGCCTTGGTGCACGTGCTGTTGGCCTGTTGCGTGTCCCCCCACTGGGCCGGGGTTTTTCCAAATCACCCAAATCACTGAATGCTCCTTTAATTGAGCCTCTGACCCATTTTCCTTTTATTTTCTTCTTTCTTTTTGTACAATTGATTTCACTAAACTTAAGCTGGACTCACACAAAAAGATTTTGAAAACTGGTAGCATCACACACTACAGGAGAATCGTATAAGATTAACTTATCGGATAATCATAAACATGCACATACTACACAATTTAAAAAATAATAGGGTATCACTAGACTAGAACAATATTTTATTTGACCAATCACCTGATTGATAACCTGAATGACCGATAAATACAATTATCACAGGCCTGTTGGCCGGCTGCCTTGCTCAGCGATATACAGTTTATATACAGTATAATTAGCTCGCAATCTCATCCGTGGTGCTGTTATACATCGCAGACGCCTACTGTATGTTCTATGTACTGTGTAGGCTGCTCATATCGCAGCTCAATATCAGCTTGTAGGCCTACATCACAAACTGACAGCATTCACAATTGCCTTTTGTAAAAGCCTCTGCCTTTGGTAGCAACGTAGATCTACGTTGCTACGTTGTGTCACTGTGCTTGTACAGTCTGTACTGTAGGTGCTTGTACAGTCTACTGTAGGTGTAATATCTATATTACACCTACAGTACAGAATGTACAAGCACAGTGACACTGATCATATCAGATAAAGTTACTAGCCTACCTACACTATCAGCCATCTCTTTCATCTCTCATTCTCTTTCAACCAGTTAAATGCGGTCAAAATGCGTCGTGTAGCCTGAAACATGCTCAACTTGTTGGTTTATTCTCTGTAATATTACAGCACAGCGCACACGCCGCACACAATGCAGTGTATCCTGTTGATCTAGGCTACATTCCCCATCTAAGCTCAGGCAGGGCACGTACGGCAACCCAAAATTGACCTACATTTCTCGTAGCGCGTATCCAGCTTAATAGTCTCACTTACTCCACCTACTGACACATCTGGTGATATAAATTCAGTCAATGGGCTAAAACTGGATGGAATCAACATGTGTAAAATTAAAGAAATAACAGCAGAAGGCCGTTTGGGCCGGTCCTTCGTACGGGTTGTTATCAACTTATCATGATCATGGTGTTCAACAGTTCAAAGCAGTGGGCGTATGTTTGTTACTGCTGACTTTTTCCAGCATCCGAGCCCAGGCGTATATCTTTGATCATACACCAGACTATATACGTATGATAAGCTTGCTTGTTATATCAGATCTGTTAGTCATACCAACACTGCACACATCTCAAAATAATTGTCAGTGATCTAATGTTTACAGAAAGTCCTTGATATCTTATCTTTTGAGATATGTAACATATATTTTGGTGTGAATTGATGCATTCCCATGTTTGAAAGAATGATGCGATTACCTGATATGGGCTTACAGTACTGTCCATCAGTTGGAATGGCATCGATGCATTTGCAGATGCCACTGGTGGTGATGTTATCACAGGCTCCATAAGTGATACAGCTGATGTAGGGCCAACCATACTGCTCCTCACATCTACACTGGTACCCATTGCCATTTGGAGCGCACACTGGAAGCAGAGATGTTTCTTTCAATTTGAATATTGATACTGCTCCTAATAATAATGGCTACAGGCAAGAAATATTAGTATTGTAGTATTGAAATTACTATACCTCTATACCATATGTGAAAATATTTTTTGCACTTCATTATTTAATTTAATTATTTTTCACTTATTAGTTATTAGCCTACAAAATACTTAGATTAAAAGGGGGATGAAACCCTATGGTGGTTTTGTAGTTCAGGTTAAAATAAACTACAGCAGGTTAAAACATGGCTGTCTGCAAAAGTCTGACCTTGAGTAGGACACGATGTAACACAATGCTAACATCTAACACCATTTATTGCTTATGTAATCTGCTAATGTGCTGCAGTTAAATTAACGTAAGTGTGTTGTTTGTAGCTACAGTAAAACTAGAAAAAATGTGAGAACAACTCAGTCACAAATTGACCGGGTGCACAGGTCAGAAGAGTTCAAAGAAACTGGAGAATGTCAGGAGTGCATGCTGACTTTCTTGAATGCACTTGACTCACCGAAGTGTCCTTGAAGTTGCAATACTTTCTTTTAGAATGAAGTCACTGAACTTGTTTTGTAGCTACAATACTCACCAGTGGTGATTTCGATGTCTGTGATTTCTGTGTCAATATTAATTTGCAGAGGGAAGCTTCCAGCAGAGCGAATCTGGTCTAATATTTCAGTGCTTGATGCATTCACCTCAACATCAATGATATAGTTCCATTGATTTGGAAGCACTGTCAGGGTAGAAAACATAAATGGGTACAGTATGAACCTCCAACAACAGTGACTAAAATATAGCCTACAGTAGAGTTTGTTGGAAGAGATATACTAATACTAGCAGTCAAAAATGTACACCTAAAATTGCTATTCTTGTTTGTCCGTTATTCTTCTACTTAAAGGATAAACACCTGCGGTTTCTGAGGCTACTTAAAGGACAAATCCGCAGTTTTTCAAGCTCATCAGCATTTATATGTTTTTTGAATTACCCTAAAGAAGGCACTCAGGTGCCGAAACGTTGGTATTTAATAAAAGTGTTTTGCATCGTGACTATGAGCTGTGCGACCTATCCACATGGGATCTCAGGATCTCAAAAATCATAAAAGGTACTGTAAGTGAAAAAGGTTCGGTGGCCTACTGGCAGTATTCATGAGAAATTGGATACTGATCAGACTAGCGGTTTGCAATAATATGAGCTCCACACACAATATGCACGCACGCACACGCGCACACACACACACACACACACACACACACACACACACACACACACACACACACACACACACGCACACACGCACACACACACCTTCTAGATAGCCTGCCACAGAGCCACACCGTTAACCCCTTAATGTAGCTTATAGCTACAGTATATTATCAGGCTTTCACACAGAAATTTGTTGAAAAAAGTTGTCCTTTAACGATTTCATTCCAATTTCATGAATTGACATTAAGCCACCTATTACAGCAATGTTTACATAAAATTACTTCATTGTGCATCCACTCTAATTGTTGCTTATCAAAATGTCTCTACTGTATATACAGTACATTGTACTAACCATTCCTTCTCTCTCTGATGTGAGGTAGCGAGTCTTCAACATCGGGCCCCTGAGAATAGAATAAAGACTTGATTAACTTGAGCAAATCTAAATGATCCATTCATTGTTTGACTGGTACCGAGTTTAGCTTGAAAACAGTTTTGTTTTATATGCAAACAAGGATGTAATTTTACTCAAATGAATATCCGGTAGGCTAAATTGTAACATCCTCAGTGTTAATTTATCCAGGGACACGCAGGCCATGAACAACAATAATGGATCTTGTCCTTGCCCACATTTACTGTTGTACCTCATAGAATTTTGCGGGCCTTCGGACCGCTCATCCTAGCACCACGCGTCGCCAATGGGAAGAAGGCAATTGCGTGAGGGCGATTGGGTTTTTGTTTTTTGTACTTGGAAATGCAAACATGGCAACCCATGATGTTTTCATATACCCAGTTGCGTGGCTAGTGAAAACGTGGCAACCTGGCTGAGTGGCCCTGTTAGTGTTTTTTTAACACTAACAAGCAGGGCAAGTTGCAATGTTTCTATATATATGCCATGTTGCTTGAAAGCAGCAATTGTGGCAACCTAGCGGGAATAGTATACTGTACTGTACTGTACTGTACTGTACTGTACTGTACTGTACTGTACTGTACTGTACTGTACTGTACTGTACTGTACTGTACTGTACTGTACTGTCGCACAGGAAACAGTTTCCATACATTAATATGTGTCCCTCCCAACATGCAACGGGGGCCGATGGCATGTGTGCGACTGTGCGTGCGTGGGTGTGGGTGCTTTTGGCGATAATGAGTGTAGTAAAGAAATGCATTGCCGGCATGAGTGTGGAAGGGAGGCAACTTTGGTGGCAGTGCGATGAGCATTGTTCCGCGGGTGGTGTTGTGGCTCCGAGGCCGGCGCGACATGAGGAGATAGCGGTGGAACGACGCAGAGGGTAAGTCCGTGACGACACTGCCGTGTGCGTGCAGTGGGTCGGATGGAGGTGCAGTGGTTAGGAGGGTGGGCTCGGCATGACGTAGCTATTGACTTTGGGTTCCTTACCCGTGTTTTGCGGACAACATTAGCTATGTATATATAGAGTGTGTACCATAAACACAACAGGCCTACCTGTGGAGCCGGGCTTGGAATCTCAAAAACTTCCTGTGTTTCCAAAATATAGCACGTCACTAGAAGGCCAATGACGATGCAGATATTCATTAATATTGCCATTCCTGTCAAGAAGATCAGAGAGAACGAAATAAGGGGAAGGTCAAACAAACACTTAAACCATATACTTTGTACCCCCAGGGTGTACCTTTCTTTTTTCCCTCTACACACCAAATATAAACTCACAACGTGCCGCAACCTGATTGCGTGTTGTGAGAATGGATGTGTTGCAGAAACTATCTTCACCCAATGTTCACCTATCATGACATGATAGGTATGTTAGAATAGGGATGTTAACTGTAGCGTTCATGTGGTTAGAAAAGAAAAGAAAGAAACGATTGAGTTCGTTGGAGTGGCCATGCAGCCAAGCCGGAGGCAATGGTGTTAGGAAGTGAACTCGGGTGTCAGCTTTGATGGTGAATGGCAAAACATAATGCAACTTACAATACATTGTCTATTCACACCTCCGGGTATATTGTACGTAATCATACACATACAGTAGGACTTATTTTTTAGATTTCAGGTACAGTAGCACATGACCAAGGTGGAGCTTCTAGCAATGCCAGGACCTCTACTCTACAGTACACCCAAAGGAGTCGGGTGAAGGCCCAGAGGATCATCAGAGTCCCCGGTCACCTGAGCACTGAACTGTTTTTGTTACCATCGGACAAATGCAAGCAGGCTCAGACTCCTGACCTCAAAACAATGATGTGGAGTACCGTAACTCCCACACCTGTACATCAACATACTGAGTGGCACACCACATGTTAATCCACAGCATTCTGTATTATACCCACTACTGTGACTCATGTTGTGACAAGCCATTCATTAAAAATATAAAATAAAAAATAGGAATCCGCCAACGACAACTGTGTCATTTTCTAAAGTTATAATCGCAGCATAATCAAAACATTCATTGAAGTCTGCCGGTGCAAGCCCACGTTTGATTAACTCCAAGTCTCCAACATACATATTGTTTATTTTTAGGCATGTAACGATATATCGTATATCGATATTAATCCCGACGATATGAATCGATTCATTGAAATAAAAAAATCGATTTTCAAAATAAAAAGCTTTAGTCATATTCCATCATATTCAAGTGCTTTTGGAGAGAAATGATAGTCACTTTCAGTAGTAGAGCACTGTAGAGGGGAGCTGTGTGTGTCTGTGACTGTGCCCAGGTGATGATGGTCGTTGATACTCATCAAGGAAGGCAATTATGTTTCCGCACTGTCAAAAGTAATGCTACTTTTTTGCAATGTAGTTAAATAAAAAATCTCAGGGGGGAAGATAAATTATATAAAATTTTAAAAACGGTAATTCTTTAAAATATATATATTTTTTAATATCGTGAAAGATCGTATCGTGAACCTCATATCGTGATACGAATCGTATCGTGAGTTGAGTGAATTGCCTAGAGGGTGAGTGTGTGTGAGGACTGGTGGACATCTCAAACGTCATCCGGACTTAAGAGGCACAGCATTTCTCCGATCCTCACCAAACTTGGCACAAACACTGTTCAGGGGCCTGACTTGAAAATAGTCACACAAGAGACCACATCTGGACCCAAGGGGCCCCATGGGTGTCACAGGTGCACCGTTCCTCCAAACCGCACTAAACCTGGCACATATAGGGGTCTGCCATGACAATAGTCACACTATGGGCCATGTCACATGCACACATGTGCCACAGTCGCACCGTTTCTCCAATCCGCACCAAACTTGTCACAAACACTGATCAGGGGACTGGCATGAGAATAGTCACACAAAGAAAAACTAAATTGCACACATATGGGGCGCTACAGTGGTGTTACACCAGTGTTTAACACTTCAAATGGCCGACAGAAAGGATGTGTATGAAGACAGTAGAGACCAAATTATGTTGGTGTCAATAAGGCATGCATGGTGCCAAGTTATTATACTTCCTCTTACAAAGGACTCGCAAAGCGAGTGTGGGCCAGCAGAAACCCGACATGTTACATTTCAGATTGAAAGCTTCGAGTATAACTAAATTGTTTTTTGTTTTCACTCAATTTGCACAGATTTTGGTACTTCCATTATTTAAATTCAGGCAGAGCCTGATTTTTCTTCCCAGTCCACCACTATACAAACATTAGGAATTAACAATCAGCATCCTTTATTGTTATCCTTTCCCCCCCATTTCATACACGCACAACCCCAAAAATGTCATTTTCAAATATTTAATTTTCGAAAATAGCCAATCTGTAAACTCGCAATCCAACATATATATGAGTTTATAGATAGTCTTGTTTTTATTTATTTTCAATTATTTTCAATGTTTGGACTTACAAGTAGATTTCAAAATAATTTAGAAAAGTTTGAGAGTAAATGGTTAAATAGAATTCTGAGCCCTTTCCTCACAATGTTGACTCTGGTTATGTTAGATATATTGAGTGGGTTCTGTGTGGTTAAGAAATGGTAGCTTAGAATTAGATAAAGAACTTTTTCAGTTATAGGGTGAGCAAGTGGCTGAAAATACAACATACAGTAGCCTACTAATACTAATTGGTTAGAACATATAATATACAATTCATAATAGAGCATTTGTAAAGTAAAATAAAATTCCCCGTTTTCATGGGTAGCTGTTGGAAACAACCCGTTCATTGTACTTACCCTTGATGGTTTATTAGTCGATAGTGTTCACTGTCAGTGGTCAAGTTCAAATGTAGCTCCATTTAGGCAACCAGTTGGTCATTTTGAAAACAAATACTGTAGTGTGGATATCTAATGGGAAATGAAGGAAAAATAAATGTGAGAAAAGAGTAAATGTGCACGTATGTGTGATTATTGATGAGAACTATTTTTCTTTCTTTTTTTGTTAGTTACAAAAACATGTAGCCATTTACTTTAAAGGCAATGCATGATTATTTCACATAGCAGAAAAGCATACCCCCACTACAGCAAGTTGGGCGCGAATCAACAATACTGATGAACCAGGTCGCCACTGCCAGCCATGTTGACATAGAGAATGAAGAACAATCACTGCATCTGTATACTATATACAGCACCTGTTTTCAGTGAGATCAAATACCTCAAATCACAGTCCTTTATAGCTTACTTCCTCATAAATGTTGGCTTAATTCTAATGGTTTGTGGTTAAATCCTACCTGGAGGGGAGAGAACAGATGGTGGAGGTGAATGGAATACTGCCCCCCCCCCCCCCCCCTCCCAGTGAGCTGTGGCGTTCCACAAGGGAGCATACTAGGACCTTTACTGTTCCTAATATATGTTAACGACATGACTTCAGCTTGTGACTGCAACTTGTTCCTGTTCGCAGATGACTCGGCACTGCTAGTCTCGGACAGGAACAAACTGCAGGTTGAAAAGGCCCTCAACTGAATCCATTCTCTTTGGCTCTAATAGTAATCTCAGCAAGGCAAATGGCTTCTTGGTTAGAGTGGGTGACAATGTTATCACACGTAAAGATGAAATTACCTACCTAGGTTCCATCCTGGAGGCTAATCTTTCCGGTGATAAAATGGCCACCAACGTAATCAAAAAGGTCAACCATAGAACAAGATTCCTTTACAGGATCTCCTCACTGGTCAACAAAAACCCCTTGAAGACCCTAACGGGAGCCCTTGTACAGGGTTTCTTTGACTATGCATGCACCTCCTGGTACCACAGCACCTCAAAGGCCCTTAAAACCAGGCTCCAGACTTCCCAAAACAAACTGGTCAGGCTCCTACTTGACCTAGCCCCCCGAACCCACCTCACCCCTGCCCACTTCGACAGGCTGGAATGGCTTAGGGTCGACGACAGAGTACAGCATCTTGCAATGGGTCTGGTCCACAAGATTCGATACACCACCAAGATACCCATGTACCTGTCTAGATACTTCCTTAATGTTAACGAAGTCCACACCCACAACACCAGAGGGAGTGCAACGAACCATGTACAACCCAGATTCGGCACAAACAAGGGACTAAATTATTTTCGCTCCTATGCCACCAAAATGTGGAACGCCCTACCAACTGTCATTAAGACATGCGAATCCCTTGACTCCTTCAAAACCACTCTCAAAGGGCACCCATCGCAAGGACAACACAAGAGACGGTCACGGCCACACAGCCAACTCAAGGTACGGCCACGGAGCCGACTTGGGGACCCAACGCAGCTCCTCCAAGGAAAACAAACAAATTAACGGAGCTGAACGTGAATCCCCCCCACCGCCCACCCCTTTTTTCCCTCACTGTATATGTTTCTTTTCCCTTTTTACCTCCTTTATGATGAATTCCTGTTCTGTCTATAGAAGTGTCTATTTGTACGTCTCTAAATGTTTTGATGATTTGAACATGGTGGACCCTATTGGAAACAAGTGTAATGCTTAATTGGGTCGTCCACTCACAGTTAACAGCCTTTGTATTGAGTTTGTGCTTGAAATGTACTGTAATTCTGCAAACTGTTAATAAATTCTTCAATCAATCAATCAAAACAGTAGTCACTCACTGGCACTGTGCCGGCATGTTCTACATTACTGACGATTGTCTCTTCACTTAAATTACACTATTACACTAATATACCAACACCAATATTTTGACACAGCTTTCTTACCATGGGGGAGTTTGTCCCTCTCCAGCTAATAATCCTCCCCTTGAAATTGACAGAGCTCTGTCATAGCTTGTATAACATCCTATATTGAGTATAGTCCACAGAGTTTACCGGCATTCCCACCACCCGCAACGTGATATGAGTTGCGGGAAGAAACAAATACTTCCTGAAATATGGTAATTAAGGTCTACTCACCTGTTAAACAGGTTTAATAATTTTTTTAGACAGAGACTAGAGTTTGATGCATGTTTGTGTGTGTGTGTGTGTGTGTGTGTGTGTGTGCGTGCGTGCGTGCGTGCGTGCGTGCGTGCGTGCATGCGTGCGTGCGTGCGTGCATGCATGCGAGTGCGTGCAATTCGTGCATGCGAGTGTGTGTGTGCACACAGTTATATCTCTCTCCTCATGGTAACTCGGTACTTTGCGGTCCCAGGCTAAACTGTGCAGGAACTCAGAGCTGCAGTTTGGCCCAGAGACAATGGCCCACCTGTCAACTACTGTCCTAGTAACTATGGTTAAATTGTAGATGGGTTGTCAGCCATGAACGGAACTCCATCTAGGTCTAGGAGAAGTACATACTGTACTTACTGCAATGCACTCTTAACTACCTCTGTGCCCTTTTCAACTGTATGTTATGTCCTGATTTGTGTTTATATTGTAAACCGTGTAAACTGTATGCCAGATTAACCTTTCAGCATGAAAAGGATTTGCCTAGAATAGAATAGAATAGAATAGAATAGAATAGAATAGAATACTTTCCAATTAACGTTGTGGATTTCTTATAACCACTTGAACCTTAAATGACCGGGGTACGACAGGACTCTCTATCTATATCTCTCTATCTCATTCTCCATCCATCCATCCATCTTCAACCACTTATCCGTAGTCGGGTCGCGGGGGCAACAGCTCCACCAGAGTGTTTCAACATTTTGTGACTTCCTCCTGGGGGATCCCAAGACGTTCCAAGGCCAGTGAGTCTATGTGTTTCCTCCAACTGTGTCTTGGTCTGCCCCGGGGTCTCCTCCCAGTGGGACGTGCCCTTAGAGTATATATTAATAGAGACGGCACCCGGAGGAAACCCTGAGGCGAAATGGACATAGTGGCCGAATTTGGTATTGCAGCGCTGGGCCAAACACATGAACGCGCTGGTCGGTTGACTATCATTGCGCACGTTCATGATGACACGTGAACGCTGAATGCGTGCAATGATAGTCAACGGCCAGCGCGTTCATGTGTTTGGCCCAATCAATCCCAGAATGCACTCTGTTCCTACCCGGAAGGAGGAGTGAAATCGCCTCATGTGCTTTTGAGCAACTAAATGCAAGTGGATGGGAGGAGAAATCCGGTGCCGTCTATTAATATATACTCTAAGGACGTGCCTCGAGGACGTCCCTAGGGAGACACCCGAGAGGCATCCTGACCAGATGCCCGAACCACCTAAGCTGGCTCCTTTCCAGGCGAAGGAGCAGCGGTTCTACTCCGAGTTTCTCTCGTGTGACTGAACTTCTCGCCCTATCCCTTAGGGAGATGCCAGCCACTCTATCTCATTTTCTATCTACAAAAACGTCTGTGGTCTCCGAGGCTAGTCTATTACTGATCCATTCCTTTTTTCCTCTCTATACAAAATATTTTCACCAAAGAAAATCTGAACATTTTTGTAGACGTTAACATTGTAAATATACATTTACAAGGTGCACAAAACAGAGTGAAATTCCATCATGACGCTCGTAAAGTGTGAGTGTCATGTGAACCATGGATATACTGATGTTTTCTTGTATTGTATATGTCTTGGTGAATTGAATAAACTGGACCACAAAGGAAATGAGCCTTCAGGGCTGTTATTTGATATTATTTTAGCATTATTGTAATATTTACTTTTATACAAACTAAATGTGACACACACACACACACACACACACACACACACACACACACACACACACACGAGCACGAAAACAGCATGGTTGTTTTTCACCACCTGTGCACAACCTAACACACACCCAAACACACACGCAAATATTAACTGTATATATGGTGATTTCGGGTGTGCCAGTACAGTACAGTGACGATAACTCATTTCTCAACCGTTTCGGACGCAGGGCAGCTCGCCGGAATCGGGACGGCACCCTGGGTGCGTTCATGTGGGTCTGGTCTATATATATATATATATATATATATATATATATATATTGTTTAGAACAAAGCAATAGCTACTGCTATTGTTCATTTCTTGCATGAGAGGGGGAGAACTAGCTGGTTTTGGAGTGAGCTGCTTTGGCAGACAGTTTGAGGGTCCCCGTTCCCCAATGCCAATATGTGGTGCAGTGGTTCTGTAATAATTATGAATGAATGAATGAATGAATGAATGAATGAATGAATGAATGAATGAATGAATGAATGAATGAATGAATGAATGAACGAATGAATGAACGAACAAAGGAAGTAATTAATTGCTACTCACCACCTCCTCTTTCAAGCTGAGCCTGGAGCTACTAACTAAGTGTGGTTCAGTGGGTATAGGCTAATCGAAACAACATTTCAGAATACCCTGGCAATGTTTAGCTACAAAATTAGCAACAGACTTGTTTAAATGTTATTTTGAACTTTTAGCAACTGTTGAAAAATGACTCAAACACTCAGCCTGCTCACCAGTACACGCTCCAGAGACCACATTACACCCGTCCTCCATGACCTACACTGGCTCCCCGTCAAACAAAGAATTCACTACAAAGTCCTGCTCACCACCTACAAAGCTCTCAATAACCTGGCTCCCCCCTACCTCTCCGATCTTCTCGAACCTTATGCCCCCCTCCGCTCCCTCAGGTCCAGTGAAGCCAATCTCCTGAAGGTCCGCAAGGCCAAGTACCGCACCTGGGGGGACAGGGCCTCCCGGCATTATACGTTTCGGCCCCACAACTCTGGAATGAACTCCCCAACCATCTCAGAGTTGCTCCCTCTCTCCTCTCATTCAAAACCTCACTCAAAACTCACCTCTTCAGGATAGCTTTCCCCAGCTGAGGTCTGGATAGGATGTCCCCTGTTCCCTCGTTTATCCTTTTATCTTTTTAACCTTGTACTGTTGTTGTTTCTGTTATGTTTTGCTTTGTTTTTTTCCTAATAAAGTCTGTTCCTAGTGTTCTTATGTAAAGCACTTTGGGTATTTAGAAAAGCGCTATATAAATTTGAGCTATTATTATTATTATTATTATTATTATTAAAATACAGAATGGGCATTCTCCCTCCAAGGCTCCAAACGATTTTCTGTCTGCCTTCCTTGACTCCTGCAGTGCTGAGAGCAACGTAGTGAGTGACAGCCTTGATTGTAGTCAATCATGCTGCAGCAGCAAGTAGCCTACAGAGTACCATGCATTCCACAGTTACATTTTTTTGTAATTATTATTGTTGTTGTTATTATTGTAAAATAATTTAGACTGGAGAAAAACCGTTTGGTCTAGCAAGTTTTTAGCCTGAATGATGTCTTGCTCAAATATGGAGGGACAGCAGGATTTGGATGAATTATTAATTCACAAAAAAAGAAAACCATTCGTGTTCTACTTGTGAGCAAGGCGCAAGTTGGCATCTCGAGAGCGCATTTCTAGTTAAATCTGCAAAGTAACGAATTCTTGAACTAAAGCAAACAAGTCAAAAGTCCAGTAAAAAGAAGGCTACAATATTTCCCTCTGAGATGTAGGCTAGAATAGAAATTTAAATTAGCATGAAATTGAAATAATCAAGTACTTTTTCATTTTGAGTAAGGTATATATAGTTACTCTACACTATCGGACAGTTCGGACTTATGTCGGCTACCCATTGTCAGGTTTCTTCCTTGTTCACATCTTTGTGCAAGAATGATGGGTTTTCCCCATTAGTTTCGTAATCTGTTCCTTCTCTTGTTGAGTATGTGGCTGTTTACTTCATGGTGTGTCACACGAGGAAGATTTATTAGATATGTTTCTGGCAGTGCGATAGTTATCTGTGATGTGAGGCAGGCATGAGTTTACCTGCAACAAAGGCTACCAGTAACTCGAGTCAAGAAATTGGCTCAGATGCATGCCGATGATTCCATGTCGGGTCGTATTGACAGGTTGTCAGACTTGTCTCTCGCACACACGCACGCACGCACGCACACACACACACATGCACACACACACACACACACACACACACACACACACACACACACACACACACACACACACACACACACACACACACACACACACACACACACACACACACCAGGTGAGGTGAGGTGAATGCTTTGCAGAATGCTTTGCAGACCCCTTGGGGGACTTTTTTTAACAGTTTTTGTCCTTTGATTGATTGAAAATGTTTAAAAACAGGTCAATACAAAATCTGCTAAGAGGATATAACCCAGGTGACAGGTCCTACATGAAGTGAACAGAGGGTAACAAGACAACTCACCCCTTTTGCCACTTTTGGTGACAACTCACCCCGAACGTCCGGACAACTCACCAGGGGTGAGATGTCTTCACTTTCGGGGGTGAGATGTCTTCACTTTCGGCCACTTTCGGGGTGAGTTGTCTTCACTTTCGGGGTGAGTTGTCTGACTGAATATGTAGCCTTTGAGCTCTTTTATATACTTTACTGAACTAATGGTGACATAGTTCCTATTGGATATTGAAGTAGTCTATTTTCAGAACTTTACAACAACAACAACAATTTCTACAATAATATATAAGTATAATTAAGTCAAGGCATGATAGCACAGTCGCAATATAGGCTACAGATGTAAATATATTTATGACACAGTAAAATGTCGAAAATGAGTGATATTCCCCTTTAAGTATGTCAAGGTCAAATTCATACATTGAATAAACCTTACAAATACAAACATTATTGTTTGTAGGCTACCCAGTAGCCTACCCATATGATTAGATGAATGTGCAACATTGTTTCCATCTTCCAAGCATATTCCTGCCAAAATGGAGATCTTAAATTGTTGAAAATGTCTTTAAACCTCTGATTCCACTCATTTCCTTGTATAATCTGAATGATTTATCCCATTTATCCTATATATAATCAACCTTATCTTCCTGAATTAAAGTGTGTGTGTGTGTGTGTGTGTGTGTGTGTGTGTGTGTGTGTGTGTGTGTGTGTGTGTGTGTGTGTGTGTGTGTGTGTGTGTGTGTGTGTGTGTGTGTGTGTGTGTGTGTGTGGCTGAATGGTTATATAAGGTCACTTGTAATTTCTCACATGCTAATGTATAACTAGCAGTAGCCATATCATCATCGTTGTTGGGGGGGGGTCAATATTGCTTTGCTATTCAGATGTAATTCAGTCAGTATAAGTAGGCCTATTAGAACTGTGATTGATTGATCATGCGTCCGTTGGGAGTGCAGTCTAATTAGCAACTTTGTACAGCCGTGAGACTCTGCCTTTGAAGCGCAAACATTATCCACAAACGACCCCCCCCCCCCCCCCCCCCCCCCCCCCCTCAATGCTGCATAGAGAGAGAGACGCTCTACTCCTTACTTACAAGTGTTTCACCGGATTTTACTGTTAAATAAATAAATAATTAGCCGTGACTGCGCACGTCTGTAGGAACCGATAGTTAGATCCGAAATTGCATTAGGCCTACTGTAATGGGTGCCACGGAAAGTACAGACAACTCACCCCGCAATGTCAGAAAGTGAAGACAACTCACCGGGGTGAGTTGTCTGGACTTTCGGGGTTAGCTGTCCGTACTTTCTCGCCCAACTCGCCCCAGCGGAAAGTACAGACAACTCACCCCGACATGTCAGAAAGTGAAGACAACTCACCGGGGTGAGTTGTCCAGTATTCGAACAGAGCACAGCACATAATACTTTGAGTTCGCACAACCCCAGGTGTAAGAGCCGCAACATACCAAAGCCTACACGGGTTGTGCAGTCGACGCGCTGTGATTGGCCAGTCGCTGTGATTGACAGCCTAAACCTAACCCTAACCTTAACCTCAGTAAAACTATACCTAAACCTAACCCTAACCTTAACCTCAGTAAAACTATACCTAAACCTAACCCTTAACCTTAACCTCAGTAAACTTAACTTGCCCGGGGGCGTGGTTATAAACACAACCCGTGTAGGAATTAGTATGTAGCGTAAGAGCCATTTGAGCCACCATATTGTTTTCTAGGTTTCATTGTCAATTTGCCAATCAAGGTAGCCATGGTTACAGGGAGAGAGGGTATTTAACCCTGGCCCTAATCAGTCTCAGGTGTTGTCAGACTGTGAACATGTTCTGTATCCTGTGCGTTTGTTTATTTTGTATCTATAGAACAAAAGTATAGGACTTTGGTCAGATAATAATAAACATAACTTAATATGAACTCGTCAAACGTTTTGATTTCAGTTATTTTGATCACACGTCTGAACTTCGTCGGCAACCAGTAGCACCCAAGTATAGGGATTTGGGCTCTACACCGGGTATGGAGTATGGACTAGTTGCATGTTATTATAATTACTTGTATGGCCTACTTGTGTGCAAGGCGCAAGTTGGCACACAACCCACTAATTTATTAGTATGTTGGTCCTCCCTCTTTTAATACCAATTCTTATTGAGATTTCTGTAAGCTCTTTTTGTAGTGTTGTGTCAACTTGTGTGCTGTGTATTTATTTATTTTAAGTCCAAAAATGGAATTATAATTTACTGAGGAAGATCAGAATAAATTGATGTGGCTAAAACATGCAGTTTTAAATCTGATGTGAATAAAATGTCAACGTTTTTGCAACTTGGTGTCATTCCTGAGCCTCCCTACCCAGTTTTAAAGCTCTGCATCAGTGGTGTATGCAGGAATTAATTATTACCTTGGCCTGGCCATATCTGCCTGGGCACACACCATTTTTTAATTAATTAAATAAATAAGTCATTTTTGTATTAATTAATATGCATTTTTGCCTTCAATTTCCTAAAAATGTCAGGTGTCAGAACTGCATTTAAATGAACTATTTACTGGACAATACAACCAACCAATACCACTGCACAACACACCAACCAATACAACTGGACAACACACCAACCAATACAACTGGACAACACACCAACCAATACAACTGGACAATACACCAACCAACCAACCAAGAGACTTTGATTTGATTGTGCAGAAATTAATTACAACCAATAAGGAACCAATGTGTTGCACTGTGTGGTATAAACACTAGTTATTTAAGCTACTGTTACCTTATTATCTGTGTTGGAATCTTGTTTTGGTTCCATACGATGATCAACATAGTGAAGGCAGCCTCCTTTTGAGCAGCAGCACGTTGTGTGTTGAGTCTTGCACTGGCTTTACTCAGATAAATACTTCCCCAGTCCTTGTTGTTGTAACTGCATTCCCTTTTCTTTGCCGTGGTCTTAGTTTCTCCTCCATGTTTCTCCACAATTTTCGCTAACTTGTGCTGTGTTTGTTCAATGTGTTGTTTTGGTATTGGTGGGCGACGTACACGCACGCACGCACGCACACACACGCGCGCGCGTGGTGCGGTATTTCCGAACGTGCCCACAATGTCTTGACAGTCTCCGCTCCGCTCCTCACAAAGCCAGTTGATAAAACACAATACACCAACTATTTTTTGGCTGGGCCTAGTAGTTAGGTAAAGTTGTGGCAAATCTGCAAAACCACTAGCTTTCTTCACAGATGTGGGTGTCTACTATCACAGAAAAATGTGTTCCAACCCAACTCCCTTGGGAAACTTTGTGACAGCTGCTGAAAGTTGGGGTACCATTATCAACCAATATATATATATAATTCAAAATTTCATTATACTTTAAGTAGCATGTGATATGTCAAACTAGGGGGTTTTCATGACGCTGAATCCATTCCAAGCATGAGTTTTGCACGAAAATACTCCTTGGGCTAAATTCGGCCATAGCTACTTGCCCAAATGTGCCCAAATGTGCTGACCTCATCACATTTGTGATGACAGCTACTGTATGGGCATTGTCTGAACTCAACTCACCTGCTAATCTGGCGGCTGAAATGTCAGGATGACCGTGTTTTTCGTGCCATTTCATTGGCCACTCTTCCCCATCTATTCTAATGATCTTCACATGGCTCTGGTCCATACTAATGCGGTTGCATTAACGGCATCATTAGAGCTATATGGATCAGAGCTAACGGGCGGATAAACACATTTCTCATAAACCTTTTTTTTAATTATTTTCCTTTTTCATAAAATAAACATTGAAGAACAAAGTTAGGAGGATACATACAATTATCTATTGTTATTCACATTCACGGTTACAAATTGCCTATTATCTTTATTCATGGACTTTTATTTTGGAATTATTATTTATAATGGAAAACCGCGTCACTGCAGAAGCACAGCACACCATACACTTTACCACTTTTAATACCAATTGTATTGTTTTATACTGTACTACTACTGAGTCCTGAGTCCTGCATGTCATTGTCATAAGAGAGTGGATTGTTAGGATAGGGTCTGGACACTGTCCCTACAGACAGCAATTGGACAACAGAGACCTTGAAGCTGTTTAATTACATTGTACAATGTATGCATTTTGTTGACTTAAAAAATAGATTATTATTTAAAATAAATACAAATACAATACATTATTCGGCAAAGTTCACACATTAACATACAACAACAATCTGGTGGCATACTCTCCTATGGCAATAGGAAGCATGCATGTCCACATCTCCAAGATATAGCTTTATGGAGCTCTTAAACCTATCTCTGGCATGGCAAGTCCCACCCAACTGTCTATATAGCCTAGGCCTATAGTGGCCTTGGGATTCGGGGCTCTGGCCATAGGCTAGTACTATAAGCGCACTTGGACCACATCTGTTGCACGACTGGGGTGCAAACCAAGGACACGGCCGGTAAGCAACTGCATTGGACCAACAGCAATGCCTTTCACAAATTCACATCTGTGCCAACACTGGGCCTGGCAAAGCAGTCTTAACCATATAAACCCTATATTTCATTGTACAACAAATAGCAAAAATAGCCATGCAATGTGCAAGATGTGCCACCACCACTGGGCCTGAAACAGCAGTAAACATTTCATTGTACAATCAACAGTACAATAGCCAATGTGCAAGTTTTGCTGTTTTATTTTTATTTTCCCATAAGAAAAGAGTCCTTCTGCACACCTACAATGGACAGGTGCGTCGGATAACAGGAACTGATAAGTAGAGAGAAAGAATCTTCACTTGAGATGAGATTTTATCTGAGCAACGTTTCGGTCGTCAGACCTTCATCAGGCATCTGATGACCTGATGACCTGATGAAGGTCTGACGACCTGATGACCTGATGAAGGTCTGACGACCGAAACGTTGCTCAAATAAAATCTCATCTCAAGTGAAGACAGTGTGTGGGATTCTTTCTCTCTACTTTTTATTTTCCCAAAATAGGGACGCCATTTTTAAAGGAGCATTCAGTGATTTGGGTGATTTGGAAAACCACCCAGTCCGCCCCGGTAACAAAATGTGCACATGCACGCTCTACAGTTGGGGGAAGTGCAACAGGCCAACAGCATGTGCACCAAGGCCCGCCCCCACTCGATCATGATTGGAGGAAGGCCCCTCTCATCCTGATTGGATGAAGGTTTTGCCACCCGCCGCCAAAACTGAAACTAGGGTTTTTTGACCCCAGGGGCTCACTGGGGACAGGGAGGATTTCCTTATTATGGTCAGCACACTCTATAGTAGGGAGGATTATCCAGAAAAAAAGATAAAATAAGTGATATTTGAATTAAGTCAAATCACTGAATATACCTTTAATGTGGTTAAGACAGAAGAGGACAATGGCTCAAGACACAGGAGTAATACCATTAGGCCTACCTTCATTCAACACCACTGTTTTAAAGTGCTTTGTTGTGACCGAGGCGAGGACCACTGTGCTGCATCCTTGATGTGGACAGATTCTCAATTAACTTTACCCATAGGCCTACCCCCCACCCACCCCATTGACATATTGACCCACACACTCCTCAAAGGGGTGCACTGACAGCAAACCTTGTGCATTACAATTTGCAGGTGATGTAAGTGATATTCATAAATTAAAGTAAGTGTTAAATAGCCCTATATCCCTATAGCAATCATTGCTATATAGAGTAAATAATAAAACTTTCTTTATATAGCACCTTTCAAAATTGTGTTACAAGTGCTTTACACAATACACATGACATAAGGATACAAACAACAGAACAATGCAACAGGAAACATTTCAATAGTCAGCAAAATAAAATAAGCAACAGAAGACATTTCAATAATCAGTGAAATTAAATAAAAAATGATTAATAGGAGTTGGCACTGAAGGCTAATCTATAAAAGTGCATTTTCAGTAGGGATTTAAAAGAGGAGACAGATTCAGCATGCTTGATCTCCAAGGCCAAGGGCAGTGCATTCCAAAGTGTTGGTGCTGAAAGATCTCCTTTGGTCTTTAAGTTACAGACTTGGGGATCTATAAGCTCTTTGCTTGATGATCTCAGACAGCGAGTTGGGACATAGGGGGAGATTAGATCAAAGATGTAGGGTGGAGCGAGACCAGACCTAGGCCCTCATTTATCAATCGAGTGTAAAATCTGCCCCAAATTCGAGTGTAGGATTCGTAGTACACCCACGTCGGGTCGGCATTTACAAAGTGATCGCAGACAGCTGTTTCTTCCTAATTTCATTCCTAGCAGTGATAAATGTGACGGCTGAAATCAATCTGGCACGCCCTATGAAATCAAGCCTCGCCCTCGTTTTTGCGACATGAACAACTGCCATACGACCTGGAAACCATGGTTACAGGAAGAAAAAAAAAGGTTCCCTCGCTGACCCCTCTCTCATACACAGACGCACGCACACGCAACTAAGGCAACTTGCAACTTGTTGTATCTTAAATAAATAAACCTGCATGAATTAAATAAAGCTGTATAAAGGCCTACCCTGTCTGTTTCTCCTCTCGCTTGGCTTCCCTTGCTGCCTGCCTCACCCCCCCCGCACGCACGCACGCACATATCGCAATTTGCAAGCAACTGTCACTGTGTGTTGTTAGTTGTATATTCAATTATTAAAGTATTTTTAATTTAATATACAACAAGATATATTAGTGAACGAAAACCTGAACCTGTGAACCATGAATTAAATAACAAATAGGCACACACACGCTGCTGTTTTGCATAGGTGCTCCTCCTGTCCTGTCTGTCTGTCTCTCTCTATCACTGTGGTCCGTCCGTGACCGTGACCAACTGACCATGCACCGCACGTTCGACAGTATTTAGATTGCCTCGCAGTCGCTGCAGTGGCTGGGCACTGGTGGTGGTGGGCTGGCTGGGTAGCCTACCTATCTCCGATGCTGTTCCCACTTGCGCTGGTACGGTACATTTGGCATTCGAGCGACGCGTCAGGTTTATTAAACGAGGAGGAGATTGCACATACAGTAACTCCAGAAAGACATTGGCCTGCTGTAGATTAGGCTACAGTATAGGCTACCCACGTTGGGACTCTCCGCAGCTGCACTAGCCTATAGTAGCCTACTCTCCAACGGCCCGTCATGGAAATATTTCAGCACAGACAGCCCAAATCCTCGCATGTATGCGCTCATGCAAAACACTGTTTAAATGGCTTGCAACATTGACAAAACATTGTTTTTAATTGCGCGATTTTAATTACTTGTAAAGTTGGAAATCTCCTACTAATTTCATATGACACAAAGACACATCTTATATGTATTTAGCCCATATATACCTATACAGTTTTATATAAACATTTTAGGAGTGAATACATATGTTTAGATGCCTGTGACAGCCTCTCAGCTGGTCAAACAATGCTGCTCCGCTGTTCTACGACAGAAAAACAGGTGAGGACAAAGCGTACGACAGCTCCCGACCAGACGTGGTTTTTGTCTTGGCTCAAGTTCAAAATCAAACGTTGGCGCAAATAGTAAATTTACTGGAGAAACCTGTTCCTGAACAAACAATACACCATTGATTACTATTGGAATAGGCTATATAATAGAGCTTTAACCGTTAAACAAAACACAAAAAATAAATAAATACACTTTTAATGAATAGTATCGACATGCCAATTGCTAACAAACTGCATTAATTGTTGGTACTAATGAATGTTTCCGTCGGAACAGAATTGATTGTGTTGTCGGCTCCTGACACATGGTAGATATCTGGAGAACAAGAAATGTTTTAGTAAAATGGCTCATTCAATCTGCAAAATATCTATAAGTGGTTCTCAAACTTCTTTGTGTCATGAAGGACCTCCAAATTAATGTGTGTTTGGCTACGGCCCGTAAATGGTGCATTTATATATTCCAAGGCACTTTGCATAGATTGTATTACATTCACCCATTCACACACGCATTCATACGCCGATGGCAACGGAAACCATGCAAGGCACCAACCAGCACATCAGGAGCAATTAGGGGTTCAGTGTCTTGCTCAAGGACACTTCGACGCTAACTCTGGGGGAGCCCGGGTTCGAACTGGCAACCTCACGGTTTACATCCGGCCACTCTACCCCTGAGCCACCGCCGCCGGTTAGATCAGTGAATCTATTATTATTAAACATGATGCAACTTACTTCGCCTTCCACCGCGTATTCTCCTGAAGAAGTTTAATCCAGAGGAAGCAATACCACCACTTGTACTCTGTATGGAAAACATGGACCAGTAACTATAAGAATGTGTTCACACAATGCAAGCCATTAAAGAGGCGCTTCACTTGTGTCCTTGACAGTTGTCAGTGCACTAGCGCCTCCTACTGGTTGTTCTGGTGGGGAGGGTTACTAATGGAGAATGAAACACTCAAAATTATCATAGCAACATTAATTTGTATGTCCTTGTGGAAGTCTAGAAGCTAAGTGACCAAATTATAATTTAGTCCATCTGGTGTGAGCTGCAATAGCTTGGCATTTTACTTGTGACAGAAGAAAGCACTCTTTCAATGGAGGAGAGTAGGAGACTCTTGCCTCGTGGCTACCTGCATTCCACATGGCATCGCTTGTATGTTTCAATTCATATTCATATATATTTTTCTAAATAAGATTAAGTGACAAAGGTAAAATGCTTGCTCCATTTCGAGGTCAACACAGTCAAAGAAGTGTTAATTGCGACTGTAGGTCGCACATTACTATGAAAACCTGCAAAACCTGTCCGTCAGTCAGGTCACACTCATATGGTTGTCAGCTCATGACGCCTCGTGACATCACGCCTCGTGACATCACGCCTCGTGACATCACACTGCGTGACACGTCACACCACCATATACTGTATGGTAGATGCTCCATATACGGCCATCCATATATGGTTGACGCCCCATATATGGCCGTCTCCATATATGGCCATCTCCATATATGAAGATCACGACACTGACCTCATCAAACCCTCATCGAAAACTCAAAGATTTAGGCCTGGCCCTACCTGGGCCCTCATCAAACCCTGTACACTCAAGAGACTGCCACCCTTAGATCTCCATATATTGAGCTGGCCTGTTCATTCCATATGTTGATCTGTCCTCATCAAACCCTGTACACTCAAAACACGCTCCATATATGGCCAGACCTCATCAAACCCTGCACATTCAAGACACCGCTGCCACCCTTAGATCTCCATATATGGAGCTGGCCTGTTCTGACATTCCATATGTTGATCTGTCCTCATCAAACCATGTACACTCAAAACACGCTCCATATATGGCCAGTACAGAATTCATTCCATATGTTGATCTGACCCCCCATGGCAAAGCGCCAGCGTGGTCGCTTCTCGCCCTCAGGGCGTCTTACTGGTTGTTATTGGTTGACAGTGCACAGTAGGCCAATTTCACACCAGCGGAAAAAAAATGAGAAAATGGGGGGAAACTGCAAAAGAAAAGCCAAATGGCAAACTGATGCTAGTGGAACTAACTGTGGTATTAAAAACTACTGATTTTCAAATGCACTTACTCTTGTTTGATTAGAGCCGGTGCCTGTACTTCCTGCAGGTAGATGTCTTAATAAGGCAGCTCGGATCTGTAGGCAGAGTGTTTGAATGTTATACAACAAAATACATACTTTTTAAAACAAAGCAAATGTTTTATTTTAATATAGTTTAGTATGCATCTGCATTAGTGTATGTTCTATATTTGTATATTACAACATACCTTTGAATCCAACAGTGTCCCAAACACTAAAATGAAGAAACCCTAAATGAAATAAATAAAGAAGTGTTTTATTGATGGTTGTATACATCAGTATAGTAATGTATAGTAGGCCTATAAATTCATGCCCAATAAAAAACTAAATGTTTGTCTGTGATCTTTTTTTGCCCAATAATTATTTGGTTAAAAATGTCACAGCTCTTGCCATAACTTTGCGGAATTGAAGTTTCCCCAGCAGACCACAGCAGCCCTCATAGCATAGAGCGGAGGCAATAAGTAATATTGCTTTTATGCAATTTGTTGCGGTCAAATGTGTTTTTTTGTTTTTGCTTGTTTCATGAATGTGTTATTAGCTGCCATTACAAACATCCATGCCTTGGTTGTCCCACAGATGTTATGCTGTTATGTGTTTTGCCAAGTCCCGGAAAAGACGCACTGTGATTGGCCAGTACAGTCACTTTGAACGCTCACCCCAAAACATGATTTACGAGACTGTGATAGAGAGGAGGGAAACTGGACAACAGGGGCATTTCTGACAAATCACACCTGTGTGAACTGTGAACTGTGAAGTGAGGGGCGCTCTTATCATCATACATCTCATTCCGGACAATCACAATTTGCGTCTTAAATTTTCTGCCCTCACTTTTTATCCGCAATATGTATCCTCAGCCAATCAAATCATCGCTAAAATTCACACAAACAAAGCTGGGCATAGGAGGGGCTAGCACCCCTCAAAATAGACCCCATGGCAAGTCATTTGGGATCAATATAAGTAGGAACATTATTAGCCTATATGCTTTTGCATTACCTGTAATGAGTTGAAGAATGCGAAGGCAATATGGATTCCAATATTTGTTGGAGATGTCATAGTTCCCACTCCCAGACCCCAAGTCAATCCAAAGAAAGGAGTCAAAATGGCCAAGCATCTTGCGACGACAACTATCGCATTCGTTTCATCTGACTGGTCACCCACACCTCTCCTCAGCATTTTGTACAAGACCACGATTAGAATTATGAAGTTTATAAAAACAATGGTCAAGGCAGGAATCACGAACGCAAGTAGGGCTTTCGTCTTGTGCCAGTTTAGCCAACAAGCGTTGTATTCTCTGATGTAGCCATTGTTGCCCGCTGTAGAGGCAATGGTGACGACTGCTATAATTAAAGGGCCTCCGTAGCCCAAACAGAAACCGATGGCCAGCATGGTTGATTTAGACATCTGGGAGAAGACCATGATGGTTCGGTAAAACAGGAGAAGGCCAGACACAAGCATCCAAAAGAACAGGGCAAGGTAGAAAAAGTGTATGAAAAATGTTGCTGCGCGGCATGGAGCGACTGGAACTCTGTAATCTTCCCCTGGATTTTCAAGGGGGTTGTCGGCAATTGCTGATCCAATGATGAACCAGATGTTTGCAATGAGCAGAGACACCGCAATGTTCACAATACAAACATGACGCATGTATGAGGTGCTGTTTCTGGTCATGGCCTTCCAAACGACTCCCTCAACGATGAGACAAATGACCAAGCATCCCATTGATATCCCTACGCCAATGTACGAGATTATGTCCAGTAACTCTTTAATTTCTGGGGGAATGTCAATCGACATAAGAATTGTGAAGGAGGTTAGGTGGGTGCAGTTACAGGCGACGGTATCATTTATGTCTGACACAAAAGCACACCCCTCGTGGTCCCATCCGCCGAGGTTATCAAAGAGTGCGAAGTTCCAGAAGACGCACTGTGGGCTCAATGTCAACGACGTGTTTTGTTTGTCAAAAGTTATTATCACATTTTCAACCGTGGTGTTCAGCTTGACCATCAGAACTTTGCCATTGATGGTGTTCTCATAGCTGGTTTCGTTGCTGGTGGTATTGAAGCTGGCATTCCTGGGAGGCAGGATGCTGTTGAGGGGGAAGACAATGGTGGTAATGAAGAGGTTGGTAGCACTGGTGTTTAGAATGTTGAGGGTGACACTAGAGTTAATGTCCGCCTGGTACGAGTTGTTGAATCTTGTTCTGTCCAGCAGAATGAGGTCGGTTGATATATTAAACTCCCCTTCCAAGGCGTCGATGATACTTTCCAATGAAATTAGAAACTTTGAGCTGGCATTGAGGGTTTTGTTGGTGTTTAAAATGAACCAGGATTCTGTTGCTGCTTCATCAATGATGACATCCACTATTTCCAGGATATCCTGCAGACAAAACGGCATTTCTCTGTTAAAAACATGTTTTAAGCTACAACATATTGCATAATACTGTAAGTATAATGTGACATAATAAAGCTCTCCTGTGGTTCTAAATTTGGTGTTTTAGTGATGAACAACAGGTCTAACATCTAGTGTTTCTTATTTTCATTAACCTGATATTACGCTATACGCTTACGATATGTATATTTTTGAGCTGAAGGCGAGGGCTGCGAGGCATATAGCAACCTGAACCTATATGGGGATTTCTTTCCACCGCTTACCGTCATGACACTCTCATCGACATCAACGGCGACATCTGCAATGTTGCCCAGGATGTCAATAATAGCAGATATGGTTGCACTCGAACCAGTAATTTCTGTTTGATATGCTTCTGCCACCTTAGTTAGATTCCCCACAAAGTCTGGAACTGTCTCCGCAACCAAATCCTAAAAGAATCAAACATTTGCATGATACCAACCAAGAACATTCTGTTATGTTACCAGTGGTTCTCAAATGTCAAGAACCCCCAAATTAATAATTAGTGGGCCGGGCTGGAAATATCTTGTACCAAAGACCCTCATACAAGATAATTGTTGTTAAACCATTTCAACAAATATTCCACATTCAAAAAAAAAGTTATTTTTTGAAAGTAGCTGACTTGTAACTTCCCAACAAGTAACATCCCAACGTGTTGTGAGCTTGTAGATCAGCTATTTTCAAATATCCGCTGTGTATAGGGTTATAGTGGCTAAACAGATTTATTAACTAATTTCACTGGGGACCCCCTGGAACGCCCTCGAGGACGTTCCAGGGGTTTTTTTGTAACCCATTCAATTATCTAATGTGATCCTGGGCTCTACACACCCTCCGCCAACCTAGTGTCGAAGTTGCTCCTTTGCACCTGACAGGGGGAGTTTCCCTGGTTGGACGTAGCGCGTGGAAGGAACACGTTATTCCAACCAGTTCCTTTCCCCTCCACCAGGCGCCCCGCTCAGAGGCCATTTTGAGAACCACTGGTGAAAGTGATTCCCCTTCATGTGGTGGTATTCCCTATAAAGATTAAAAAAAAAGGCTTCTTTTACCTGGGATTCAGTCAGAAGTTCTCCTATTTCTGTTACAATACAACTATCCTCCAGAAGTTTCCATTGTCCACTGAGACATTGGACGCGTATCTTTCCAACCTGGCCAGGACCACATGCTGGTTCTGATATGTCTCCTTCTCGTCCAGGACCATACTCCTCATCATTACATGTAGGACCTTGTGCCAAGTGCAAAGAATCCAGTTATTTCCATGCAAATTTTATGACTGCAACAATAATACATACCTTGTATGACAACAACAACAACAATAATAATAATAATAATAATAAAATCTCTATTACAAATGTTCCTATTGGTATGGTGGGAAGCTCCTGGGTTGAATTTCCACCCCAGGCCAACTGTAGACAGTAAATTGCTTCACTTACTCTCACGGAAGATTTTCAGAGTTGTTGTCTTTTTATAAATGGTGTTGGTCCCAGTCGCATAACACGTGAAGTGTTTTTCGACATCACCTGCGCAGTTTCCAATGATGTACTTGTAGATGATGCAGAAATTATCTTCTTGACCTTCGTTATCTGTGAACATTTAATCATATTACAGGCAGCTGTGTGTATAGCTTTTATAGTAGTCCCAGAAGTGCACTGTGATGAGCCATTCTTTTTTCCTTTTGTTGCGAACGCAGTGAGCATTTACTATGAGACCCAGCAGATCATGTCTGTCTGTGTGTGTGTCTGTCACGCTGTAACACCACCCGCCCACCACCAGAGGGCGCAGCTGTATCACACACAAAAACACACATGCACGCACACACACACGCACGCACGAACACACACACACACACACACACACAAAACTTAACTTAAAAAAAACTTAACTTAAAAAAAAACTTCACTTAAAAAAAAACTTCACTTAAAAAAACCCCTTAAAAAACACAAAAAAAGAGAACTTAAAAAAAACCTTAAAAAATTACGTAATTTATTCTAATTCTAATTTATTCAAGAACTCGAGCAAGAGAGAAAGACTGGTTCCGGCTGGAAGATGTGCCTCGCCAAATGTAGTTGTGTTCAACGTAGATTCAGGAGTGGATACCACCCACTGCTCAACCTAATCACTCCCATCCCATATCTCCTCGTCAAGTTCACCTGCGTCTCCACGGCCGCACAGCCAATCACGTAACATTACCCACAGCATAAATACACACCTCATATCATTACTTACCTGTTTGATACCGCCTCGCGCTGTCAAATTCCCCCCCCCCCCTCCTCCCCAACTAACCCCCTCCATCCTCAGCATTGCCCTGCTAACACTTCTCTCTCTCTCTCCTTCTCCTAGGAGCCCCCGGGGGGGCAGCGTCCGAGCAGAGGCGACCGACCGCTCCCGGGCGAGCAGGTCGGTCGTCAAGCTCTCGAGACTACGTCCCCATCCTAAGTCTCGCCCTCCCCGGGCTCCTCATCATTACACCCACATCTCACTTGTGCAAATAAATACTCCTAATCTTGAACAGTGGTGTGGTTTCTTACTAGTGAATTCATTCTTACCTGAAGGTAAGTCCTCTTCCTCCTCATTCCTCCACTGGACTTTATAGGGACTTTGCACGCAACAACTAAGGTCTTGAGTATCACCTCCCTTACAGGGGATGTTGTAAGCGCTATTGATTTGTATGTTGGGAGCTTCTTTGATGACATCAGATTCCATGTATCCGCTCTGCTCGAACTTCATTGCTCGAACCTCGTCTTCCAGGATACATTTATAATACCCTGAGATTAAAATTAAGCTTGAATTAGTTGATGAATCAGTACAATGTGAAATAGTACAGCTTTTACATGTGAGTTACAGTACAAAGTGGTGATCTAGAATATTGTACAGGTTCAAAATTAAAATGGTAAAAGTGACACATTTGCAACATTTTATTTTATTATTATTATGGCACAATTGGCAGGGAGAAAGGGGAGCATGCGCGCACACACGCGCGTGTTTGTGTTTGTGTGTGTGTGTGTGTGTGTGTCTAGTCATAGTGAAGTAGTCAGAACACAGCTCATTTTGTATTATTCAAACTTATCATGAACTGTGGCTGCATTGCACAGATATTGACTTGTGATTGGTCATTAAAAGTTATGGTAGCAATTGGTACTTACCCCTATCACGAGCAATAACGTTCTCAATTGTAAGAGTGGAGGTCTGGCCACTATCAGAGACTTCAAACCTTTTAAAGTTTGTGGCATCCTTCCCATTGAATTCCCACTTCGAACTAGTAACTTCAGTCAGAAACATCTCATCAGGATTGCAAGTCATGCTTATGGTTTGACCAGTGTACGTTTGAGGCGGAAAAGTGATTTCTTTTTCACCTTGGGAAAATGTGGAATGTGGAAAAAACAGGATAAGTTGATATCTTTTTACTATCTGATTCCAAATTGATGACATAATTTTTCTGTAGCTTATTTTAAAAACGTACTTGTGTAAGTTGTCGAAACTGAGCCTATTGCAGTCAGATTTCCCTCCTTCAAGACATTTGGGAGATCTGCATTTGCCTTGAGTAATGCCGTTGTATTAACAGAAAATGTTTGCAAAACGTAGTTTACAATAGTGCTTCCTTTTCTGTTAGTAAGAACAAACCAGGAAAAAGTTGAGAACATAAATGTGTCGCACAGCCCTACAGTACATCTAAATTGCTGTATTTGTTGCTGTAAAATACTGTACCTAAAGTTTGTTACTTCAATAGAAATGAACGCTTTGATTCTTCCATAAGTCTTCTTCAACTGCAAATTAAATGATATTTTTAATGACAGGAACACAGCAATATGAAAAACAATTGAATGGAATGGAGATGGGTCTGGATTTCCACACGCACACGTGCCGCACACACACACACACACACACACACACACACACACACACACACACACACACACACACACACACACACACACACACACACACACACTTACCAGGACCTCCATACGTTCTTTAAGATCTCGGAATTCTTCACTTCCTTCATCATTTAAATCCTCCTTGAAAGCCATTGTAAGCCTAACTGACATGTTCAATTCTGGGCGAAGATAAAAATCAAAGACAGTATACTGTAGTTGCATGCATTGTCTTGTATGCAATAACCATATCATCTCTGTCGGGTGGATATCTCATAATTCTACAACTATGGAGTTAATAAACTGTTACTTTTCACGATTCAAATATATATATATATTTTTAGCAAAGGTAGCAGTCGATGTCGATACATGCTCAAAACGTGTCGTTTCACGATACTTTTGTGTGACACTGTAGTACTGTAGTATAATCAAGTAGCGTGTTAATTTACGAGATTAACGAGTGAAATAAAACACAAAATGTTAAAATATGAAGATAAGATCTTTTTTTTTTTTTGTAATTATGTATGCATGTATTTTTGTGTATATGTGTACTGTATATAGATATATATATATATTTTTTTATTTCCTCCAGACTGTTTTTCCGACTATCCTTGGGATTGTGGGTGGGGGGAGGGTGGGATAGGGGATTGAGTTTTATTTTTATATTTTATATGTCTGTTTAATACTTGCCCCTGGGCTACTGTTACAAAAACCGGAATAAAAAGATTTTGAAAAAAACCAAATATGAAGATAAGGTTTCTGCCCGACAGCAATGATATACATTCCCAAGGTGGACAATGATGTTCAAACTTTCATGAAATGTAAAAAAGTTAGTTATTATTTAGTCAAAAGCTCTTGTTAATACTTTACATTGTTTAATTATTGATAATATAAACCCCACAGACAAACGTAACCACTTACAACGTGATGTTCCTATCTTGGTCATTTCATAACAGACGAAGAGTTTCAAAAATGTAAAAAGAATAATTTAGAATAAATAATTAAAAAAATAGCAAAACATGAATAAAAAGCAGACCTACAAGCTCAAAATACATCATGATGTGATGCGTTGAGCTTGTATGTAGAGCTTGTATGTAGACACTGTCAAACAGCATAAGTATACAACATAAGTATAAGGGTTTTTTAAAGTACAATGTTTTTTAAACACTTACCGATCGGTGTTGTTGGTGGTTGTGTTTCTGGCAGAGGTGCAGCAGTAGTTGAATCTGTAATGATATTTATGCATAGGCAGAGGAACCATAAGAAGAGAGTTCATGTACCCCATCCCAATGTTTGAGGGGCGCGAGCCCCTCCAATGCCTGTTTTTGTTTTTTGTATTATTATTACGACATATAGCAGCCACGTCTATGGACTTTTAATGTTACCTTATGGGTTACAGTTAAATTAACATGTTTTACTGTGTCTATCTATTATCCATTATCCATTTATTCAAATACACTGTAATACAGAATTATCTTTGCATATTACCGGCTGTCTAGTCTCACGTATACCCAGACTTTCGGTGATCTGGTCACATTCTAATTCTGTTTGGGGTAGAGAAGCTATTCTGAAATTAAAAAAATGCCTGTAGGGGAAGGCCGGCCCTCCTAATAAGGGCGGACGCATTCAGTTGGTGTGGTAAAGGCGTACAGTGGGCCTAATTTTGTCACCAGTAATTTTGTCATCCAGAGCAGACGATTGACAGGCAGAGATAGGCAAAGATACCGATGGTCTGGCAGCTACTCTGGCTATGTGAGACTACTGACCGTCATGCGACCAAAGTACATGAAGCTCTGTAGAAAGTAACATGAGGACTGGTATGTAATAAGAATAAGGTCTATATCTGTGAGCATAAAGAAGAGGGCAAGACATGATGTACATACTCAGCTTGATATGAACGACGAGTGACAAATCTAAAAAGAGGAGCAGAAAACACTCATGGCAAAACTTTGGCATAATTCTAACGGTGACTAAAGAAATTAATGTAAATAATTAGACTCACAAAATAATACGTTCTCAAAAGAACAATATTGATAAATGTGTCTTTTTCGGCTACTTGTTTTACGTCTCCTATTTCGGAACACTCAAATTGTATACACGTGTTGTATACAATTTGTTCCAAAGGACACTTGTCACACTTACCGATGGGCTGAATGCGCCGTCCATCGCCTCATGAAACAGTGAGATTATGACATTCAATATACAAGTATATGATTGGTAGATTTTCTTAAAGATATGTAGACAAAGTTGTGTCGATCGGTTTGTAGTCTTACCTGAGCCAAAAAGCAGTAGACACACGCACACATTCTAAAAACGTTTGTTGGTGCCACCATCGTTAGCATTTAAAATGGCTAAACTCTGAATAGAGTGCTCTGTATCCACTATATCATACTGTCTGAAGTAGAGTCAAACAGAGTTGCAAGCCCACATGGGGAATTAATCAAACTGGAAATAACATTTACTCAGTTAAAAATGGTCACTAGAGGAACAAACTGGAGAGCACCTGCCACACACACACACACACACACACACACACACACACACACACACACACAGTCACACACACACACACACACACACACACACACACACACACACACACACACACACACACACACACACACACACACACACACACACACACACACACACACACACTTTGGAAATGATTCTAGCATCCATCCAATTAAGTTGTTTCTTTAAAATAGTATCCATTACTTCAATATGAGTTAGTATTAACTTACCCGTTTTTGCTGAGGTAGTTGTTGTTGCTGCTGTTGTCTTCTGTGTCGTTGGTGTTGGTGTTGTTGTTGTTGCTGCTGTTGTTGTCTTCTGTGTTGTTGGTGTTGTTGTTGTTGCTGTTATCTTCTGTGTTGTTGATGTTGTTGCTGGTGTTGTTGTTGTTGTTGCTGCTGCTGTTGTTGGTCTTGTTGTTGTTGCTGTTGTTGTTGGTGGTGTTGTTGTTGGTGGTGTTGTTGTTGCTGCTGTTGTTGTTGTTGTTGCTGTTGTTGTTGGTGGTGTTGTTGTTGGTGATGCTGTTGTTGCTGCTGTTGTTGGTGTTGTTCTTGTTGTTGGTGGTGCTGTTGTTGCTGCTGTTGTTGCTGCTGCTGCTGTTGTTGGTGGTGCTGTTGTTGTTGCTACTGCTGTTGTTGCAGCTGTTGTTGGTGGTGCTGTTGTTGTTGCTGCTGTTGTTGCTGCTGTTGTTGTTGCTGCTGTTGTTGGTGTTGTTGTTGCTGCTGTTGTTGGTGGTGCTGTTGTTGTTGCTGCTGTTGTTGCTGCTGTTGTTGGTGGTGCTGTTGTTGCTGCTGTTGTTGGTGTTGTTGTTGTTGTTGGTGGTGCTGTTGTTGCTGCTGTTGTTGCTGCTGTTGTTGGTGTTGTTGTTGCTGCTGTTGTTGGTGGTGCTGTTGTTGCTGCTGTTGTTGCTGCTGTTGGTGGTGTTGTTGTTGCTGCTGTTGTTGGTGGTGCTGTTGTTGTTGCTGCTGTTGTTGGTGGTGCTGTTGTTGTTGCTGCTGTCGTTGCTGCTGTTGTTGGTGGTGCTGTTGTTGCTGCTGTCGTTGCTGCTGTTGTTGATGGTGCTGTTGTTGCTGCTGTTGTTGGTGGTGCTGTTGTTGGTGGTGCTGTTGTTGCTGCTGTTGTTGGTGTTGTTGTTGGTGGTGCTGTTGTTGTTGTTGCTACTGCTGCTGTTGCAGCTGTTGTTGGTGGTGCTGTTGTTGCTGCTGTTGTTGGTGTTGTTGTTGTTGTTGTTGGTGGTGCTGTTGTTGCTGCTGTTGTTGCTGCTGTTGTTGGTGTTGTTGTTGCTGCTGTTGTTGGTGGTGCTGTTGTTGTTGCTGCTGTCGTTGCTGCTGTTGTTGGTGGTGCTGTTGTTGCTGCTGTCGTTGCTGCTGTTGTTGATGGTGCTGTTGTTGCTGCTGTTGTTGGTGGTGCTGTTGTTGGTGGTGCTGTTGTTGCTGCTGTTGTTGGTGATGCTGTTGTTGTTGTTGCTGCTGCTGTTGTTGGTGGTGTTTTTGTTGGTGGTGGTGTTGCTGCTGTTGTTCTTATGGTGGTGGTGGTGTTGGCTGTAGTATTTTGTTGTGTTGTAGCAGTAGTAGTTGGGTCTGAGGATACATAAGGCTGTTATTGTACTGTGAACGTAATGTATAAAAGTGCAAAACATGTTTTTATTTAGTTGGTGTGTTTCAGATTAAAATGTTGGTGTTTTTGGAGAATTGTTGTGCTGTTGTATTGTGGCAGAAAATAAAATTTAAGTTTGTTTTCCATGTACTAAAAAGTAACTGTTCAGTTGACATTAATAAGGTAAAGTTGAATTATTAGTTATGTATCAGGTGATGATGTTGAGCAAACTGACACTGTGGGAGCCAACCCAAGGCACAGCTAGGAGAGGGAAGGAGGCGCACTAATTACTATGTAGACACACTGCAGTGTGACAGCGCAGCTAGCAACACTGGAGAGCTCCGGACCCTGATGCTGGAAGGTATGGAGTTGAGGACAGCAATCCAGAGTTTGTGTCGACCAGTTTGCACTCTCACATCACATTGTAAAGTTTTACTTAGGATGGGATGCTTCAGCTTTTAAGATCTCATAACCAAGAATTACAGGCACGTTGGGCAGATTCCAAAGTACTCATACTTGGTCATGTAAGAGTGGCATCAGTGTACACCTAAAATTGTATGTGTCACAATTAATATTTGGGGGCTGAGCCCAGGTACAAGGAGCCCACGATCCACTATGTTTCACTTACTGCATTAAGAAAGGATATTATATATATAATGATATAATTATAATCATAATTATAATTATTTACATTATTAAAATGACATGCTGGTCACACATGTTGGTATGGTCCAAACATAATATTCAACCAAATTCCTAGTTAGTTACTTACAGGTTACCGAAGTTGGTGTTGTAATGACAGTGGTGTTCTGTTGTGTTGCTGATGATGGTGTTGATGTTGTTGTTGCTGCTGTCGTTGCTGCTGTTGTTGGTGGTGCTGTTGTTGCTGCTGTCGTTGCTGCTGTTGTTGATGGTGCTGTTGTTGCTGCTGTTGTTGGTGGTGCTGTTGTTGTTGCTGCTGTTGTTGGTGGTGCTGTTGTTGCTGCTGTTGTTGGTGATGCTGTTGTTGTTGTTGCTGCTGCTGTTGTTGGTGGTGTTTTTGATGGTGGTGGTGTTGCTGCTGTTGTTCTTATGGTGGTGGTGGTGTTGGCTGTAGTATTTTGTTGTGTTGTAGCAGTAGTAGTTGGGTCTGAGGATACATAAGGCTGTTATTGTACTGTGAACGTAATGTATAAAACTATAAAAGTGCAAAACATGTTTTTATTTGAAGAAATTCAGTTGGTGTGTTTCAGATTAAAATGTTTTTTGGAGAATTGTTGTGCTGTTGTATTGTGGCAGAAAATTAAATTTAAGTTTGTTTTCCATGTACTAAAAAGTAACTGTTCAGTTGACATTAATAAGGTAAAGTTTAATTATTAGTTATGTATCAGGTGATGATGTTGAGCAAACTGACACTGTGGGAGCCAACCCAAGGCACAGCTAGGAGAGGGAAGGAGGCGCACTAATTACTATGGAGACACACTGCAGTGTGACAGCGCAGCTAGCAACACTGGAGAGCTCCGGACCCTGATGCTGGAAGGTATGGAGTTGAGGACAGCAATCCAGGAGTCCAGAGTTTGTCTCGACCAGTTTGCACTCTCACATCACATTGTAAAGTTTTACTTAGGGTGGGATGCTTCAGCTTTTAAGATCTCATAACCAAGAATTACAGGCACGTTGGGCAGATTCCAAATTACTCATACTTGGTCATGTAAGAGTGGCATCAGTGCACACCTAAAATTGTATGTGTCACAATTAATATTTGGGGGCTGAGCCCAGGTACAAGGGGCCCACGATCCACTATGTTTCACTTACTGCATTAAGAAAGGATATTATATATATAATTATATAATTATAATTATAATTATTTACATTATTAAAATGACATGCTGGTCACACATGTTGGTATGGTCCAAACATAATATTCAACCAAATTCCTAGTTAGTTACTTACAGGTTACCGAAGTTGGTGTTGTAATGACAGTGGTGTTCTGTTGTGTTGCTGATGATGGTGTTGTTGTTGTTGTTGGTGGTGGTGGTGTTGTTGCTGTTGTTGTTTTTTATGGTGGCGGTGGTGGTGTTGGCTGTAGTATTGTGTTGTGTTGTAGCAATAGTTGTTGAGTCTAAGGATACATAATGCTGTTATTGTACTGTGAACGTAATGTATGAAAGTGCTTTAAAACGTGCCCCAAAACCTTAAGGGACCACTTCACCACTTTTCAACCTATCTTCATATAATAGGTCCTCACTAATAATCATGAAAAAAGGGCGCTTTGTTTTTCCTACTCGGTCTGTGTCTCATAGGAGGGCTGTGGGCAGTTCAGAAACCGTCCTCCAGTGACATCATCGATGAGGAATACAAGCTAATAGAAACTGCAGGCTTTATAGTCCTGAAAAGTTGCAATGCGAAAATGGAAGCCATCGTTCTCACGATAATGAAAATCTAAACATTTTTGTAAAAAAATATTGTTTAAAAAAAAAATCTGCCTAATGATGATGTCACTAGAGGACAGTTTCTAAACTGCCCACAGCCCTCCTATGAGACACTGACTGAGTAGGAAAAATTCGTGCCACTTTATCATGATTATTAGTGAGGACCTATTATATGAAGATAGGTTGAAAAGTGGTGAAGTGGTCCTTTAATTTGAAAATATTCAGTTGGTGTGTTTCAGCTTTATCAGACTTTTTGGTGTTTTTGGAGAATGTTTGTGGTGTTGTGTTGGGGCAGAGAAGAATTTTGAATTATGTTTGTTTTCCATGTACTGAAAAGTAACTGTTCAGTTGACATTAATACTGAAAAGTGTATTAGTTATGTATCAGGTGATAATAGCGAGCAAACTGACACTGTAAGAGCCACCCCAAGGCACAGCTAGGAGAGGGAAGAAGGCGCACTGTTTTGAAATGATTTGATTATAATTAGTAATATTAGCAAGAAGACAGCTGATGCATTGCTTAAAATAAATCTAAAAGGTTTGATCTATTTTTAAAACATATGTTAGCTTCATGTCTCACTTACTGGTTACCTAATGTTGTTGGTGTCAACTGTCAAGAGAATATACCTTAGAGCTGTTGTGTGGGAATAATAATAAAAAGTCCTCCCCATTCTGTGTTTCCTAGAACTGGAGGTCTGAAAAAATCATTAACACGGTGAATCACATCTTGATGACATCATCAACATTTGATTCACCATGTTAATGATTTTGTTAGTGTTCTGTCCAATAGTTGTTGCATCTGTTTATTATTATTATTATTATAAATTTATATATCAGATTTTAGTATCAGTGACTGAGGTAAAGAAACGTACTGTATAAATCACAGAGATCGTGGGCAGACATAATGAAAAGACTATTGTTATTGTGCAAAACATGCCCCTTCAAGACAAAATAAAAACATTTTCTCCCCTTCAAGTCCCAATTTAGTAAAGCCAATTCCCAATTCCCCAGCCTCTCTACAAGTACTCCATCTCTGCTAACCCCCACAATCAGTCATTGGGAGGGTGAAGAAAGCATATTTTGCAGTGTTTGTGAATATCAGTAGCTGACAGCAAATCAATTTGGGGGCAAGCTGTTTTCTAGCAACGCAATTACCGGTATACCACGGAAAAGGAAGGTCTAGAAACATTTCTAATAATTCATTTATATATTAAAGGAGCATTCAGTGATTTGGGTAATTTGGAGAAAAAAAAACGGTCCACCCGGTAACAAGATGTGCACATGCACACGCTCTACAGTGGGGGAAGTACAACAGACAAACAGCACATGCACCAATGCCCGCCCCACTCGATCATGATTGGAGGAAGGCCCCTCTCATCCTGATTGGATGAAGGCTTTGCCACCCAAAGCCCAAACCGAAACTAGGGTTTTTTTTACCCCAGGGGCTCACTGGGGACAGGGAGGAACTCCTTATATGGTCAGCACACTTTATAGTAGGGAGGATTATCCAAAAAATAAGAAAAAATAAGTGATATTTGAATTAAGTGAAATCACTGAATATACCTTTAAGTGTCTCATGTCGTATTTTAGGTTAAATACTAAACAAACTTACAACCCTACAGATCTTTTAAATACTTACTGGTTACAAAACTTGATGTTGTGATAATTGTAGTGTTCTGTTCACTAGCTGAAAAGAAAACATTCAGCAAATGTTCTTATTATTACTTACTGGTTACTAAAGATGATGTGATGGCTGTAGTGTTCTGCTGTGTTGTAACAGTAGTTGTTGAATCTAGAATGATAAAATCATAATTCAGTTATTCCTGATGGGCGAAAATATTCAGATCAAGCAGACTAATTACCGGTAAGTCTGTTTCAAAGTTTAACACATGCCATATATATACTTACCAGTTACTGAAGTTGCTGGTGTTGGTAGGACTGTAGTATTCGGTTCAGTAGTTTCTGGTGTTGGTAGGACTGTAGTATTCGGTTCAGTAGTTTCTGGTGTTGGTAGGACTGTAGTGTTCGGTTCAGTAGTTTCTGGTGTTGGTAGGACTGTAGTGTTCGGTTCAGTAGTTTCTGGTGTTGGTAGGACTGTAGTGTTCGGTTCAGTAGTTTCTGGTGTTGGTAGGACTGTAGTGTTCGGTTCAGTAGTTTCTGGTGTTGGTAGGACTGTAGTGTTCGGTTCAGTAGTTTCTGGTGTTGGTAGGACTGTAGTGTTCGGTTCAGTAGTTTCTGGTGTTGGTAGGACTGTAGTGTTCGGTTCAGTAGTTTCTGGTGTTGGTAGGACTGTAGTGTTCGGTTCAGTAGTTTCTGGTGTTGGTAGGACTGTAGTGTTCGGTTCAGTAGTTTCTGGTGTTGGTAGGACTGTAGTGTTCGGTTCAGTAGTTTCTGGTGTTGGTAGGACTGTAGTGTTCGGTTCAGTAGTTTCTGGTGTTGGTAGGACTGTAGTGTTCGGTTCAGTAGTTTCTGGTGTTGGTAGGACTGTAGTGTTCGGTTCAGTAGTTTCTGGTGTTGGTAGGACTGTAGTGTTCGGTTCAGTAGTTTCTGTAACGATATATTTGATATACATTTGTACTGACAAGTGATCGCAATCAAACTCTGGACTGATGATGAGAAAGGTTAAGAGAGGAGTATGCCTCTTAGTAGAGATTTGTACCCGACTGCCACGGATCCCAAAGTCGGTTCCGCGACGCATAGCCAGGGGGTCCGGGGGGGGGGGGGGGGGGGGTTGGTAGTGAACTGGGTGGGGTATACTACAGTATGTGTAATATGTGAGTTTACCATAATCGCAGCAATCCTTAATCATATTACATCATAGGCCTATTCAAGGGTTTTTGGAAAGTCACTCCATGCAGTCACTTTCAGTTAGAGCACTGCAGAGGCTGCGTTTCTGTGACCAGCTGTTGCTCGTTGACGCTCGCTAATGCATCAAGGAAGGCAATTATGTTTCTGCACTGATAGCATCTTAAATAAAAGTTGTGAAAATGTGGTAGCGAGTTGAGACTTTGATTGAAAGGTTTTAATACAAATAGTTCCAATAGCATCTAAATGGGCGGTGGTGGCTCAGGGGTAGAGTGCCTGGATGGTAACCGTAAGGTTGCCAATTCGAACCCGGGCTCCCCCAGAGTTACTGTCGAAGTGTCCTTGAGCAAGACACTGAACCCCTAATTGCTCCTGATGTGCTAGTTGGTGCCTTGCATGGTTTCCGCTGCTATCGGTGTATGAATGTGTATGTGAATGGGTGAATGTAATGCACAATCTCTGTAAAGCGCCTTGGATAAAGGCGCTATATAAATGCACCATTTACCATTTACCATTTTAAATGTAAGGTTGTAGCTTGTAGCTTATTGCTTATCGCGAGGATTGGGGGTACTGGAAAAATGTCTCCCCCCAAGGGGTATCTGGGCCAAAAAGGTTTGGGAACCCCTGCTCTACTGGGTGCTCCTTTTGAATAAGTATAAACTAATGGGTTTGTTGGAAACTTTTGGAGACAGATTAGTACTGTACATTGTTTAGAAATTTTAAATAATGTTCTCTCTCTGTACCTGCAATGAGGTAGTGAGGAATGCTGCGATTCCCAGCACACGAGTCAGCATATGGTGTCACTGTGATGGTATAGTTCTGGCCACAGTGCATGTTGGGTATCTGACAGCTGGTACTGTTGGTGTTGCAGTTATGTATTTGTCCATCCTGGCCCACCGCTGTCACATTGTAAGCTGTGGCACTGGGGCTTCCTACCCAGGTCACATGGGTTGAGTTGGGACACACCAGACTGGCAGTAACATTATATGGAGCACACGGGGCTGGGAAGAGAACGAAAAAGAGTAAAAAAGTGAATCAGAATCATCTTTATTGTCACATTACAGGTTTATTAGAAGTGTGTGGGTGTGTGTGTGCGCGCGCGTGCGTGCGTGCGTGCGTGCGTGCGTGTGTGTGTGTGCGCACGTGTGTGCGTGTGCGTGCGTGTGTGCGTGCGTGCGTGCGTGCAATGTTCTCCATCTCATACCTGAGCTGAATGTCAAGGCCAGACTCGGGTCACTGGAGCAGTTGCCATTGATGGCCTTAACGTCTATAGTGTAGGTGGTGCCACACATGATGCTTGTAATAGTACAATGGAATACAGAGGACAGGCAGGTGGCATTGCCTTGACTACTTGAGGCAGAAACATAGTACTGTACTGCTCCCTTGGTGCCAGACCAGGACACAACAGCACTGTTGCTGATACATTCAAGATCTACAAAGATGTTGGTAGGAACACATGGCACTACAAAGAGAAGACAATTCCAAAGTTAAGCATGATTAAAGCAATAATGTGATGAGCTAAGAAGAAAAAATCTAACTGGGCTTCAAGATATAATGAAGCAAAATGTAAATTAACATGATTTGAATTTCAAAATTAATAAAGAGAAATGGAACAACGTATTTCTTGGTTCCTCCCTTTACTCAATTGCGCATTCCATATCCCGATTTTAAGTCATTCAATTGAAGTAAGTTGCGTCCCACAGAGAAAATGACCTAACACTTCAAAATCAGAATTACGGTGCCTTTGGTGAACATCTTCTCACCTGTTTTCAGATCCACAGCTGAACTTGGTTGACTGTGACAACCTCTGTCCACAGCTACAACAGTGACAGAGTAGTTTTCACCACAGTCTAGATCAGTGAAAGAGCAGGAGTTTGCATTGCCTGAGTCACAGGTGTAGATGTCTCCATCATGTGTTGTTGCTGTTGCTATGTACATGTCTGCTCCTCTGTCAGGGGACCAGGACACTGTGCTAACTCCGCATAGTGTAGAAACAGAAACATTACTAGGCGGGCAGGGACCTGGAGACACAAGAGGTAAGAAGTGGAGAAAAATAAATGTTTATTCTCTTTCATGTTCCTTGAACTGAACCCAAAGTATGGGGAGAATATTTGAAATAGTCTAATAGTAAATAGTTGTTAGATTTTAGGTCTTGTTCCCGCTCTGTACCTGCCATTAACTGATAAGGAATGCTGGGATTCCCAGCACATGAGTCAGCATATGGTGTCACTGTGATGGTGAAGTTCTGGCCACAGTGCATGTTGGGTATCTGACAGCTGGTACTGTTGGTGTTGCAGTCATGTATTTGTCCATCCTGGCCCACCGCTGACACAGTGTAAGCTGTGGCACTGGGGCTCACTACCCAGGTCAGTGAGGTCACATGGGTTGAGTTAGGACACACCAGACTGTCAGTAACATTATATGGAGCACATGGGGCTGGGAAGAGAAAGAAAAAGAGAGAGAAAGTTAATCAGAATCATTGTTTTTGTCACATCACAGGTTTACAAGAAGTGTGTGCGTGCGCACGTGTGTGTGTGGGTGTGTGCGCGTGTGTGTGCGTGTGTGTGCGAGCATGCGTGTAATGTTCTCCATCTCATACCTGAGCTGAATGTCAAGGCCGGACTCGGGTCACTGGAGCAGTTGCCATTGATAGCCTTAACGCGTACAGTGTAGGTGGTGCCACACATGATGCTTGTAAGAGTACAATGGAGTTCAGAGGACAGGCAGGTGGCATTGTCTTGAGTACTTGAGGCAGAAACATAGTACTGTACTGCTCCTTTGTGGCCAGACCAGGACACAACAGCACTGTTGCTGATACATTCAGGAGCTACAGAGATGTTGGTAGGAACACATGGCACTACAAAGAGAAGACAATTCCAAAGTTAAGCATGATTAAAGCAATAATGTGATGAGCTAAGAAGAAAAAATCTAACTGGGCTTCAAGATATAATGCAGCAAAATGTAAATAACCATGATTTGAATCTCAAAATTAATAAAGAGAAATGGAACAACGTATTTCTTGGTTCCTCCCTTTACTCAATTGTGCATTCCATATCCCGATTGTAAGTCATTCGATTGAATTAAGTTGAGTCCCACAGAGAAAATTACCTAACACTTCAAAATCAGAATTACGGTGCCTTTGGTGAACATCTTCTCACCTGTTTTCAGATCCACAGCTGAACTTGGTTGACTGTGACAACCTCTGTCCACAGCTACGACAGTGACAGAGTAGTTTTCACCACAGTCTAGATTGGTGAAAGAGCAGGAGTTTGCTTTGCCTGAGTCACAGGTGTAGATGTCTCCATCATGTGTTTTTGCTGTTGCTATGTACATGTCTGCTCCTCTGTCAGGGGACCAGGACACTGTGCTAACTCCGCATAATGTAGAAACAGAAACATTACTAGGCGGGCAGGGACCTGGAGACATAAGAGGTAAGAAGTGGAGAACAATAAATGTGTATTCTCTTTCATGTTTCCTTGAACTGAACCCAAAGTATGGGAAGAATATTTGAAATAGTCTAATAGTAAATAGTTTTTAGATTTTAGGTCTTGTTCCCGCTCTGTACCTGCCATCAACTGATAAGGAATGCTGGCATTCCCAGCACATGAGTCAGCATATGGTGTCACTGTGATGGTGAAGTTCTGGCCACAGTGCATGTTGGGTATCTGACAGCTGGTACTGTTGGTGTTGCAGTCATGTATTTGTCCATCCTGGCCCACCGCTAACACAGTGTAAGCTGTGGCACTGGGGCTCACTACCCAGGTCAGTGAGGTCACATGGGTTGAGTTAGGACACACCAGACTGTCAGTAACATTATATGGAGCACATGGGGCTGGGAAGAGAAAGAAAAAGAGAGAGAAAGTTAATCAGAATCATTGTTTTTGTCACATCACAGGTTTACAAGAAGTGTGTGCGTGCGCACGTGTGTGTGTGGGTGTGTGCGCGTGTGTGTGCGTGTGTGTGCGAGCATGCGTGTAATGTTCTCCATCTCATACCTGAGCTGAATGTCAAGGCCGGACTCGGGTCACTGGAGCAGTTGCCATTGATAGCCTTAACGCGTACAGTGTAGGTGGTGCCACACATGATGCTTGTAAGAGTACAATGGAGTTCAGAGGACAGGCAGGTGGCATTGTCTTGACTACTTGAGGCAGAAACATAGTACTGTACTGCTCCTTTGTGGCCAGACCAGGACACAACAGCACTGTTGCTGATACATTCAGGAGCTACAGAGATGTTGGTAGGAACACATGGCACTACAAAGAGAAGACAATTCCAAAGTTAAGCATGATTAAAGCAATAATGTGATGAGCTAAGAAGAAAAAATCTAACTGGGCTTCAAGATATAATGCAGCAAAATGTAAATAACCATGATTTGAATCTCAAAATTAATAAAGAGAAATGGAACAACGTATTTCTTGGTTCCTCCCTTTACTCAATTGTGCATTCCATATCCCGATTGTAAGTCATTCGATTGAATTAAGTTGAGTCCCACAGAGAAAATTACCTAACACTTCAAAATCAGAATTACGGTGCCTTTGGTGAACATCTTCTCACCTGTTTTCAGATCCACAGCTGAACTTGGTTGACTGTGACAACCTCTGTCCACAGCTACGACAGTGACAGAGTAGTTTTCACCACAGTCTAGATTGGTGAAAGAGCAGGAGTTTGCTTTGCCTGAGTCACAGGTGTAGATGTCTCCATCATGTGTTTTTGCTGTTGCTATGTACATGTCTGCTCCTCTGTCAGGGGACCAGGACACTGTGCTAACTCCGCATAATGTAGAAACAGAAACATTACTAGGCGGGCAGGGACCTGGAGACATAAGAGGTAAGAAGTGGAGAACAATAAATGTGTATTCTCTTTCATGTTTCCTTGAACTGAACCCAAAGTATGGGAAGAATATTTGAAATAGTCTAATAGTAAATAGTTTTTAGATTTTAGGTCTTGTTCCCGCTCTGTACCTGCCATCAACTGATAAGGAATGCTGGCATTCCCAGCACATGAGTCAGCATATGGTGTCACTGTGATGGTGAAGTTCTGGCCACAGTGCATGTTGGGTATCTGACAGCTGGTACTGTTGGTGTTGCAGTCATGTATTTGTCCATCCTGGCCCACCGCTGACACAGTGTAAGCTGTGGCACTGGGGCTCACTACCCAGGTCAGTGAGGTCACATGGGTTGAGTTAGGACACACCAGACTGTCAGTAACATTATATGGAGCACATGGGGCTGGGAAGAGAAAGAAAAAGAGAGAGAAAGTTAATCAGAATCATTGTTTTTGTCACATCACAGGTTTACAAGAAGTGTGTGCGTGCGCACGTGTGTGTGTGGGTGTGTGCGCGTGTGTGTGCGTGTGTGTGCGAGCATGCGTGTAATGTTCTCCATCTCATACCTGAGCTGAATGTCAAGGCCGGACTCGGGTCACTGGAGCAGTTGCCATTGATAGCCTTAACGCGTACAGTGTAGGTGGTGCCACACATGATGCTTGTAAGAGTACAATGGAGTTCAGAGGACAGGCAGGTGGCATTGTCTTGACTACTTGAGGCAGAAACATAGTACTGTACTGCTCCTTTGTGGCCAGACCAGGACACAACAGCACTGTTGCTGATACATTCAGGAGCTACAGAGATGTTGGTAGGAACACATGGCACTACAAAGAGAAGACAATTCCAAAGTTAAGCATGATTAAAGCAATAATGTGATGAGCTAAGAAGAAAAAATCTAACTGGGCTTCAAGATATAATGCAGCAAAATGTAAATAACCATGATTTGAATCTCAAAATTAATAAAGAGAAATGGAACAACGTATTTCTTGTTTCCTCCCTTTACTCAATTGTGCATTCCATATCCCGATTGTAAGTCATTCGATTGAATTAAGTTGAGTCCCACAGAGAAAATGACCTAACACTTCAAAATCAGAATTACGGTGCCTTTGGTGAACATCTTCTCACCTGTTTTCAGATCCACAGCTGAACTTGGTTGACTGTGACAACCTCTGTCCACAGCTACAACAGTGACAGAGTAGTTTTCACCACAGTCTAGATTGGTGAAAGAGCAGGAGTTTGCTTTGCCTGAGTCACAGGTGTAGATGTCTCCATCATGTGTTTTTGCTGTTGCTATGTACATGTCTGCTCCTCTATCAGGGGACCAGGACACTGTGCTAACTCCGCATAATGTAGAAACAGAAACATTACTAGGCGGGCAGGGACCTGGAGACATAAGAGGTAAGAAGTGGAGAACAATAAATGTGTATTCTCTTTCATGTTTCCTTGAACTGAACCCAAAGTATGGGGAGAATATTTGAAATAGTCTAATAGTAAATAGTTTTTAGATTTTAGGTCTTGTTCCCGCTCTGTACCTGCCATCAACTGATAAGGAATGCTGGGATTCCCAGCACATGAGTCAGCATATGGTGTCACTGTGATGGTGAAGTTCTGGCCACAGTGCATGTTGGGTATCTGACAGCTGGTACTGTTGGTGTTGCAGTTATGTATTTGTCCATCCTGCCCCACCGCTGACACATTGTAAGCTGTGGCACTGGGGCGTCCTACCCAGGTCAGTGAGGTCACATGGGTTGAGTTGGGACACACCAGACTTGCAGTAACATTATATGGAGCACATGGGGCTGGGAAGAGAAAGAAAAAGAGAGAGAAAGTTAATCAGAATCATCGTTTTTGTCACATCAAAGGTTTACAAGAAGTGTGTGCGTGTGCACGTGTGTGTGGGTGTGTATGCGCGTGTGTGTGTGTGCGTGTGTGTGTGTGCGAGCATGCGTGTAATGTTCTCCATCTCATACCTGAGCTGAATGTCAAGGCCGGACTCGGGTCACTGGAGCAGTTGCCATTGATAGCCTTAACGCGTACAGTGTAGGTGGTGCCACACATGATGCTTGTAAGAGTACAATGGAGTTCAGAGGACAGGCATGTGGCAGTGTCTTGACTACTTGAGGCAGAAACATAGTACTGTACTGCTCCTTTGTGGCCAGACCAGGACACAACAGCACTGTTGCTGATACATTCAGGAGCTACAGAGATGTTGGTAGGAACACATGGCACTACAAAGAGAAGACAATTCCAAAGTTAAGCATGATTAAAGCAATAATGTGATGAGCTAAGAAGAAAAAATCTAACTGGGCTTCAAGATATAATGAAGCAAAATGTAAATAACCATGATTTGAATCTCAAAATTAATAAAGAGAAATGGAACAACGTATTTCTTGGTTCCTCCCTTTACTCAATTGTGCATTCCATATCCCGATTGTAAGTCATTCGATTGAATTAAGTTGAGTCCCACAGAGAAAATGACCCAACACTTCAAAATCAGAATTACGATGCCTTTGGTGAACATCTTCTCACCTGTTTTCAGATCCACAGCTGAACTTGGTTGACTGTGACAACCTCTGTCCACAGCTACAACAGTGACAGAGTAGTTTTCACCACAGTCTAGATCGGTGAAAGAGCAGGAGTTTGCATTGCCTGAGTCACAGGTGTAGATGTCTCCATCATGTGTTGTTGCTGTTGCTATGTACATGTCTGCTCCTCTGTCAGGGGACCAGGACACTGTGCTAACTCCGCATAATGTAGAAACAGAAACATTACTAGGTGGGCAGGGACCTGGAGACATAAGAGGTAAGAAGTGGAGAACAATAAATGTGTATTCTCTTTCATGTTTCCTTGAACTGAACCCAAAGTATGGGGAGAATATTTGAAATAGTCTAATAGTAAATAGTTTTTAGATTTTAGGTCTTGTTCCCGCTCTGTACCTGCCATCAACTGATAAGGAATGCTGGGATTCCCAGCACATGAGTCAGCATATGGTGTCACTGTGATGGTGAAGTTCTGGCCACAGTGCATGTTGGGTATCTGACAGCTGGTACTGTTGGTGTTGCAGTTATGTATTTGTCCATCCTGCCCCACCGCTGACACATTGTAAGCTGTGGCACTGGGGCGTCCTACCCAGGTCAGTGAGGTCACATGGGTTGAGTTGGGACACACCAGACTTGCAGTAACATTATATGGAGCACATGGGGCTGGGAAGAGAAAGAAAAAGAGAGAGAAAGTTAATCAGAATCATCGTTTTTGTCACATCACAGGTTTACAAGAAGTGTGTGCGTGTGCACGTGTGTGTGGGTGTGTATGCGCGTGTGTGTGTGTGCGTGTGTGTGTGTGCGAGCATGCGTGTAATGTTCTCCATCTCATACCTGAGCTGAATGTCAAGGCCGGACTCAGGTCACTGGAGCAGTTGCCATTGATAGCCTTAACGCGTACAGTGTAGGTGGTGCTACACATGATGCTTGTAAGAGTACAATGGAGTTCAGAGGACAGGCATGTGGCAGTGTCTTGACTACTTGAGGCAGAAACATAGTACTGTACTGCTCCTTTGTGGCCAGTCCAGGACACAACAGCACTGTTGCTGATACATTCAGGAGCTACAGAGATGTTGGTAGGAACACATGGCACTACAAAGAGAAGACAATTCCAAAGTTAAGCATGATTAAAGCAATAATGTGATGAGCTAAGAAGAAAAAATCTAACTGGGCTTCAAGATATAATGAAGCAAAATGTAAATAACCATGATTTGAATCTCAAAATTAATAAAGAGCAATGGAACAATGTATTTCTTGGTTCCTCCCTTTACTTGTGCATTCCATATCCCGATTGTAAGTCATTCGATTGAATTAAGTTGAGTCCCACAGAGAAAATTACCTAACACTTCAAAATCAGAATTACGGTGCCTTTGGTGAACATCTTCTCACCTGTTTTCAGATCCACCGCTGAACTTGGTTGACTGTGACAACCTCTGTCCACAGCTACAACAGTGACAGAGTAGTTTTCACCACAGTCTAGATCAGTGAAAGAGCAGGAGTTTGCATTGCCTGAGTCACAGGTGTAGATGTCTCCATCATGTGTTGTTGCTGTTGCTATGTACATGTCTGCTCCTCTGTCAGGGGACCAGGACACTGTGCTAACTCCGCATAATGTAGAAACAGAAACATTACTAGGCGGGCAGGGACCTGGAGACATAAGAGGTAAGAAGTGGAGAAAAATACATGTTTATTCTCTTTCATGTTTCCTTGAACTGAACCCAAAGTATGGGGAGAATATTTGAAATAGTCTAATAGTAAATAGTTTTTAGATTTTAGGTCTTGTTCCCGCTCTGCACCTGCCATCAACTGATAAGGAATGCTGGGATTCCCAGCACATGAGTCAGCATATGGTGTCACTGTGATGGTGAAGTTCTGGCCACAGTGCATGTTGGGTATCTGACAACTGGTACTATTGGTGTTGCAGTCATGTATTTGTCCATCCTGGCCCACCGTTGTCACATTGTAAGCTGTGGCACTGGGGCTTCCTACCCATGTCAGTGAGGTCACAAGGGTTGAGTTGGGACACACCAGACTGGCAGTAGCATTATATGGAGCACATGGGGCTGGGAAGAGAAAGAAAAAGAGTGAGAAAGTTAATCAGAATCATTGTTTTTGTCACATCACAGGTTTACAAGAAGTGTGTGCGTGCGCACGTGTGTGGGTGTGTGCGCGCGTGTGCGCATGTGTGCGTGTGTGTGTGTTTGTGTGTGTGTGTAATGTTCTCCATCTCATACCTGAGCTGAATGTCAAGGCCGGACTCGGGTCACTGGAGCAATTGCCATTGATAGCCTTAACGTTTACAGTGTAGGTGGTGCCACATATGATGCTTGTAAGAGTACAATGGAGTTCAGAGGACAGGCAGGTGGCATTGTCTTGACTACTTGAGGCAGAAACATAGTACTGTACTGCTCCTTTGTGGCCAGACCAGGACACAACAGCACTGTTGCTGATACATTTAGGAGCTACAGAGATGTTGGTAGGAACACATGGCACTACAAAGAGAAGACAATTCCAAAGGTAAGCATGATTAAAGCAATAATGTGATGAACTAAGAAGAAAAAATCTAACTGGGCTTCAAGATATAATGAAGCAAATGTAAATAACCATGATTTGAATCTCAAAATTAATAAAGAGAAATGGAACAACGTATTTCTTGGTTCCTCCCTTTACTCAATTGTGCATTCCATATCCCGATTTATAAGTCATTCAATTGAAGTAAGTTGAGTCCCACAGAGAAAATGACCTAACACTTCAAAATCAGAATTACGGTGCCTTTGGTGAACATCTTCTCACCTGTTTTCAGATCCACAGCTGAACTTGGTTGACTGTGACAACCTCTGTCCACAGCTACAACAGTGACAGAGTAGTTTTCACCACAGTCTAGATCAGTGAAAGAGCAGGAGTTTGCATTGTCTGAGTCACAGGTGTAGATGTCTCCATCATGTGTTGTTGCTGTTGCTATGTACATGTCTGCTCCTCTGTCAGGGGACCAGGACACTGTGCTAACTCCGCATAATGTAGAAACAGAAACATTACTAGGCGGGCAAGGACCTGGAGAGTGGAGACATAAGAGGTAAGAAGTGGAGAAAAATAAATGTTTATTCTCTTTCATGTTTCCTTGAACTGAACCCAAAGTATGGGGAGAATATTTGAAATAGTCTAATAGTAAATCGTTTTTAGATTTTAGGTCTTGTTCCCGCTCTGTACCTGCCATCAACTGATAAGGAATGCTGGGATTCCCAGCACATGAGTCAGCATATGGTGTCACTGTGATGGTGAAGTTCTGGCCACAGTGCATGTTGGGTATCTGACAGCTGGTACTGTTGGTGTTGCAGTCATGTATTTGTCCATCCTGGCCCACCGCTGTCACATTGTAAGCTGTGGCACTGGGGCTTCCTACCCAGGTCAGTGAGGTCACATGGGTTGAGTTGGGACACACCAGTCTGGCAGTAACATTATATGGAGCACATGGGGCTGGGAAGAGAAAGAAAAAGAGTGAGAAAGTTAATCAGAATCATCGTTTTTGTCACATCACAGGTTTACAAGAAGTGTGTGCGTGCGCACGTGTGTGTGTGTGCGCGTGTGTGTGTGTGTGTGTGCGTGTGTGTGTGTGTGTGTGTGTGTGTGTGTGTGTGTGTGTGTGTGTGTGTGTGTGTGTGTGTGTGTGCGTGTGTGTGCGAGCATGCATGTAATGTTCTCCATCTCATACCTGAGCTGAATGTCAAGGCCGGACTCGGGTCACTGGAGCAGTTGCCATTGATAGCCTTAACGTCTACAGTGTAGGTGGTGCCACACATGATGCTTGTAAGAGTACAATGGAGTTCAGAGGACAGGCATGTGGCATTGTCTCGACTACTTGAGGCAGAAACATAGTACTGTAATGATCCCTTGTGGCCAGACCAGGACACAACAGAGCTGTTGCTGATACATTCAGGAGCTACAGAGATGTTGGTAGGAACACATGGCACTACAAAGAGAAGACAATTCCAAAGTTAAGCATGCTTTTGATTAAAGCCATAATGTGATGAGCAAAGAAGAGAAAAATCTAACTGGGCTTAAAGATATAATGATGCAAAATGTAAATTACTATGATTTGAATCTCAAAATTAATCTCAGAATTAATCTCAAAATTAATAAAGAGAAATGGAGCAACGTACAGTATTTCTTCCTTCCTCTCTTTACTCAATTGTGCATTCCATATCTATGACCTATAAGACATCAAAATCTGAATTACGGTGCCTTTGGTGAACATCTTCTCACCTGTTCTCAGATCCAAAGCTGAACTTGGTTGACTGTGACAACCTCTGTCCACAGCTACAACAGTGACAGAGTAGTTTTCACCACAGTCTAGATCAGTGAAAGAGCAGGAGTTTGCATTGCCTGAGTCACAGGTGTAGATGTCTCCATCATGTGTTGTTGCTGTTGCTATGTACATGTCTGCTCCTCTGTCAGGGGACCAGGAAACTGTGCTAACTCCGCATAATGTAGAAACAGAAACATTACTAGGCGGGCAGGGACCTGGAGACACAAGAGGTAAGAAGTGGAGAAAAATACATTTTATTCTCTTTCATGTTTCCTTGAACTGAACCCAAAGTATGGGGAGAATATTTGAATAAGTCTAATAGTACATCGATTTTAGATTTTAGGTCTTGTTCCTGCTCTGTACCTGCAATGAACTGATAATAAGGAATGCTGGGATTCCCACTAGCACATGCGTCAGCATATGGTGTCACTGTGATGGTGAAGTTCTGGCCACAGTGCATGTTTGGTATCTGACAGCTGGTACTGGTGGTATTGCAGTTATGTATTTGTCCATCCTGGCCCACCGCTGTCACATTGTAAGCTGTGGCACTGGGGCTTCCTACCCAGGTCACATGGGCTGAGTTGGGACACACCAGACTGGCAGTAACATTGTCTGGGGGGCTGGCACATGGGACTTGGAAGACAAAAAAGTAGGTGTTGATATTGAGGATAAATGTTTGCTGCATGATACTGTATAAGGAAAATATGCAATGTGTGATACGTTTGTTGGGTATTGTTATGGCAATAAGATAGAATAAAATAAATATTTTTACAATTTCAATGTGTCTCTGTATTGTACATGCTTCTCTGTTGAAATTCATTCGATGCAATGCTTCACATAGGATATTTAGTAACAGACTGAACAGTACTTGAGACTGAAATTTCAACAAGATACAATGTAATAATAACAAAAGGGACACAGCCAGACAGCAACAAGGTTACTCTAACACAGGTAAACGGGTATTGCATAACTGGGTGGGCATGTATTTTAAACTTGCATTGTTCCTGACTAGCATCGTTGCCAAGTAGGGTGGTGCCCAATGGTTACCGGTTGAAATTCTTTTTACTTCTCATTAATTGTAAAGTTTAATAGAATATTCTTACCTATGAAGGTTATAGTGACTTCTGTGATGTTTATTGAATCATGGATTCTTATGGGAAGACTATTGTTGTCCAAGATGTCCTGCAGTTGCAGTAACACTTCAACATCAACAGTGCTGATCTCAACTTCAACTATATATTCATAGAGTTGTGGAGGTTCTGTGGGCAAAAAGTTCAAGATGAAATACTGGATTAACAAATATTTTCCTGATTCGATATGCAATGCTTCACATAGAATATTTAGGAACAGTACTTGAGACTGACATTTCAATCAAGATACAACTTAATAACAAAAGGGACACAGACAGACAGACAGGGAAACTCTATTGTAACTACAACGGGTATTGCATAACTGGGGGGGCATGCATTTCCGACTTGCATTGTTCCCGACTAGCATCGTTCGCATGTATGGTATTTCCCAAAGGGCACCATTTTAATTTCCTTTAACTTCTAAATGAATTATAAAGTTTAATAGAATATTCTTACCTATGAAGGTTATATTGACTTCTGTGATGTTTATTGAGTCACTGACTCTTATAGGAAGACTAGCATTGTCCACGATGTCCTTCAGTTGCTTTAACAGTTCAACATCAACAGTGTTGATCTCAACTTCAACTATGTATTCATAGAGTTGTGGTAGTTCTGTGGTCCGCAGAATAGTACACAAAAGGTCATTTGATTACACAATTACAGTAAGTGTAAGCTGTTAATTATCCATTAGGCATACTGTGGTATTCAAGTTTGTCAGTATAAATAACCAACTCTTGTAAAATAAACCACAATCTTCTTGATGATGTTCTTAAGTGTTGAATTAGTCTAATAGTACATAGTTTTTAGAAATTAAGTCTAGTTTCCGCACTTTACCTGCAATGAACTGATAAGGAATGCTGGGATGCCCAGCACATGAGTCAGCATATGGTGTCACTGTGATGGTATAGTTCTGGCCACAGTGCATGTTGGGTATCTGACAGCTGGTACTGTTGGTGTTGCAGTAATGTACTTGTCCATCCTGGCCCACCGCTGTCACATTGTAAGCTGTGGCACTGGGGCTTCCTACCCAGGTCACATGGGTTGAGTTGGGACACACCAGACTGGCAGTAACATTATATGGAGCACACGGGACTGGGAAGAAAAAGAAAACGAGAAAGAAAGTTAAGCAGACTCATCTTTTTGTGTGTGCGCGTGCGTGCGTGCGTGCGTGCGTGCGTGTGTGCAATGTTCTCCATCTCATACCTGAGCTGAATGTCAAGGCCAGACTCAGGTCACTGGAGCAGTTGTCATTGACAGCCTTAACGTCTACAGTGTAGGTGCCACACGGGATTCCATATATAGTACAATGGAGTTCAGAGGACAGGCAGGTGAAATTGGCTTGACTACTTGAGGCAGAAACATAGTACTGTACTGCTCCCTTGTGGCCAGACCAGGACACATCAGCACTGTTGCTGATACATTCAGGAGCTACAGAGATGTTGGTAGGAACACATGGCACTACAAAGAGAAGACAATTCCAAAGTTAAGCATACTTTTGATTAAAGCAATAATGTGATGAGCAAAGAAGAACAAATCTAACTGGGCTTCAAGATATAATGAAGCAAAATGTAAATTAACATGATTTGAATCTCAAAATTAATAAAGAGAAATGGAGCAACGTATTTCTTCCTTCCTCCCTTTACTCAATTGTGCATTCCATATCTATGACCTATAACACATCAAAATCAGAATTACGGTGCCTTTGGTGAAAATCTTCTCACCTGTTTTCAGATCCACAGCTGAACTTGGTTGACTGTGACAACCTCTGTCCACAGCTACAACAGTGACAGAGTAGTTTTCACCACAGTATAGATCAGTGAAAGAGCAGGAGTTTGCATTGCCTGAGTCACAGGTGTAGATGTCTCCATCATGTGTTGTTGCTGTTGCTATGTACACGTCTGCTCCTGTGTCAGGGGACCAGGACACTGTGCTAACTCCGCATAGTGTAGAAACAGAAACATTACTAGGCGGGCAGGGACCTGGAGACATGAGAGGTAAGAAGTGGAGAAAAATAAAAGTTTATTCTCTTTCATGTTTCCTTGAACTGAACCCAAAGTATGGGGAGAATATTTGAATTATTCTAATAGTACATCGTTTTTAGATCTTGTTCCTTGCTTGTACCTGCCATCAACTGATAAGGAATGCTGGGATTCCCAGCACATGAGTCAGCATATGGTGTCACTGTGATGGTGAAGTTCTGGCCACAGTGCATGTTGGGTATCTGACAGCTGGTACTATTGGTGATGCAGTCATGTATTTGTCCATCCTGGCCCTCCGCTGTCACATTGTAAGCTGTGGCACTGGGGCTTCCTACCCAGGTCACATGGGTTGAGTTGGGACACACCAGACTGGCAGTAACATTATATGGAGCACATGGGGCTGGGAAGAGAAAGAAAAAGAGTAAGAAAGTTAATCAGAACCATCTTTTTTGTCACATCACAGGTTTACAAGATGTGTGTGTGTGTGTGTGTGTGTGTGTGTGTGTGTGTGTGTGTGTGTGTGTGTGTGTGCGTGTGCATGCGTGCGTGCGTGCGTGCGTGCGTGCGTGCGTGTGCGTGTAATGTTCTCCATCTCATACCTGAGCTGAATGTCAAGGCCAGACTCGGGTCACTGGAGCAGTTGCCATTGATAGCCTTAACGCGTACAGTGTAGGTGGTGCCACACATGATGCTTGTAAGAGTACAATGGAGTTCAGAGGACAGGCATGTGGCATTGTCTTGACTACTTGAGGCAGAAACATAGTACTGTACTGCTCCTTTTTGGCCAGACCAGGACACAACAGCACTTTTGCTGATACATTCAAGAGCTACAGAGATGTTGGTAGGAACACATGGCACTACAAAGAGAAGACAATTCCAAAGTTAAGCATACTTTTGATTAAAGCAATAATGTGATGAGCAAAGAAGAACACATCTAACTTGGCTTCAAGATATAATGAAGCAAAATGTAAATTAACATGATTTGAATCTCAAAATTAATAAAGAGAAATGGAGCAACGTATTTCTTCCTTCCTCCCTTTACTCAATTGTGCATTCCATATCTATGACCTATAACACATCAAAATCAGAATTACGGTGCCTTTGGTGAACATCTTCTCACCTGTTTTCAGATCCACAGCTGAACTTGGTTGACTGTGACAACCTCTGTCCACAGCTACAACAGTGACAGAGTAGTTTTCACCACAGTCTAGATCAGTGAAAGAGCAGGAGTTTGCATTGCCTGAGTCACAGGTGTAGATGTCTCCATCATGTGTTGTTGCTGTTGCTATGTACATGTCTGCTCCAGTGTCAGGGGACCAGGACACTGTGCTAACTCCGCATAGTGTAGAAACAGAAACATTACTAGGCGGGCAGGGACCTGGAGACATAAGAGGTAAGAAGTGGAGAAAAATAAATGTTTATTCTCTTTCATGTTCCTTGAACTGAACCCAAAGTACAAGGAGAATATTTGAATTAGTCTAATAGTACATCGTTTTTAGATTTCAGGACATGTTCCTGCTCTGTACCTGCAATGAACTGATAAGGAATGCTGGGATTCCCAGCACATGAGTCAGCATATGGTGTCACTGTGATGGTATAGTTCTGGCCACAGTGCATGTTGGGTATCTGACAGCTGGTACTGTGGGTGTTGCAATAATGTATTTGTCCATCCTGGCCCACCGCTGTCACATTGTAAGCTGTGGCACTGGGGCTTCCTACCCAGGTCACATGGGTTGAGTTGGGACACACCAGACTGGCAGTAACATTGTCTGGGGGTCTGGCACATTGGACTTGGAAGACAAAAAAGTAGGTGTTGATATTGAGGATAAATGTTTGCTGCATGATGATACTGTATGAGGAAAATATGCAAAGTGTGATAAGTTTGTTGGGTATTGTTATGGCAATAAGATAGAATAAAATAAATATTTTTACAATTTCAATGTGTCTCTGTATTGTACATGCTTCTCTGTTGAAATTCATTCGATGCAATGCTTCACATAGAATATTTAGTAACAGTACTTGAGACTGAAATTTCAATCAACATATAACTTAATAATAACAAAAGGGACACAGACAGACAGACAGACAGACAGACAGACAGACAGACAGACAGACAGACAGACAGACAGACAGGAACAACTCTATTGTAAATACAACGGGTATTGCATAACTGGGGGGGCATGCATTTCCAACTTGCATTGTTCCCGACTAGCATCGTTCGCATGTATGGTATTTCCCAAAGGGCAACATTTTAATTTCCTTTAACTTCTCATAAATTGTAAAGTTTAATAGAAACAGAATATTCTTACCTATGAAGGTTATATTGACTTCTGTGATGTTTATTGAGTCACTGACTCTTATAGGAAGACTAGCATTGTCCACGATGTCTTTCAGTTGCTTTAACACTTCAACATCAACAGTGCTGATCTCAACTTCAACTATGTATTCATAGAGTTGTGGTAGTTCTGTGGTCCGCAGAATAGTACACAATAAGTAATTTGATTACAGAAGTTTGTCAGTATAAATAACCAACTCTTGTCATATAAACCACAATCTTCTTGATGATGTTCTTAAATGTGATTATGTGTACTTTGCTTTTGCTTACAACAGTCAACTGATCTGCAATCATAGAAACTCCAAAACATACTATATTCTTACCTATGAAGGTTATATTGACTTCTGTGATGTTTATTGTGTCACTGACTCTTATAGGAAGACTAGTGTTGTCCACAATGTCTTTGAGTTGCTCTATGACTTTAACATCAGCACTAGTTATCTCAACTTCAACTACTATATATTCATAAAGTTGTACAAGTTCTGTGGAGTAAATAGTACAAAATAAGTCATTACGCATTACAAAAAATGTTCCTGTTTGAATATGCAATGCATCAATCACATGTTTTGGGGAATAATATTGCACTGTATACTGAACTTCAAAGTGAAATCTAAATAAAGACATTAGCTGTCACCCCGGGAACCGGTTCAGTTCTTTTTGGTTCTTAGCCCATGAGCCAGAGCTCCAACATTGGAACATTAATAATGAATTGAGTAAAACCACACATATATTAGATTGTTATCACTATGAAACTTCCCCAATTGAGTACTTACAGGAAGACGATGATTTATTGTATCACACATTTTACATTTTAAATATGCAAATGAGGCATTATGTAGGACAATATGCAACATAATAGAAAATATGAAAAAGCTACTACTGTGGAAGGGTACTTGTATTGATCCTATAAACAATATAAGCCTATAGGTCTTTTTTCCCACCAATTTTGGCTCATGGACTAAGAACCAAAAAGAACTGTACCGGTTCCCATTGGGAACCAACCAGTGGAAAGGGGGTCTGAGTATAAAAATGGAACAAAAGCCCCCTTTTCCACCAAAAGAACTTTGGTTCTAGAACTGGTTATGATCTTTGTGAAGGACATTGACTAGATAAGATAACCCTGCCATTGATTGGATAAGCTTGGGCAATGATAAATTGTGGATTCACTAGGCATTAAACTGCATACTGTAACCAATATACAGTACATTAAGGGACGTAGCTGACCATTTGGTTGCCCTACTCGCATATATATTTGTGCTGTCCCCTCCTCCAAACGAGAGTGCTGCTATTCCTCATGCAGATCGGCTACTTTCGCCGTTTGCGAGGATGCATACATGGTTGCTCGTTATTACGCGGCAGAGCCGCAGAGAAAATTGCTATTATGAGGTCCCGCTTGGCACTTTTTGGCACATTTTGTTGCCCCCCTTGGCGTGTTGCCCTACTCGCAGTGCGTATTGCGCGTATAGGTAGCGACGGCACTATTAAGTTTAATTTATAAACTAGAAAAAGTGCCCTTCTGGGCACAGGTCTCCACCAGGAGGATAGGACTGTGTGAGATGTTTGGCAAAATGTTTAGTAGTAATATAAACATGTTTGCCTTGTATGGCAATTGGATGATTTGAGGCATTTTGTTCCAATCAACCTGTTTTGCAAAAATCAACCTGTTGGTGGCGCTATAACAGGCCAATGTGAAAAGGGTGGGATATATTCCTCAGCCTAGTAAGAAAATGTGTGAAAGATTTCACGTAAATTGCATGCTGTGTTCATGATTTGAGGCTTTTGTTCAAAACGGGGCAATCTTGCAAACTGTGAAAGCCAATTATAGCCAATTAGGGTGGAATATGAAATATCGGACAGATCCGACTTGAGCACATGACCATAGAGATACTGTGTAACGATTTGTGAGATTTTTGGACAGAATCTGGAGGAGTAATATCCAAAAATGTGTTTTACAAAAGTCGGCCTCCTGGTGGCGCTATAAAAGGCAGATGCGGAAAATGCAGGTCAAAGGTTTGTCCTTGGCCTCTAGGGAGTGTGCATGCAACGCAGATCACGCAGATCGGTGCAGTTTTAGGTAACAAATGTGAAAAGCTGCCTCATGGTGGCGCTATAACAGGCCGTTCTGGAAAATGCGGGGCAGAGGTTCATCGTTGGCATCTAGGGAGTGTGTGTGCAAAGTTTGGCATCGACCGGGTTAACGGTGGCGGAGATTAGTTGGTAACGGACGGACGGAAGGACACACGGACGGACACACACACACACGGACGGAGTGCAAAACATACTCTCTCACCATGCCTTCGGCCTGGTGGTGGAGACAATGATGAATAGTTCAAACCTGGCTTTGGCTGGCAGTACTGTCCATCTGAAGGAATGCCATTGATACATCCACATGTGTCACCAGTGATAATGTCACAGGCTCCATATGTGATACAGTTGTTGTATGACCAGAAAAACTGCTCCTCACACCTGCACTGGAAACTGGAGCCATTTGGGTAACACACTGATAAAGAAATCACATAACAAAATAAAATAATGTAATTGTTGTAAAATGTAAGTAGTAGTAGTAGTAGTAGTAGTAGATGATGATTTTACCTGTGGTTATATTAATGTCTGAGACATTCACAGCTGGACCAAGAAATAGGGAAAAGTTGGAATTTTCCAGAAGGGTCTTGAGGATTTCCACTGTCTCCACAGCAGTCACATTTAATTCTACATCCACCTCATAGTCAGCCTCGTCTAGTAATGCTACAGGGAATAGAAGTGAAATGGTGATCAATATTATACACTGTATATTATAACAATAATTGTTATTATTGTTGCTGCCATGTTACAAAGAATACTGGTATAAAACAGTAAAACACACAGTTTTAAGGCTGGCATGAATACTAGCTAACCCTAACCAGCTCATTGGCCTTGTGGTTAGAGTGTCCGCCCTGAGACTGGGAGGTCGGGGTTCAATCCCCTGCCGGGTCATACCAAAGAAAAATGTGACCCAGTGCCTCCCTGCTTGACACTCAGCATCAAGGGTTGGATTGGGGGTAAGTCCCTGCGACATACTAGCGACGAGCGTCATGTCCAGGGGGTGTACTTCAAGCTGCCTCACGCTACAGAAACAGGAGATAGGCTCCTGCCCTATGGGCCTCATGGCTCGGCAAGTCTACTTACTATGAATACTAGCTAGGCAGAGTCTATATGACGGCATTTCTTTTTTGTATAGGAAATGTTTCATAGGCAATATTTCAAAATGTTTTTTACTTTTGAGCATGACTAAATAGGACCAGTAAAACGCCCTGAGCGAGAAGCGAGCTCGCCCTAAAGAGCGAGCGTCTTAATACGGCACAGTTGAGAAGCAGGACTTAAACTATTTGGTGTCAGTGAGGTCAGATAAGTGTCTTGAGTGTACAGAGTTCGAAGAGGTCAGATGAGGTCAGATCAACATATGGAATTAATTCTGTATTAGCCCGGTATATGGAGCGTGTCACGAGACTGACTGACACACTCAGTGACTCATAGGAATAGACTATGTGACAACCAGGTATAGTCTGGTGACCACCGGAGAGACGGGTGACAGCCGGAATGTAGACGGCACCCCGGGAGCAGTATGGGTTAGCGCCCCAGCCTACATCCTCCGTGAGGAGGAAGCCCAAAAACCTTCGATGAGGCCTGTAGGAGGGCCATTCGAGCCGCAAGTGGAGCCTGCAGTGCTACCGTTGCCCAGGTGGAGCCTGCGGAACCATTGCGGCTCAAGAATCCACCACTCCTGAATGAAGTGTCTGCGGTGCTAGGAGTCTGGTGCAACGCACAGGTCCTAAAAGATGAGTGTTGTTTTTTATTTATTTGCTGCTTTCTTTCGCTTTAGCGATTTTAGCTATTTTTGACAGGGGGGCGGGGGCATTCGAACATGGGGCTAAATTTGTATTTTTTTACAAAATGTTATAGCGATTTTTTTTTGTATTATTTACTATAGTCTTACTAGACCCCAGGAAATTACATCTGGCCACAAAAGATCTACTGAATGTGAAGGGAGGTACTATAGGGGGAGGCCATGTGTTGTATTGCTCAACATGTCAATTTGTCACCCCCTTCACATTCAGTAGATCCTGTATGTTGCCTACTGTATGTTCTATGTACTGTGTAGGCTACTCATATCGCAGCTCAATATCACAAACTGACAGCATTCACAATTGCCTTCTGTAAAAGCCTCTGCCTTTGGTAGCAACGTAGATCTACGTCTCACACAATGCGGTGTATCCTGTTGATCTATGCTACATTCCCCATCATTTGTTCAAAATGCGGCTGCTAGGGTTTTAACCAAAACTAAGATGAGAGATCATATTACTCCAGTTTTACACTCACTACATTGGCTCCCGGTGGTTTTTAGGATTGATTTTAAAATTATTTTACTTGTTTATAAATCCCTAAACGGTCTTGCACCCTCATACCTCCGCGAATGCCTACCCAGATACGTTCCTAACCGCCCCCTCAGGTCCTCCACTGCTGGCCTGCTTGAAGTGCCTGAAAGAATGTCTACAAAAATGTATGGTGAGGCAGCCTTCTGCTTCTATGGGCCTACAGCCTGGAATCGACTTCCATTTCAACTTAGACACGCACCCTCTGTAGACATTTTTAAAGCTCAACTCAAGACTCACCTTTTTACTCTTGCTTTTAATTGAGTTTTAGTTTTAGTTTTAGTTGAGTTCTCTATTCTGACCTTTTGCGGTGTGCTTTGTTTCTCGTCCATCTATGTTTTTATGCTTTTTTTGTTGTTTGCTCTTTACCATTGTTTTATCCGTCTAACTGCTTGCCTGTGTTTTATTGCTATTTTTATGTACTGCCCTGTGAAGCACTTTGAGTTGCATTTATGTATGAAAGGTGCTATACAAATAAAGTTTATTATTATTATTATTATTATCTAAGCTCAGGCAGGGCACGGCAACCCAAAATTGCCCTAAATTCAGCTTAATAGTCTCACTTACTCCACCTACCGACACATCTGGTGATATAAATTCAGTCAATGGGCTAAAACTGGATTGTGTAAAATGAAAGAAATAACAGCAGAAGGCCGTTTGGGCCGGTCCTTCGTACGGGTTGTTATCAACTTATCATGATCATGGTGTTCAAAGCAGTGGGCGTATGTTTGTTACTGCTGACTTTCTTTCATACACCAGACTATATACGTATGATAAGCTTGCTTGTTATATCAGATCTGTTAGTCATACCAACACGGCACACATCTCAAAATAATTGTCAGTGATCTAATGTTTACAGAAACTCCTTGATATCTTTTGGTGTGAATTGATGCATTCCCATGTTTGAAAGAATGATGCGATTACCTGATATGGGCTTACAGTACTGTCCATCAGTTGGAATGGCATCGATGCATTTGCAGATGCCACTGGTGGTGATGTTATCACAGGCTCCATAAGTGATACAGCTGATGTAGGGCCAACCATACTGCTCCTCACATCTACACTGGTACCCATTGCCATTTGGAGTGCACACTGGAAGCAGAGATGTTTCTTTCAATTTGAATATTGATACTGCTCCTAATAATAATGGCTACAGGCAAGAAATATTAGTATTGTAGTATCGAGTATTGAAATTACTATACCTCTATACCTACACCTTATGTGAAAATATTTTTTGCACTTAATTATTTAATTTGATTATTTTTCACTTATTAGTTATTAGCCTATAGAAGTTAGCCTACAAAATACTTAGTTTAAAAGGGGGATGAAACCCTATGCTGGTTTTGTAGTTCAGGTTAAAATAAACTACAGCAGGTTAAAAACATGGCTGTCTGCAAAAGTCTGACCTTGAGTAGGACACGATGTAACACAATGCTAACAACACAATTAATTTAGTTGCAGGTGCATTGCTTATGTAATCTGCTAATCTGCTGCTGTTAAATTAACGTAAATGTGTTGTTTGTAGCTACAGTAAAACTAGAAAAAATGTGAGAACAACTCAGTCACAAATTGACCGGGTGCACAGGTCAGAAGAGTTCAAAGAAACTGGAGAATGTCAGGAGTGCATGCGGACTTTCTTGAATGCACTTAACTCACCGAAGTGTCCTTGAAGGTACAATACTTTCTTTTAGAATGAAGTCACTGAACTTGTTTTGTAGCTACAATTAATACTCACCAGTGGTGATTTCGATGTCTGTGATTTCTGTGTCATTATTAATTTGCAGAGGGAAGCTTCCAGCAGAGCGAATCTGGTCTAATATTTCAGTGCTTGATGCATTCACTTCAACATCAATGATATAGTTCCATTGATTTGGAAGCACTGTCAGGGTAGAAAACATAAATGGGTACAGTATGAAACTCCAACAACAATGAAATTACTAAAATATAGCCTACAGTAGAGTTTGTTGGAAGAGATATACTACTAATACTAATACTCCGTTATTCTTCTACTTAAAGGATAAACACCTGCGGTTTCTGAGGCTACTTAAAGGACAACTCCGCAGTTTTTCAAGCTCATCAGCATTTATGTTTATTGAATTCAGGTGCTGAAACGTTGGTCTTTAATAAAAGTGTTTCGCATCGTGACTACGAGCTGTGCGACCTATCCACATGGGATCTCAGGATCCACATGCAGGGATCTCAAAAATCATAAAAGGTAAGTGAAAAAGGTTCGGTGGCCTACTGGCAGTATCCATGAGAAATTGGATACTGATCGGACTAGCACACACACACACGCACACACGCAAACACACACGCAAACACACACGCACACACACACACACACACACACACACACACACACACACACACATGCACACGCACACACACACACACACACACACACACGCACACACACACACACCTTCTAGATAGCCTCCCACAGAGCCAAACCGTTAACCCCTTAATGTAGCTTATAGCTACAGTATATTATCAGGCTTTCACACAGAAATGAGTTGATAAAAGATGGAGTTGTCCTTTGTGATGTATTCCCATGCTTTTTGTTCTTGCCTAATGTAAGTCGCTCTGGATTAAGAGCGTCTGCTAAATGCCTAAATTGTAAATTGTAAATTGTCCTTTAACGATTTCATTCCAATTTCCTGAATTGACATTAAGCCACCTATTACAGCAATGTTAACATCAAATTACTTCATTGTGCATCCACTCTAATTGTTACTAACCATTCCTTCTCTCTCTGATGTGAGGTAGCGAGTCTTCAACATCGGGCACCTGAGATTAGAATAAAGACTTGATTAACTTGAGCAAATCTAAATGATCCATTCATTGTTTGACTGGTACCGAGTTTAGCTTGAAAACAGTTTTGTTTTATATGCAAACAAGGATGTAATTTTACTCAAATTAATATCCGGTAGGCTAAACTGTAACATCCTCAGTGTTAATTTATCCAGGGACACGCATCCCATGAACAACAATAATGGATCTTGTCCTTGCCCACATTTACTGTTGTACATCAGTGTTTACCATAAACACAACAGGCCTACCTGTGGAGCCGGGCTTGGAATCTCAAAAACTTCCTGTGTTTCCAAAATATAGTATGTCACTAGAAGGCCAATGACAGTGTAGATATTCATTAATATTGCCATTCCTGTCAAGAAGATCAGAGAGAACGAAACAAGGGGAAGGTCAAACAAACACTTAAACCATATACTTTGTACCAGGGTGTTCCCTTCCTTTTTTCCCTCTACACACCAAATATAAACTCACAACGTGCCGCAACCTGATTGTTGTGAGAATGGATGTGTTGCAGAAACTATCTTCACACAATGTTCACCTATCATGACATGCCCAGAATAGGGATGTTAACGTGGTTAGAAAAGAAAAGAAAGAAACGATTGAGTTCGTTGGAGTGTAGCCAAGCCGGAGGCAATGGTGTTATAGGAAGTGAACTCGGGTGTCAGCTTTGATGGTGAATGGCAAAAAATAATGCAACTTACAATACATTGTCTATTCACACCTCTGGGTATATCGTACGTAATCATACACATAGGACTTATTTTTTAGATTTCAGGTACAGTAGCACAGGGGTTCTCAACCTTTTTGGCCGGGGACCCCCGGAAATGCTTTGGCAATGTCTCGGGACCCCCGCCCCGCCCCTTCCCGACCCCCAATATAAATTGACTGCTACAATAACCTTAAACCATTTTGGGCGGGAACCCCTTTTGGTGTTTTAAGCATTGTTATAATTTAGCTATTTAAAAATAGCAGATCTACAAGCTCATAGCGCGCCACCGAGTGGCGCGCTACGAGCTTGTAGGTCTGCTATTTTTGAAAAATCGTGAAAAAAATAATTAAAAAAAATCTTTTTTTTTTTTTTTTGAAAATAATTTGGGGACCCCCTAAAATAATTTGGCGACCCCCCGAGGGGTCGCGAACCACGGGTTGAGAACCCCTGCAGTAGCACATGACCAAGGTGGAGCTTCTAGCCATGCCAGGACCTCTACTCTACAGTACATCATCAGAGTCCCCGGTCACCTGAGACTCCTGACCTCAAAACAATGATGTGGAGTACCGTAACTCCCACACCTGTACATCAACATACTGAGTGGCACACCACATGTTAATCCACAGCATTCTGTACCAATGCCAAGGTATAATTGGTTTACGATGGTGACGTAATGATGATATGTTTCAGTGTCGGGTGGATTAAAAAAAGGGACATACGCATCAAACCACCCGAGTAACCACATTATACCACTAATCAACTCAGAAATGACATATACATACATATAGACATATACACATATATAGACATATGAGCATATGACGTGATGAATATATGTACCAATGCCAGGGTATAATTGGTTATCGAAGGTGACGTAACGATGACATGTTTCAGTGTCGGGTGGACTAAAGGTAATGCCCCTATGTATACATGTATGTAATCTGACACCACTGCCATAACAGGCATAAGTAATCATTACCATACTTCAAAATACTACTTTTCCCCTCCAAAAGCAAGGTACGTAGCAAATAGCTAAACCTAATAATTCAATATTGCAAACGTTCTTTCACAGAGGCTGAGATTTGAAAGTTTGTAGCGGTCTACAGTACTTGCACGCTCTGCTTGTGCACTAAAGCAAGTAGGCACTCGACAGAGTGCAGTTCTAGTTATTGAGTGGTGTAAACCACTCCTACAACTGGCTTTTGTCATCCAGTTCATCCAGTTCACCCGGGTGTGATTTAATTACGTCAGAAATTATTTTGAACATAGCAACCATGCTCATTTTTTCTGCACAAAAAAAGCCAGTTGTGAAATCACATCCGGGTGTGATTTCATTACGTCAGATCAGAGCTGATCAGGCTATATAAAACCTTACACCACTCAGTTCACACGGGTGTGATTTTTATTATTATTACGGGATGCCTCAAGGTTTGCGCTCTATTGTGAACAGTTCTCTAGTTATATCCATATCAAATACATAGTCTGTATATTATAATGTATACAGTATATTATATTATAACCATACAGATCTACTACGTCTACTTTGAATCGTCCACACTGTTGAGTACAGGAATTGAGCTGCCTGGAGCTGAAAAGCACAGCAGTAATGTAAACGTAAATACAATATTAAATACAGTATATCACTCTTTTTGGCCCAAAGTGTAAATTGTTGCAGTTGATTGTTTAATTCGCTGCTTTAATCCAGTGCTTAAACCACTTTAAACCCGGGGTCCCAATTTTGTTCATCTCATTATAGGTGAAATTAAATAAATACATTGAAAATGTCATTTTCAAATATTTAATTTTAGAAAATAGCCAATCTGTAAGCTCGCAATCCAACATATATATGACCGATTGTGAGTTTATAGATAGATAGTCTTGTTTTTTTTTATTTTCAATGTTTGGACAAAAAAAACGTAGATTGGCTATTTTCAAAATAATTTAGAAAAGTTTGAGAGTAAATAGTTAAAAAGAATTCTGAGCCCTTTCCTCACAATGTTGACTCTGGTTATGTTAGATATATTGAGTGGGTTCTGTGTGGTTAAGAAATGGTAGCTTAGAATTAGATAAAGAACTTTTTCAGTTTTAGGGTGAGCAAGTGGCTGAAATTACAACATACAGTAGCCTACTAATACTAATTGGTTAGAACATATAATACACAATTCATAATAGAGCATTTGTAAAGTAAAATAAAATGCCCTGTTTTCATGGGTAGCTGTTGGAAACAACCCGTTCATTGTACTTACCCTTGATGGCTTATTAGTCGATAGTGTTCACTGTCAGTGGTCAAGTTCAAATGTAGCTCCATTTAGGCAACCAGTTGGTCATTTTGAAAACAAATGTAGTGTGGATATCTAATGGGAAATGAAGGAAAAATAAATGTGAGAAAAGAGTAAATGTGCACGTATATGCTATGTGATTATTGATGAGAACTATAGTTTTTTTTTGTCTGTCTGTTTACAAAAACATGTAGCCATTTACTTTAAGGCAATGCATTATTTCACAGAAAAGCATACCCCCACTACAGCAAGTTGGGCGCGAATCAACAATACTGATGAACCAGGTCGCCACTGCCAGCCATGTTGACATAGAGAATGAAGAACAATCACTGCATCTGTATACTATATACAGCACCTGTTTTCAGTGAGATCAAATACCTCAAATCACATTCCGTTATAGCTTACTTCCTCATAAATGTTGGCTTGATTCTAATGGTTTGTGGTTAACAGTAGTCACTCACTGGCACTGTGCCGGCATGTTCTACATTACTGACGATTGTCTCTTCACTTAAATTACACTATTACACTAAACCAACACCAATATTTTGACACAGCTTTCTTACCATGGGGGAGTTTGTCCCTCTCCAGCTAATAATCCTCCCCTTGAAATTGACAGAGCTCTGTCATAGCTTGTATAACATCCTATATTGAGTATAGTCCACAGAGTTTACTGGCATTCCCACCACCCGCAACGTGATGTGAGTTCTGGGAAGAAACAAATACTTCCTGAAATATGGTAAGGTCTACTCACCTGTTAAACAGGTTTAATATTTGATGCATGTTGTGTGGGTGTCTGTCTGTGTGCATGTCTGTGTGCGTGTGTGTGTGTGTGTGTGTGTGTGTGTGTGTGTGTGTGTGTGTGTGTGTGTGTGTGTGTGTGTGTGTGTGTGTGTGTGTGTGTGTGTGCGTGCGTGCGTGCATGTGCGTGCACGCGAGTGTGTGTGTGTGTGTGTTGGCCGTGCAAGGGTGAGAAAGACAGACTGGACAGACAATGAATATGTGCCAAAACCAAAGCGTTCCCTCTCAAGTAAAAAAAAAAAGGTGCGTCCATTGTTGTATGCTCAGTAACTGAAGCCAAGAAACACAGTGACAGAAACAAAAAGAACTGGCCTTACAATGGGCTACCATATTACAGTTAATTTACCTAACAGTTATATCTCTCTCCTCATGGTAACTCGGTACTTTGCGGTCCCAGGCTAAACTGTGCAGGAACTCAGAGCTGCAGTTTGGCCCAGAGACAATGGCCCACCTGTCAACTACTGTCCTAGTAACTATGGTTAAATTGTAGATGGGTTGTCAGCCATGAACGGAAATCCATCTAGGTCTAGGAGAAGTACATACTGTACTTACTGCAATGCACTCTTAACTACCTCTGTGCCCTTTTCAACTGTATGTTATGTCCTGATTTGTGTTTATATATTGTAAACCGTGTAAACTGTATGCCAGATTAACCTTTCAGCATGAAAAGGATTTGCCTAGAATAGAATACTTTCCAATTAACGTTGTGGATTTCTTATAACCACTTGAACCTTAAATGAACGGGGTACGACAGGACTCTCTCTCTCTCTATCTATATCTCTCTATCTCATTCTCCATCCATCCATCCATCTTCAACCGCTTATCCGTAGTCGGGTCGCGGGGGCAACAGCTCCACCAGAGTGTTCCAGACTTCCCTCTCCAGAGCAACATTTTGTGACTTCCTCCTGGGGGAACCCAAGACGTTCCAAGGCCAGTGAGTCTATGTGTTTCCTTCAACTGTGTCTTGGTCTGCCCCGGGGTCTCCTCCCAGTGGGACGTGCCCTTAGAGTATATATTAATAGAGACGGCACCCGGAGTAAATTATATGTTGTCATTGTGTTGTGATGACATCATTGCATAATGACGTAAAACTCAAATACATAGAATATATTAGTAACGTTATTCAAACCTACTTCTTATTCTCTCACAATGGTGACAAGCAGTGGTCTTACGGATTCGGGCGAGGCGGCCACCTCCAATGTAATGGCGTCAGAGATAACGGGCAGTGTTTCTGTGGCCCTGCACCCTCTGGTCATCCTCAACATATCGGACCACTGGATACGCGTCCGATCTCAGCAAGGGCGACCAATGCAGGTGATTGGAGCCCTAATCGGGAAGCAGGAGGGTCGAAACATTGAGGTGATGAACTCTTTCGAGTTGCTGTCCCACCCCGCTGACGAACAGCAGGCACATAACATTGACATGGAGTATTACTACGCCAAGGAAGAACAATTCAAACAGGTCTTTAAAGACATGGAGTTCCTGGGCTGGTATACCACCGGAGGCCCGCCTGACCATTCAGACATCCACGTCCACAAGCAGGTGTGCGAGATCATCGACAGCCCTCTCTTCCTCAAACTCGATCCACTGACCAAACAGACTGACCTTCCCGTTAGCGTGTACGAGTCCGTGATTGACATAATCAACGGCGAGGCCACCATGCTGTTCGCCGAGCTCGCCTACACGCTCGCCACGGAGGAGGCCGAGAGAATTGGAGTCGACCACGTAGCTCGCATGACTGCCCCCGGTGCAGGAGGAAACTCGACGGTGGCCGAACACCTCATAGCCCAGCACAGCGCCATCAAGATGCTTCACAGCAGGGTGAAGGTCATCCTGGATTACGTCAAAGCGGTGCAATCGGGAGAGGTGCCATTTAGCCACGAGATCCTGCGAGAAGCCAACGCCCTGTGCCATAGACTGCCGGTCCTCAGCACTATAGAATTCAAGACTGATTTCCACGATCAGTGCAATGACGTGGGCCTCATGGCCTACCTGGGCGCCATCACCAAGGCCTGCAACAGCATGAACCGCTTCCTCAGCAAGTTCAACATCCTATATGACGGACATGGCAATGGTCGAAGGATCAGAGGAATAATGCCCTTTTGAATTAAATATAGAGTGAGTGAGTGAGATAGAAGATGAAAAGAGGTGTCACAAGATTTTTTAATTTTCTTAGGTTTTTGTTTTTTGGCAGGGGGTCCTCAGAGAGTCTAAGTGCTGTGAGACTTGACCTACACCCCAATGTTAACCAGAATGTAATTTTGTCCTCTTTTCTTTGTTTAGTTTCTATGTAATTGTAACCAGGTGGAGTTTTAATGTGTCATGTGATGTCTGTGTTGGTATCTAGCTGTGTCATTGACGCTACATACTATTCCTGCACGGGTTGTGCTTATAACCACGCCCCCGGGCAGGTTAAGGTATAGGTATATATAGGTTAGGGTTAGGTTTAGGTATAGTTTTACTGAGGTTAAGGTTAGGTTTCTGGTTTAAGGACTTCAGTGTTTTGTACCATATACTATTGTATGAGTACAGAACAAAGAATGTTTGCTTTCGCTATCTTTGTTGAAGAAGAGTCTGGGCAATTAAGATTAGTCTGGCTTAATCTAGTCACCTCTGAGGTAGGTAGGTCTGGAGGTCAATGATTAAAGTGTGATTACCTTTGAGGGGATTAAGTCCACCCATCAAGCCCATTAGTGTCAACCTCAGACCATCAGATCATGGTCTGATTTTGAATCTAAATGGCTTTGTGTTTCTGCTATAGGCCTATCTCACAGCCCGTTTTTCACGCCCACTTCCGGTAAATAGTGGTGACTTTAACATGAGCATTTACACGTTTTTTTCTCTGGAGAATCTAAGTACATTTTCTAATGTAAAAATGTGACAGACCAATATTATTATGAAGCAAACAATATGGTAAATCAGCTCGAACAGATAGAACAAACCTTACCTTGAGAAAACAAAAGTTGTAGACTTCTTAAATTACCTCTGTTAACATGAAGCGTCTATGGAGTGACGTCACGCTATCACCACTAACCCCGAAAGGGGGCGTATTAAGGGGGGCGGGGAAATTCTGTGAGATAGGCTTATTGTCCTGGCTCTGCTCTAATTGAGAGCAATTTAGAGGTTTAGGATTCAATGGTTTGTTTACTACCCTGTTCCCTGTAATGGATTGGTATTGTTTAAGCCTTGAGCGTTAGGGTTAGGTTTAGGCTGTCAATCACAGCGACTGGCCAATCACAGTGCGTCGACTGCACAACCCGTGTAGGCTTTGGTATGACGCGTCAACTGATCAAATTGTTTGTCATTGTTTGCAGGTGTTTGTGGGTGTGGTGCCAGCCCTTAAAAAGCAGTGTGCTTTGGAGTAAAGAGAGAGATGTTACCATGGAGTGAGCAGAGTGGGATCCAGTGACCAGCAAGAGTGGTGGTATGACTAGTAAACGATGATGCTTCAACCAGTCCCAAACAAGGAAACCATGTACGGCATGGGAAACCATGTGCATAATAGATAAGATCAACGTGTGAAAAGGCAAGATTGATAGTGTTACTTTTTGAATATGTTGTATCCTTTTCTGTTGGTATCTCTTTTTATGTGATACTCGACTTTGTATTGTTTTTGTTGTAGTTTTTAGTATTTCTTTGTACCATATTTTATGTTCATGTATTTTAATGTCTTGGCTGACATTGAGACATCAGCTAATGGGGATCTGGTTAAATAAACAAATATACCGGTAGTCTTCCTGAACCAACAATTTCTTTACAGCTTGCTCCTGGCAGGTATGTACAGTATATATATATATATAGTATGTTCCAAAACATGGGTGAGTTTGTGCTGTACTGTTGTTGTCATAAGCAATGGCAACACTTTCTATTAAGCCCATGCCTACAGTATAATGCACTGACTATAAGCATTCTTATAAATGCATTATCTGCTTATTTCACTGTATAATTATAGTTAAAAGGAATCAAATATTAATGTAACATTTTATAACATTAGAAATCATTGTCGCCTATGATTTATCAAGTCAAGTATCATAATACTATAGAAGCTAAGTTTTTGCAAGGATTATAGTGTAAAATTCTTATGTGTTCCATTATAATAATTTTATAATGCATTATAGTGTTATTTTAAAGGAGCATTCAGTGATTAGGGTGATTTGGAAAAAAAACTCGGTCCACCCGGTAACAAGATGTGCACATGCACACGCTCTACAGTGGGGGAAGTACAACAGACCAACAGCACGCGCACCAATGCCAGCCACACTCGATCATGATTGGAGGAAGGCACCTCTCATCCTGATTGGATGAAAGCTTTGCCACCCAAAGCCCAAACCGAAACTAGGGTTTTTTGACCCCAGGGGCTCACTGGGGACAGGGAGGAACTCCTTATATGGTCAGCACACTTTATAGTAGGAAGGATTATCCAAAAAATAAGAAAAAATAAGTGATAGTTGAATTAAGTGAAATCACTGAATGTACCTTTAAGTCACTATGACGTTTTGTTCTGGCAAAGATTAGACTGCACAAACACAAAGTGTTACTGAAACAATTTATATAGCACTTATCAAGTGCTGTGCAAAAAAACTGAAAGACAAATCGAATTAAACAGAACAAAAACACAACCAAAAACAAGACATTGTGTGCAAATAGAGCAGTGTAAAATAAAAACATTAGCAATACAATTTCAACATCCAAATTATAAAATAAATATTTGTTTGAGTTGTAGCAGCCTGTTTACAGACAGCTAATTCTCAAAGCCTCCCCCAAAGCTCTGAGCAGCTGAATGAGCATGAGTGATAAATTGTACAGTTTGTATACGATAATAGTAAAGACAATCCCTCGCTAAATCACTGTTTCCGTGTTGACCTTGTGCATTGTTTTGAGACTTTTCATTGTACCTGCTGAAACACGCGGAAACAAACCCTGTCCCTTATTCTGTACTGTTTGGCTGAATAGGAACTCCCCTGTGGCTTGGTGGAAAACAGCCACAAATCACTACAGATCACTAAATGTGTTGCCTTTCATGTGGTGGACTGTGGACACACACACACACACACACACACACACACACACACACACACACACACACACACACACACACACACACACACACACACACACACACACACACACACACACACACACACACACACCCCAACCCTCCCCCCACACACACACACACACACACATCACGGAATAACTCGTATGGTAACTGTATTAGCTATGACCTCCATCGCTCACTCACCTGACTATGGAACATGATACTGCAGAGATGTTGTGATTGGAATGAAGTAGGTTATGCCAGTTATGCCACCCTTGATCAAATTACCTGGCAACAGTCAGAAGACGAGAGCAAGCCAGGGGAGTATAAGCCCATATTCATAAACAAAATAAACAGAGATCCTGCTCAGGGGAAGGGCTGGTGGCAGGGCGTTGGAAACCTTAAAGCGCAAATAACATGCATTTTAAAACTGTTTTTAATATTTAATATCATATTGTCTATGTCCCTCAAACTTAATTCTAATGTTTGAGCCTCAATCACCACTCTGATATAACCAGTCCTTGTCTTTTCTTTCTGGACTTTGAAAACTGTTTTAGCTGCAGTACCACAATGTCCTGAGGTGGTGGGGATGCTGATATGCAGATTATTTAATATTTGAGTCATTATAATACTGATGCTAGATAAAACCAGGCTTGTTTCCGTTCCATGCCAGCTTGGAAAATCAACAATGGTGGACATTGTAAACAAAATGGAAATGCAAATTTGGAACTGAAGACTGAAGAAGAGGTGGAATTATACAAAGAAGGGTGACATTGATGACATCACGATGAGGACAAAATCAGTCGAGCTGTTCCTGAGAGCAATTTCCATTAAAGCACCCATATGACATGAAAGCCTGATTGTTCAAAATTGGTTATTTGTGGGGATAGAAAACACAAAAGCCACAAAAACACAAAATAAATAGAAAAAGTTGAATTTTATGTTATAGGTCCTTTAAGACAGTGGTTCCCAACATTTTCTGCATCAGGGCCTCCTTAAAAATCTTGAAAGTGTATATTAGCAAGTATACCACTGTATGCTTCAAGTTCTTATTTATTGGCATCACTACGAATCCCATATATATATATATATATATATATACAGTTGGAGGCCATCGATATTGTCCTTTTCTTTTTGCTGAGGTTTGCGTGATCTGTGCAAAAGGACAGTTAACCCATTTTGGGCGGGAACCCCTTTTGGTGTTTTAAACATTGTTATAATTTAGCTATTGAAAAATAGCAGATCTACAAGCTCATAGCGCGCCACCGAGTGGCGCGCTACGAGCTTGTAGGTCTGCTATTTTTGAAAAATCGTGAAAATATTTATTTCAGAAAACTGGAGGATTTAGAAGGATTTTTTTAAAATTTTGAGGTCAGGCCTAAATGGGTCAAATGATAAGGGACAATATCGGTGGCACCCAACTGTATATATATATATATATATATATATATATATATATAATAGCATTCAAATCTTGCCCTATAAGACCTTCTCACTGTGAGGTGACAGCTTACCACTGAGCCACCTTGCAGCTTCAAGCCATTCTTTATACAAATCTGTTACAAAGATGACTAAGAAAACAGTGTTATGACAAACGTGTTGAGCTTTAATTGGTTTTTTTTAAGAGGTTACATAGTAGTAAACATACTGGTTACACGTGTGAAGTTCAATGAAAACCGCCACTGGGCGGAGCGCATGTGCATTTCAAACCTCACCCCTGTCCTCTTAGAATCATATATATATAGAAAATATATAGTTCTCAAGTCCTGCACTTGGAGGAGTGTCTCCATAGAAACATGGAGAGAGCAAGCTCATCAATCTTCATCAACAACACCAAAATGACAATTATCTTTTATTATCCCATTTCATTTCTGCGGTGTTTGCAGCAGTGCAATCGAATCTTCACTCGTCACTCATTCAATCAGGGGATGAGTAATTCCTCCCAAGTGTCCGAGGCCAATCGGTGAGTTGTTAAGCTTGATAAGACCGGCTTGGTGAGAAAAGACGGTTTCCATAGTTCCGTCTGCTCTCGCTTGTTATAGTTCAATGCCAACATGCTTCAGAGCAAAATCATCTTTGAAGTCGTTTCTTTTCTTTCTTTCTTTTTTTTGGTGGTGCCCCGTGTAGTAGTGGTTGTGTTTTCTATTTTTTTGTTCCTTCTTGTTCTGATTATAATTTTTTTTTAAGAATGTGGAAATCGGAAGCAAATATTGAGTACATTACATTTACTGCCTTGTTTGAATCAAGTACCACAAAGAGACAGATTTCAAGTAGAGTAATGGTATGGAGTATGCATATCTTACATCCCTGGTAAGGTCTTTTTTTTCTCCTTTTATTTTCTTAAAATCACACCAAGCAGGGAAAAGAAAAGTCTGAATGCCCGTGAAAACATACCGTAGATTGCTGTAATAAGGAAATAAAAACACAAAAAAACACCATAAATGATAACAATATTAAAATAAAATGTAGAAAAAGACCTACAAACAAATTGAAAAGTTAGTTAACAGCATTTAAAGGTATTAGAAACAAAGTCAATGAAGTGGCAGAGAGAGGATGAGAAAAGGTCATACTCATCCTTCTCAAAAAAAAAGAAAAAAAAAGAATTTAGTGCATCAATATTGTTACACATATTAGTATCACATTGAGCATGTATACCGACATACACCTGCATGAAATCACAAGCGTCTCTCTCTCCTTGACACTCTCAATAAAAAAAAACACACAGACATGAAGCATCATAATGTATCAAGAACACTTTTTCAACGCTACATTGTTGAGGCGAGGCGCTAGCAGTGAGTCTTTACTTAGTGTGCGTACTGGTAACAGTATGTGTGGTGCGCCCCCTACTGGTAACAGTATGTGTGGTGCGCCCCCTACTGGTAACAGTATGTGTGGTGTACCCCCTACTGGTAACAGTATATGTGGTACACCCCCTACTGGTAACAGTATGTGTGGTACACCCCCTACTGGTAACAGTATGTGTGGTGTACCCCCTACTGGTAACAGTATGTGTGGTGCACCCCCTACTGGTAACAGTATGTGTGGTGCACCCCCTACTGGTAACAGTATGTGTGGTGTACCCCCTACTGGTAACAGTATGTGTGGTGCACCCCCTACTGGTAACAGTATGTGTGGTACACCTTTAGAGTATATATGAATAGAGACGGCACCCGGAGGAAACCCTGAGGCACAATGGACATAGTGGCCGAATTTGGTATTGCAGCGCTGGGCCAAGAACATGAACGCGCTGGTCCGTTGACCTTCATTGCGCACGTTCATGATGACACGTGAACGCGGTTTCAGTGCAATGGCAGCGCGTTCATGTCTTTGGCCCAATCAATCCCAGAATGCACTCTGTTCCTAACCGGAAGGAGGAGTGAAATCGCCTCATGCGCTTCTGAGCAACTTAATGCAAGTGGATGGAAGGAGAACTCGGGTGCCGTCTCTATTCATATATACTCTAAGGGTACACCCCCTACTGGTAACAGTATGTGTGGTACGCCCCCTACTGGTAACAGTATGTGTGGTACACCCCCTACTGGTAACAGTATGTGTGGTGCACCCCCTACTGGTAACAGTATGTGTGGTGCGCCCCCTACTGGTAACAGTATGTGTGGTACACCCCCGTACAATCCTGAGTGTTCATTCAACTCCAGAGTATACAAACGGACTCGCGGTTACATTTTGTACACTCTCGGGAGTTACAAATGGATAGATTACCACTGAGGATTCTACTGTGTGCTGTCCACATGAGTTCCGTCAGTGTTAAAACCTGCCAAAGCCACGTATCTAAACATCCCTTTTTTAATTTCTTTTAGATATATAGCTTTGGCTCCAAAGAAACAGGCCGTCAGGGAAAAGAACATTCCGACCGGAGTTCAAGGCAACGCCATATATCCGATTTCGGTACAAGATTATTCCAATCTGAATGGAATATTCAGATATCAGAAATGTAATCTAATATTGCAGTAGATGTATAGTAGAGCATTGCACCCCTGATAGTCTGCTATTGTTTGTGGCATTTAAACAAAATCTCTCAGAGCGATATATCATAATATTAATAATATATTTCAAAATTAGATGAATCGATATCCATCTAATATTTAAATACCATACCATTATGCATATTGTTCGACATTAATACCGAAACGAATACTCAATGTTGATATTGAATATTAATTAAATTCACATTTGAATTGATATTCAACATTAATGTGATATTCAGGATACAGTGTGGTTTGTTTGCAGGGAGGCAGGTCAGAGCGGTGGTTCTCAACTCACTGGGCTGATTCACGCCTGGCACACCTGGTGAATATCGATTAACCCATCTAGTAGAGCAGAGGAGGAAACAAGCAAGTACAACTGGAGTTGAGAACCACTGACCCCTGCTGGTTTGGCCGAGTGGTTACAAGCTATGGAGCAAAGAGACTGACGTAAGCAGCAAAGATACAGAAGAGTGAGTGGAGGGGTTGTTGGATTGGTAAATAGCGATTTTACAACATCAGGCACATGACGAAATGTTACAGTATGATTGAAAAAGGAGTGCTCCCCCCCCCGTCATCGTGTAGGTATCGAGTAGGGGGACGACGATGATTTACGATTCTGTGCCCAGCGCTTGGACGGCGCTGAGTCGATTGAAGGTGACTTCGCAACGCTCAGCACGGAGACTCGCTCCCTTTAGCTCGCTCGGCGGTGCCTCTCGTGGCTCAAGTCACCTTTTTCAATCCGACTGGTTTTCCAATCGTACTGTGACATATATATATATATATTATATATATATAATTTATATGGTGTGAACTTAGTTGAGGTGTATTTGATTCATCTTCCAAGAATGTGCAAGAATAGTGTTGATACCTACAGTATACCCAGTCTTTTACTAACAAAATAGCAACAATTTAGAGGGTGCTATCGCGCGTGTGTGTGTGTGTGTGTGTGTGTGTGTGTGTGTGTGTGTGTGTGTGTGTGTGTGTGTGTGTGTGTGTGTGTGTGTGTGTGTGTGTGTGTGTGTGTGTGTGTGTGTGTGTGTGTGTGTGTGTGTGTGTGTGTGCAATGGACATTAGCTGAATGAACATCCCCCCCAAATGGATGCAGAGCCATTTGAAATGAGACCCTTAAAAATTGCACAATGAACCCAATTCCTCATCTATACTTAAAATGTACCCAGCCAGGGTACCCAGGCCTCATGTAGAGAATCGAAGAGCTGAAAGAGTGATATTGGATATCCAGAAGGCAATGTGATAGGGATGTGGGATGGTAAAGAGGACTGAGGTGTCAGGTTGGTCAGCCTGGTCAGCCTACGAGGGTTGTGGGAGGCCCCACCGAGATTCATTTGGTCTTCCTTAGACAAGGGGTGGGGGGGGGTGGGGAGGGTTGATTTTTTTTGACCAAAAGGAAAACAGAAGGAGAGAAATATCAATTGGAGAATGAGACATCTCTTGGTCTTTTGATCCCAGAATGTTTTGCGGATTATGCAAGAAGCAGCCCATCTTTAATCGACTTGACTCTTTCCTCCTAACTCTTTCCTCCTCACCGCCAACTATAACAGGTCGGGGAGGTGACAGTAGACGGAGTCGAGCAGGGTCTGGCTGGCCTCCTGGCTCTTCACACCGGCGATCTCAAACAGGCGGTCCAGCTTGTCCTCGGCGGCGGGGATCTCCTCGATGGTGTGCAGCTCGTCGGGGTTCAGGATGTGCTGCATGTCGTCGAAGATGGGCTGCAGGTCGCAGGGGTCCAGGCGCACCTGCCTCAGCACCGTGTCCTTTTTCTCTGCAGGGTGGGGGGGAGGGAAGGGACGATGATGCTTTAAATCAGTGGTGCTCAACCGGTGGTCCGGAGACCACCAGTGCAGAGTCCTTGAGGGGGACCCTTATAGATATTTAACTCTGGAGTGTAAAATAAAACCAACCATTACTAACCATTACCAATCTGCATTACTTAATTTAGAAGAAGTCTACAACATTAGAGAATGGAGAAGAACTGTTATTTTGATCAACGTTTGTCTGTTATGTCTCCTACTACAGTACCAACATCAATAGAGGGTATGCGCATGCATAAAGTGAATGGCAGATTGAGTGGCAAAGTTAATTTAATGTGTTTAAAGTCGTTTAATGCGATGAGAGGACTTTTCTGTTTGGATGTTGGGCTGTCAAGGCCAGAAAGTAGATTTTGCCACACAGTAGACATTCCTGCATAACGTCCGGGTATGATGATGATGTCACATCCATATCCTCTATACAATTTCTTCAAATGGTGGTCCGTGGCTCAAATGCCGAATAATTAATGAACCTTAACGTGACAAGTGTTGAAAGCTACTGCTTTAAAGAGATGTCTTCACCACTGGCCTTCATGTTCCTCTCATGCTACTAAAGGTGTGACTCAATGTGCTTCCAGAAGGGGGCCCTAAACACACACCTTATACAAGGGCAACACTGCCTAGCATCACTTAAAGCAGTGTCCAATCATCATGTGTCATTGGAGGGCTGAGGGGAAGGCTTGCATTTCTAGTTAACGCAATACCAGGTGACGTCACTAATTAACACACCTTCATCCAGGGACGGGGACGTAAATAATTAAGTGTAGTGTGTTGTGTTTTCCTGGAATGAAAACGTGTAGCGACTGTACTCTCTTGACCCTACACGGCATATCAGCGCAGTGCTGTGTTGTAAATGTAACTCTGTTGTTACAAATCCCTAATATCTTGTTATAAACACATCTACACAAGCCTCTCTCTACAGTAAGTCTCAGCAGGGGCCTTGGAGTGCAGGCGATTTTAAAATGGAGGATTATATAAACTTCTGGCATGTTCTGAATGTAAGTCACTGCAAATGGCTTCTTTCAAGGCTGTCTGTCAGGTCTTCGATCCCAGGAGGCCCCTGGTAAATGTGGCGAGTGTTTAGGGGGAGTGGACGGGTGTGCTTGTCCTTGTTGGTTTTGACTTAAAGGAGTGACAAATATATAGACTTTTAGTTATACTTGAGGTGTACGTCATAAATTGTTTTTTTACAGCAGTCATTTACAGATCACAGATAGCCGTCATTGCAGGCACTGTCCATCTGCTCGACAACAGGTGCAGTCTATAACACACACATGGATGGGCCCTGTTTTGGCAGACAAACAGGGCCCAGCTGTTTGTCTGCCATGCAGGGCCCAATGTTAATGCAACAGTAGCCTCGGAAACCCAGACGTTTTTATTCCCAGGGAGGAAAAAAAAAGTCTGGGTCCGAGTCCACTTCAATTCGGCATAGAGTAGCGTAAACATCGCTCACTCTCTGCTGATTTCTGATCGTCTGCACCTTTGTTAAATTGACACACACACTCCTCTCTCTCTCTCTGTCGCTCTAAGTAATTAGTCTCATGTCGCGCAGCTGCACATAGTTTCTCCCGGCGGATCCTGCCGGGAGCTAACCTGACGCCGCCAGATGGGGCAGCAGAGAGTCCCCCCTCCTGCTCCCATCTGGGAACTCTCAGGCAGACTTGATGCCCGGCCACAAAACGGCCTGGCCAATCAGCAGCAGCTAGAGGCGGGATAGCTGCTGCTGATTGGCCAGGCCGTTTTGTGGCCGGGCATCAAGTCTGCATGAGAGTTCCCAGATGGGAGCAGGAGGGGGGAACCCAGTGTACTCGCTGCTGCCCCATCTGGCGGAGTCAGGTTAGCCGGGAGCTGCCTATGCCATAAAAAGCATAGGTGAGTTCCAGGCTAATGCAACAGCAGCGAATGCTGCTCTCGCTTACATTATTTCACTTGCTCAATTTAATTATACCATGAAAGCTATCAAAGAATCAATACCTAAGATTATTGCATTGCCTACTCACTAATACAGTATGCTATACTCTATCACATACCCAGATTGTATTTGCCCTGGGTGAGGGGAGTGATAAAAGGACAGAGAGAGTGATAACTGATATCAAACCTTGGGCTAATACGGCAGTATCAGTCAACGTTAGCTACTATAACGTGGCAAAGTGTGCTGAACTGTCACCCCGAGTGACCTCACTGCGGAAACCGGAAGGAACTCAACATATCGAATATGGCCGCGACAGTTACTGCCTTGTTCAAACTTTGAATGTTTTCTCTGTGTCTTTTTGACTAAATAAGGCAATGTGTATGTCATAAATAAATGACCATCCAGGCATTGAACATACCGTAGCCGTCGGTAGTCGGTACCGACAACCTCAGTTGCGTAACCCCCGTGTAACAATGAGTACCCAGGTGATATATTATGCTACACTATACACTATAATATGCTAAAGCACTGTTCGGTCCGGGACCCACTAGGGGCCCAAATGGACCCTTAAGGATCTATAACTCTGAGAGTGTACAAATGGAACGAACCCATTGTACACTTAAATTAACACTGTGGATGTTTTTGTAGATTGGGGTCGGCTGAATGAGCAGAATGATACATTGTACAGTGATCTCTTACAGTATGATCCGTTTGTGTAGGATAATAGTAAAGACAATCCCTCGCTAAATCACTGTTTCCGTGTTGACCTTGTGCATTGTTGTGCACTATGTGCACAAGGAAATGGAAGGCGGGACTTTTCAGAGTAAAATCTGCCTCATCTGCTGGGCACTTTAGCGCCTTTATTCTGGAGAAAAAAAAATCACTGGAAGTGTTAAATTAACACCAGATTTTTGAGTGGTGTAAACCACTCCTACAACTGGCTTTTTTGTGCAGAAAAAATGAGCATGGTTGCTATGTTCATCATGTTGTAATGACGTAATGAAATCACACCCGGGTGAACAGGGTGAACATAGCCACCATGCTCATTTTTTCTGCACAAACAAAGCCAGGTAATGAAATCACACCCGGGTGTGATTTCATTACGTCAGACATGATTTCATTACGTCAGACAGACCTTACACCACTCAGTTCACACGGGTGTGATTTTTTTAAATCCCACGATTTTGCAACCCATTTTATTTCACCCAGTGTCAATTATCTAATGTAATCCTGGGCGCTACACTTCCTCTGCCAACCTGGGGGGGGCAGCGGACTGACCTCATGCTTCCTTCTATGCATGAGGAGTCCAACCTGCTTCTTTTCACCTGACGGGGGGGGGGGGGGGGGGGATGGGGGGGGGGGGGGGGTTTCCCCGGCCGGACATGGAAGGAACACGTTCCCATCCTTGCTCACCTTTGGTAATGAAGGAGCCAGTCCGGCTGAGGGCGGAGTCTTTGCTGGAGGTGGAGTCGCAGCGCAGCAGCGGCTCTGATTCGTCGGGAAAGAAGCACTTGGAGCGGTCTACCGGCGACTGCTCCACGGCAACGCCGACGGCCGCGCCCGCCACGCTGCTCCCGCGGCTGCTGTTGCTGCAGCCGCCGCTGCTCCCTGGAGACTCCAGAGGCTTGTGGATGGGACTGAGGCTCTGGCTTACATTCACTGAGGTCGACAGCTGGTTAATGTCAAACTGCAGATGAGAGGGAGAGACGGAAGGAAGGAGACAGAGAGCGAGAGAGAGAGATTGATTTAATACTTTATTAACAGTTAGCAAAAAAGGCAAGGTGGCACAGATTTATATATAAAGAGAGAAAGAGAGAGAGGGAGAACAGACTCGAAGAGAGAGAGGGGAGAAGGAGAGTAGGGGGGGTTGATAAAAATGGAGAGAAATAAAAGCAAAGATGGAGGGAGCAGAGGCCAGCTAGGAGGATGGGGGAGACAGAGAAGACAGCAAGCGGAGGGAGAGATGGAGGGAGCGAGGAAAGGGCGGCAAAATGGGAAGAACAGACAGGGGGGTATGGGGTTTAGTTTAGGGAACGAGGGAGAAGACAGAGGAAGAGGATGGAGAGGGGAAGTGAGGAGAGAGGGAGGAAGAGGATGGAGAGGGGAAGTGAGGAGAGAGAGAGGAAGAGGATGGAGAGGGGAAGTGAGGAGAGAGAGAGGAAGAGGATGGAGAGGGGAAGTGAGGAGAGAGAAAGGATCGAGACAAACGTCATTGTGGGGAAACAATGGCTGAGTATGCAGTGTTCTGTCTGCCAGCTAGAGAACATACTGATCCTGAGCGTGTGCATGCGCGTGCGCACGACTGTGCACGTCAATATGTGGGTTGGATGGCTCAGTTCTGCTCCAACCTCTGTACTAAACCGCACGCACACACGCACGCAAGTACACGCACACACATTTACATAAGTACACACGCTCTCTTTCAAAAATTCTACCTCTAACCCACTAATAGTCAGAGACTCTTTCACATAAACACCCACACACACATGCGAAACACAGAATCTTTGTCTTGTTCTCTCTCACACACACACACGCACGCACGCACACTGGGCCCTGGTTCCTATTTAATGGTATTTACTGGTATGCACTGCACATTAGTCATTCAAAACCACAACATTATACTGGTCTGAGTAAGAGAGGTCTCTCTCCTCTTGATTCTGACTAATAAGGATATAGTATACACATATACACTGCATATGTCATTCTCTCTGATATGCATTTCTCTATAGTACTCAACTGTATCCGTCTTTCTCATCTCTCTTTCCCTCAGATACTGTGTCTTTGTCTCACAGTATCCGTCTTTCTCTCAGATATCTTTGTCTCACAGTGTCTGTCTTTCTCTCAGATATCTTTCTCTCACAGTGTCTGTCTTTCTCTTATGTCTGTACGCCTCTCATTTCTTTGTCTCTCTTTCCATCTCTTCCATATTTGTTTGATTAAACATGTGTACTTGTCTACATTTCCATCATTCTTCTTCCCACTCTCCCATGCTTTTCCCTCCATCTCTCTCTCTAGCTTCTGGTTTATTTCATCCTTTCTTTCTGTCTCTCTCGTCTTTTCATCCTCAATTCTCGTACCCCCCCCCCCCCCCCACACACACACACACACACACCACCCCTTGCGGTTTCTGAACCAGTCCTAACTGGTCCTAACTGGTTTGTACACTGTACACTTTTGTTTGTTTTTTTGTCCTTTCATTTGCCAGTGTGCGTCAATCTCGTGCTTAACCCATTTTGAGCGGGAACCCCTTTTGGTGTTATGCTTTAGCTATTGAAAAATAGCAGACCTACAAGTGGCGCGCTACGAGTTTGTAGGTCTGCTATTTTTGAAAAATCGAAGAACGACTGAGGATGTAGAAGACATTTTTAGAATCTGATCTCAGGTCAAAATGGGTTAAAGACGGGTCACAGCGCCAGAGAGGTCACCGCAGGGAGGACACAACATGGGAGGACACACCAGCCTCGACCCAGACCTGCAGCAAGAGATGTTCAATGACTGACAGTGACAATCCATTGTCATTAGCCTGATTTGATTAGATGGGACATGATGTGGAAACGCATTGGGTGCGGAGAATCCTATATCGGTTAGTATGGATCTCTGCCCATTGTGCCCAATGTCAGGCCAAACTGGTAGCTATGTGGGTTGGAAGCCTCTGCCAGCATACTCTCTCTCTCATTCATTGTCTTCATTCATGCCTTTCTTCTCTCTCTATACTTCTTTCAATCTTTCTCTCTTTCCGTCTCTCGCACGAGGCACTCCCGCGTGGCAGACAAACATTACACACAAACTTAGTCGCAGCAGATGTGGACACAAAAACAGCACAGAACCCATGAGGGGAAAACAACAAGGTGATACATTTAGCAGCCCTCAGGGGACAGCGAGGAGTCCCCAAGGCACGCTAGATTCATAATGACCTCACAAGATCTCTCATTTCAGCCAAGAAGGTGCATTATGATCATCATTATATAAGCCATAAAATCTGGGGGAATGCAGAGGATAATATTCAACATTATGCAATACTGTCCCTGTGCCGCACTGTTGTGATGAAAAGAGAGCTGAGCCAGAAGGCAAAGCTCTCGGTCTACCGAGCAATCTTCATTCCCACTCTCACCTGTGGTCATTATATTATGTGTGTCGTGACCGAAAGAATACGGTTGCGGTGCTGATACAAGCGGCTGGCATCTCCCTTAGAGAAGTTCAGTCACCCGCGAGAGAATCACAGTAGAACTGCTGCTCCTTCACCTAGGGAGGCCCTCACTGCAGGTCTCACAGGGAGGAGACCCTGTGGCAGACCAAGGACCAGATGGGGGGGTATACACCTCCACACCCCGTGGCAGACCAAGGACCAGATGGGGGGGTATACACCTCCACACCCCGTGGCAGACCAAGGACCAGATGGGGGGGTATACACCTCCACACCCCGTGGCAGACCAAGGACCAGATGGGGGGGTATACACCTCCAGGGAGGAGACCCCGTGGCAGACCAAGGACCAGATGGGGGGGTATACACCTCCAGGGAGGAGACCCCGTGGCAGACCAAGGACCAGATGGGGGGGTATACACCTCCAGGGAGGAGACCCCGTGGCAGACCAAGGACCAGATGGGGGGGTATACACCTCCAGGGAGGAGACCCCGTGGCAGACCAAGGACCAGATGGGGGGGTATACACCTCCAGGGAGGAGACCCCGTGGCAGACCAAGGACCAGATGGGGGGGTATACACCTCCAGGGAGGACACCCCGTGGCAGACCAAGGACCAGATGGGGGGGTATACACCTCCAGGGAGGACACCCCGTGGCAGACCAAGGACCAGATGGGGGGGTATACACCTCCAGGGAGGACACCCCGTGGCAGACCAAGGACCAGATGGGGGGGTATACACCTCCAGGGAGGACACCCCGTGGCAGACCAAGGACCAGATGGGGGGGTATACACCTCCAGGGAGGACACCCCGTGGCAGACCAAGGACCAGATGGGGGGGTATACACCTCCAGGGAGGACACCCCGTGGCAGACCAAGGACCAGATGGGGGGGTATACACCTCCAGGGAGGACACCCCGTGGCAGACCAAGGACCAGATGGGGGGTATACACCTCCACACCCTGTGGCAGACCAAGGACCAGATGGGGGGTATACACCTCCAGGGAGGACACCCCGTGGCAGACCAAGGACCAGATGGGGGGTATACACCTCCAGGGAGGACACCCCGTGGCAGACCAAGGACCAGATGGGGGGAATACACCTCCAGGGAGGACACCCCGTGGCAGACCAAGGACCAGATGGGGGGGTATACATCTCCAGGGAGGAGACCCCGTGGCAGACCAAGGACCAGAAGGGGGGAATACACCTCCAGGGAGGAGACCCCGTGACAGACCAAGGACCAGATGGGGGGGAATACACCTCCAGGGAGGAGACCCCGTGGCAGACCAAGGACCAGATAGGGGGGAATACATCTCCAGGGAGGAGACCCCGTGACAGACCAAGGACCAGATGGGGGGAATACATCTCCAGGGAGGAGACCCCGTGGCAGACCAAGGACCAGATAGGGGGGAATACATCTCCAGGGAGGAGACCCCGTGACAGACCAAGGACCAGATGGGGGGAATACATCTCCAGGGAGGAGACCCCGTGGCAGACCAAGGACCAGATAGGGGGGAATACATCTCCAGGGAGGAGACCCCGTGACAGACCAAGGACCAGATGGGGGGAATACATCTCCAGGGAGGAGACCCCGTGGCAGACCAAGGACCAGATGGGGGGAATACACCTCCACACCCCGTGGCAGACCAATGGGGATGTACTATATAAATACATCCCCGGTTGTGCCCTCACTTACTCTCTGTGACAACTTCCTTGATTTCTTTCTAGATAAAATTACTACACTCAGATCTGCCCACTCACCTGCCCCGGTGCCAGCCCTATCCACGCCCGCTGCTACCCTCACTCATTTCAAGCCTGTCTCCTTAACTGCACTCACTGTTATTGTCAACGCTCTGCGACCAACTAATAGCCCCTCAGACAGCATCCCCTCATCTTTATTGAAAGATGTTTTTAGTTCTGTTGGTCCCAGCATTACATTAATAATAAACTCCTGCCTGAAGTTGGGTACAGTCCCGGCTAATTTTAAACACGCCACTATCAAACCTCTTCTTAAAAAGAACAACTTAGACCCCTCCGTCCTTGCTAATTTCCGACCTATCTCCCATCTCCCATTTTTATCCAAAGTCCTTGAAAAAGTAGTTTACACGCAGCTACAAGTATTTTTAACCACCCATGGTATCCACGACACATTTCAGTCTGGTTTTAAACCTGGTCACAGCACCGAATCGGCCTTACTCAGAGTTTTTAACGACTTGATTTTAACTGCTGACTCAGGTAGTCCGGCTGCCCTGGTCCTCCTGGACCTGACAGGCGCGTTTGACACCGTCGATCATAGCATCCTGCTCTCTAGGTTGGAGCACAGCGTTGGTATCACCGGTACTGCTCTACAGTGGTTTAGATCCTACCTGACTAACAGGAGTCTCGCTGTCAGGCTCGGGGAATACTCTTCACGCATCGCCCCCCTTTCCTGCGGGGTTCCCCAGGGCTCTATCCTAGGGCCTATTCTATTTTTGTTATATATGCTGCCCCTAGGAGCCATTATTAAGAGACATAATGTCTCTTTTCATTTCTATGCTGACGATGTACAGCTTTATCTACCGTTAAGTACAATTAACCTGCTCACAGACCCCTTTCAGCCACTCCTTAATTGTCTCTCCGACATTAAAAGTTGGATGCATAATAATTTTCTCACCCTCAACGAGAGTAAGACTGAGGTCATTATTTTGGGTCAACAGTCCCCTTCCCTTGCCACCTTAGGACCCCTCAGTGCTAACATCCACTCATCGATAAAAAATCTGGGTGTGATATTTGATAATAATCTTAAATTTAATAAACAGATTAGCTCTGTGATTAAAACTAGTTTTTATCAATTTAGGCTCGTGTCCAGGATTAAGGGCTATCTCTCCCGACCTGACCTTGAGAGGGTCATCCATGCCTTTATTTTTTCTAGGCTCGATTATTGCAATGCGCTATATATAGGCATGGACCAGTCTGCCCTTAGACGCCTGCAGCTTGTACAAAATGCCGCCGCTCGCCTCCTCACTGGTACGAGGAGGCGTGATCATATCACTCCCATCCTTGCCTCACTCCACTGGCTACCTGTGAAATTCCGAATTGATTTTAAGATTTTATTATTTGTTTATAAAGCCCTTAATGGTTTGGCCCCCCTGTATCTATCGGTCCTAATGGACCCATACTCCCCAGCCAGGGCCCTGAGGTCAGCTGACCAGCGGCTCCTGACCGTGCCAAATTCTAATTACAGGTCCAGAGGCGACCGTGCTTTTTCAGTGGCCGGCCCCAAACTCTGGAACTGTTTACCCCTATATATTAAGTCTGCCCGCTCCTTAGAGGCTTTTAAATCTTTGCTTAAAACACATCTTTTCTCCCTGGCATTCAATGTTGCTTGACCTAGTTGCCCTGTCTAAATGCTTGTGTTGCTTCAATGTTGTTTTACTATATTGTTTGTGTTGATTGTATGCTTGTTATATGTTCATGTACAGCACTTTGGTTGACCTTCTGGTCTTTGTAAATGTGCTCTATAAATAAAATTTGATTTGATTTGATTTGAAGGACCAGAAGGGGGGAATACACCTCCAGGGAGGAGACCCCGTGGCAGACCAAGGACCAGATGGGGGGGAATACATCTCCAGGGAGGAGACCCCGTGGCAGACCAAGGACCAGATGGGGGGGAATACACCTCCACACTTGGCTTGGAACACCTCAGGATTCCCCAGGAAGGAAGTGGCTAGTGTTGCTCAGGAAAGGAATGTTTGGAGTTCTCTGCTGAAACTGACTCTGTATCAGTGACTCCGGATAAGCGGTTGAAGATGAATGGATGGACTGTCTATACTATACTGTACTATATCAATTATATAAATGGATTATTATGGCGACGACGATCTAAGATGGACGATCCAGTGCTGTGCTAACAACATAGCTAGCTAACCGGCTAACGTAAGTAGCATTATGGCTCGATCGATCGAATGCACTATAAAAGCGCAATTGCCATTAATCAACGGCAATGGTGTTAAGCGTTAGTATCAAAATTAGGCTTCAATTGGCATTAATCAACGGCAATGGCGCTATAAGAGTTAAGAGACAAGACGGGGGTTGGATGTGAACACGGGTTCTCGCCCTCAAAAGGTGCATGCTGTCAGGCGGAAACCTTGCATGTCCCAAACCATTACTTTTCAGGAAACATCCTCCCCATCCCTGGCATCCCTATTTTAGGCATGTTATTATAAGCGAAACCTTTGAAAGGTATAGTGGCAATAAAGTAGCAGATCTAAAAGCTCACACTTTTGTGTGACAATGTCATGATATGACAAAGAAGAATAAGGCATTAATGTGGACAAAGCATGAATTATTTATGGAGATACAACGTTTCCGCCTAACATCAGCAATATGGTGTGCTATGGCTGAGACACCAGGCGCCCCGCCCCCACACTGGGGTAATATTCACCGTTTAGTCATTCACTGTAGGGGAGCAGTGTCACCTCTCCAGAAGGTTTTGTAAATGGTGCATTTATATAAATGGTGCATTTATATAGCGCCTTTATCCAAGGCGCTTTACATAGATTGTGCATTACATTCACCCATTCAGACACACATTCATACACCGATTGCGGCGGAAGCCATGCAAGGTACCAACCAGCACATCGGGAGCAATTTGGGGTTCAGTGTCTTGCCCAAGGACACTTCGACATGTAGACAGGAGGAGCCGGGATTCGAACCGCCGACCCATGGATCATTGGACGACCTGCATACCTCCTGAGCCACAGCCGCCCTACACTTGTACACTGTACTTGTACACTGCGACTGTGTGTGTGTGTGTGTGTGTGTGTGTGTGTGTGAGTGTGTGTGTGTGTGTGTGTGTGTGTGTGTGAGTGTGTGTGTGTGTGAGTGTGTGTGTGTGTGTGTGAGAGAGAGAATGAGAGAGAATGAGAAGGTTATGGTGGGGATGCTGATTGTTCATGTCGCCACACACAGCACTACAGCCTGATGGGAAGAGGTTAAGGCCGCGCACGCACGCACGCACGCACGCACGCACGCACGCACGCACGCACGCACGCACGCACGCACGCACGCACGCACGCACGCACGCACGCATATTGAGGTCTTAGGGGACGGAAACAAACACGCACACACACACACACACACACACCAAACACATGAATTAATTGGATCAAAAGATTTGAAAAATAAATATCTCCCAAATGAGGTTTAATTACTCCCAAGAGATGGGATATTAACTAAGATGCTACTAAGAACAACCTGGGAGAGACACTATTATTGTCAGTCTCCTGCAGAAATACAGTACATTGTTACATCTCCAGATACTTAACATTAAAATGTGAATTAACCACTTTCATATATATATAAAATAGTAGATCTACTGCAAACAGGGAAACTCTCTCTTCTTTTCTGTGATCATGATTTCTACTTTACGTTGTTCATTTTGTGGAGTTGTTGTTACCTCCTCCCACGGAGTCAGATAAGGGTTATGTTTCCACCCCATTACGTTTGTTTGTCTCTAAATATCTGGAGAACAGATGGCTGTGTTTTCATTCCATTTGGAGGGAAAGATCAGTAGCCTGCCTCAAACAGATGATTGGTTGATAAGGTCAAAGGCCAAGGTCACAATCAAGGTCAACATCGAAAACAGACGGGCAGATCATCGTGAAACTTGGAGGGGCTGACCAGGGAGCTGCCTCAAACTGGTGATGAACCTTTGGATCAAAAAGATCATAGTACACGGTCACAATCAAGGGCTAGTGCAAGATTAAACTAGTAGGAAAGTCCGTGAAAGATTTCACGTAAATTGCACGCTGTGTTCATGATTTGAGGCTTTTTGTTCAAAACGGGGCCGATCCTGCAAACTTTGAAAGTCAATGTTAGCCAATTAGGATGGAATATGAAATATCGGACAGATCCGGCTTGAACACATGACTATAGAGATAGTGTGCAACGATTTGCGGGATTTTTGGACTGAATCTGGAGGAGTAATGTAAAAAAATATATGTTTTTCAAAAGTCGGCCTCCTGGCGGCGCTATAACAGGCCGTTCTGGAAATGGAGATTAGCCGGAGATTAGTTTACACAGACGGACACACACACACACGGAGTGCAAAACATACTCTCTCCCCATGCCTTCGGCCTGGTGGAGACAATAAAGGTTAAATAATATTCTAATGTGGAAATGCCGCCATATAATAAGACTGTCTTGACGGTTGCTTAGCGCTGGTGGAGGTATGCACTATACTGAGTGCATTCTTTATAGTTGGCAAGACCTAGCCGGTTGAGTGTCTACATGGAGGTACCGGAATTTGGCGGAAGTACCGCCCAGTTGACGCTCTACAAATCTGTTTACATTCTCCGTGAATGAGTGTCATGATTGGTCGAAAAAGATCGTTTCCGGGGGAAATACGTACGCCTGGGAGACCCGCCCCTATAGACACTCTGCATTATGTCATGACCAGGCTATTCTCTTCACAGATGAGTGAAGGCTGGGAACGAGGCTAAGTTCTGGTGTGATTCAGTGTGACAGTGTGGCAACAACAATCGGGAGAATAAAGCCTTCGATTAATTCACACAAAAACAAAACAAAACAAAACAAATCTGTTTCTGTTTAACTTTCA